>NC_138511.1:75150108-75572740 GCF_964252035.2 Podarcis erhardii
CCCCAGGGGTGTTATATGCCTCATTCCAGCTCCAATCAGGAATTTGTAACCAATAAAGCTATTTAATAATCTCCTACTACCTATGTGTGCAGGTCTGATCAACTTGTACATGTGCTACATTTTTTAAACCTAATCTCTAATTTTAATGCGCTGTCACAACCCCATGATCCTAATCTGAAACCCTCATGGCCACTATTATGGTTTTTGGGGTTTTTTTCAAACAGAAGAAAAACATTCCCATAGCAAACATGTTATCCCGTGCAGGCCAAAGTTCAACAGCTAGAGCACACAAGGGGAGAAATTCTGACTGAGCCTCTGTCGCTCTTCACAGGGAGAAGAATGGGTTTAAAAGCCCTTTGCCCTCCATTCTAGCGGGCAGAGAAGCCAACTGGCAGAACCAACGCTGGTTGTCCTTTACCTCTTGCTCATAAAACACACACACACATTAGAAAAAGCATCTAAGATAATTTAAGGGATAAACCTTGTAGGGAAGAAATGTGAGTTGTTGGCCTAAGCCCCATGATATTTTTTGCCTGGGTCACTTTGTGTCTGAACAAATTCACCATGCATCCTGCTCTGCTTTGCTGTTCAGCAAATAGTCTACTAAACACTAAAGATGAGGGAATTTGTACCACCCCAACCCCCCAGGATTCCCGTCAGCTCCAGCCAGAATGGCTTATGGTCAAGGATGATGAATGATGCAGACCAGCCAAATCTAGATGACCAAATGTTCTCCACCTCTGCCAAACACCCACACCTTACTCTCTCTTTCTAAATGCAGTCCACCACACCTCGCCCACCTTCAATAACTTATATTCCCTTGCCTCCCCGGCCCTGCCCTTGCCCACTGCCCAGCACAACTTACCTGGCAGGCATCTGTTCCGCCGGCAGCAAAGCCAGCGCAGAACATCCTGGGCCTGATCTGGCTGCCATAGTAGTCGGGGCTGTTGCAGACACTGGTGCTGATGATGGGCACGCTGGCTTCTTGCAGCACGTCAGACTGTTGCCCTACAAAGTGGAAGAACCGAGTGCCATAGGAAAGCAGGCTTAGTAAACAGGTTGGACTTATCTGTCCATTGACCCAGTGCAGTCAGCTCTGGCTGGCAGCAGGTCTCCGGTACTTCTGGCAGAGGTCTTTCCTATTGCCTGCTCCCTTGATCCTTGGAGATGCCAGGGTTTGAAGCCGAGGCCTTCTGCACACGGAAAGTGTGCTCCACCACAGAGCGATGCTTGCTTCCACAAGGAAGTGCAACGAGCAAAGGGGTCAATGTGGAGAACGTAGGCAGAGAGAAGTTTATCTCTCTTCCTCACAATACAGTGGTGCCTCAGGTTACAGACACTTCAGGTTACAGACTCTGCTAACCCAGAAATAGTACCTCAGGTTAAGAACTTTGCTTCAGGATGAGAACAGAAATCACGTGGTGGCGGCGTGGCGGCAGCAGGAGGCCCCATTAGCTAAAGTGGTACCTCAGGTTAAGGACAGTTTCTGTACTGGAATACAGGGCATTGTTAGCACTATGGGATTAACTCCCAGTAGAAGCAGCAACGGCTGCCAAAATGGGCAGCTCAGAGTGATGCAAGGGGCTGCAACGGGAACACCACTTTTCATCTCACCTGCCTGAAACCAGAGCTGTATGTCGTCTGCATATAAGCAGGAGAAATAGTCAAAATTACAGGGATTCTGTATCATGGCAGGCTATGTTCCGCAACCTAAAAGACACTGGGGGGGGGGGAGCAAGCAAGCCCACATCTACTTGCTTTGTATTCTGCTTTTATTGGCCCTTACATCAGTTCTCCCTTTGGCTTCTGGGTTGTTGTTGTTGTTTTTTTTAAGGAATGGCCCACATCAATTAAACCTGCCTTGAAGCCTCGCAGCTTTAAAAAAAAAATGAACCGACAGAATTCTGAGGTTATCAGGTGAATGATGCAGCCCACAGCCATTTCTGTACTTGCATAAGAAGCGGGAAGGATACACAACACAGCTTGCAAGAGCTGCTGCCATCTTAGCAATGGCAAGAGGTACTTACCATAGTACTGGGTGTTGCCCCAGCCAGTAACGATACAGATCTTGCCGTCCACCAAAGGCTGGCCCAAAGCCGGCAGGCAGATGGGCTGGATATATTCTGTGGGGAGAAAAGTATTGTCGAAAGGCAAATGAATTTTTTCATCCTGCCTCCTAGCTTCTGGGTCACTCACATCCATGGGTTTTTCTTTTCTGTCTCTCACATACACACTCAGAAACATGAATATTATGCACTGGGCTGACTCCTCTTTTTTTCCAGAGGGGGAAAGGGAGTTTGGGGAAGGCACAATCAGTCTCCCACAAACAGACATACTGCAGAAGAGAGAGTAGGTGATGGTGGCTGTTGCCTCTTCTGACAGCTGTGGTTGTTCATACTGTCACCCATCCACTCTCCTGAAAGCCAAAAAACTCAGCTGGCTGCTTGGCACTGCCAGTGTGCAGGTGCCCAGGCCCATCACCCATTAGATGTTGAACCCCAACATTGGCTTTGAATGCAGAGTTAACTTTTTTCTGCTGTGGTTGCCCCAAGTTGAAGCTTGGGCGCAACCTTCACCTTACTTTGAAAGGCAAGTTCTGCATTGCGGTGCATCGCAGCCCCATAGGACATGCAAGCGTCCATTCCTTCCTTCCTCCGATTTCTCCCTTACCCTTCATCATAAGGTTGCAAGGCAGGTGACATGCTATATAATCATGCTAGCAACCTCATAACTGGCGTGGCTTGGGAATCGTATGGATGGATCTCAACACTGCGCTATTATGATCGCTCCATCAGCACATTTCTTCCTGCCCAACTTCCCTCTCCCCTCCTCCCTGGGTGGATTTTGGGGAGGCCCAGGGGGAGGAGGAGTCCAACAACCAGGGCTCACAGATTCCCCACCCCTGCCCCACAGGCTCTTAATAACTCTTTCCCCAAACCACCTTCCTGACACCACATTCTCACCGTTAAAGGAAAGGGGCGTTGCCAAGTGCATCAGGGCGATGTCGTTGCTGTTCTCCTCGCTGTTGGGATCCAGGAAGGGCTGGTAGCCACCGTGGTACACGACGCTTGTCACACCCACCTGCAGCCCCTTAGCAGAGCGCTGGGAAACTGCTCCCACAAACACCCGCCACCTGCTTGGTGCTCGATTCCTCCTGCAGAGAGATGGGGGAGACTTGTTGAAATCAAAATCAAAATTAATCATAGAGGTGGAAGGGAATGCAAGGGCCATCTAGGCCAATCCCCTGCAATGCTGGAATATTTTGCCCAACATGGGGCCTCGAACCCATGGCCCTGAGATTAAGAGTCTCATGCTCTACCAACTGAGCTATCAGCCTAAGACACAGAAAGAGATTGGAGGAGGACAGCTATACAACATTGCCAGGCTTGTTAGTGGCTTGTGGGTGGGTGTGAATGAGAAGAGGTTGCTGGATCAGGCCAGTGGCCCATCTAGTCCAGCATCCTGTTCTCACAGAGGCCTACCAGATGCCGATGGGAAAACCTCCAACAGAACGAACACATTTGTACACCTGGATTGACAGTAGTACATGTGAAAAGGATCTAGGGGTCTTAGTGGATCACAAGCTTAACGTGAGTCAACAGCGTGGTGCAGCAGCAGCAGCAGCAACAAAAGAAAAAGCCAATGCTATTCTGGTATCCCAATCAGGGGAAATAATAGT
Organism: Podarcis erhardii; assembly: GCF_964252035.2. NCBI lineage: Eukaryota > Metazoa > Chordata > Lepidosauria > Squamata > Lacertidae > Podarcis > Podarcis erhardii. The sequence continues at coordinate 75,153,788 of NC_138511.1, forward strand.
CCCACTCTCTTCCACCTTGCTCAGACCACATCTGGAAGACTGTATCCAGTTCTGGGTGCCACAATTTAAGGATAATGGCAAGCTGGAACAGGTGCAGAGGAGGGCAACCAACATGATCAAGGGTCTGGCAACCAAGCTGTCAGGGAACTGCCATCGGAGCTTAAGGTGGTGGAGAGGCTCCAGGATGCTAGGAGACCCTCGGATGCTGAGGAGGGAACAAGCAGGGGGAGAGGGAGAGTTTCAGTGGAAACAGAGTCGGAGGTGCGGCTCAGAGTGAGACCAGCGGGGAGAGCTCAGGACCTCCCCTTGGGACGCCTACTCTGCGCAGAAAGCTGTCACGCAGAGAATCGAGGCGGAGACTTTCTGTCAAAGAACTTTTATGCTGGAAGAAATTCTGGAAACGCCCACTGACGGATTCTGCCAGCGATTAAGGCAGCCATGCACCGATGGCTCCGCGGAGAGGGAGAGTTTTAAAACTAACTACAAAACTCTGAGAGTCTTAGCGCTCATGCACAAGCAGCCCCATATCTCATTACACAAGCCTTATGAGGAACGGTTGAGGGAGTTGGGTATGTTTAGCCTGGTAAAGAGCTAAATATCTCAAGTGCTGCCACATGGTAGATGCAGGAAACTTGTTTTGTCCTGCTCTGAAGGCTAGGACCTGGACCAATGGATTCAAGTTACTGTCATACCTCAGGTTACAGACACTTCAAGTTGCATTTTTTTGGGTTACGGACGTGCCAAAACCCGGAAGTACCGGAACAGGTTACTTCCGGGTTTCAGCAGTCTCACATGCACAGAAGTGTAAAATCATGCTTTGCACATGCGCAGAAGCACTGAATCGCAACCCGCGCATGCGCAGACGCGGCACTGCGGGTTGCGAACTTGCCTCCTGCACGGATCATGTTCGCAACCCGAGCATCCACTGTACAAGAAAGAAGATTCTGACTAAACACTGGGAAGAACGTTCTGACAATAAGAGCTGTTCAGCCATGGAATAGACTCCCTCTGAAGGTGGTGGCCTCTTGGGCATTGGAGGTTTTTATGCAGATGTTGGGTGGCCATCTGTAATGTATGATCTAGTTGAGATTCCTGCATTGCAGAGGGTTGGACTCATTGACTCTTGGAGTCCCTTCCTACTCTTCAATTCCATGATTCGTTCATTTCTAATCACATCTGTTTTGGAACAAATTAAAACTGAAGCCAACTGAGGCCATTCAGTTCAATTTTTCATGTTGCTGCTGTTATTAATATTAATAATATATCACCCATCTGACTGGGTTGCCCCAAGCACTCTGGGCAGCTCCCAACAAAATATTAAAAACACAGTAAGACATCAACCATTGGAAACTTCCCTGAACAGGGCTACCTTCAGATGGGTTCACACATCCTAGTAAACACTCTAAAACATCAGGGCAAGCCCTGAGAGGAGCAACCTTACCAAGTTGGGAGCCATCACAATAGCAAACACAGATATGGCAGGGACTTACTCTGGGAAGCAGTGTGCAGCCGTGATAACCCACTCATTGGAGATGATGGAGCCACCGCAAAGGTGCGTCCCATCATAGCGCAGGCTGACTTGCCATGGCCATTTGCCCAAGCTGGCGTCCTGTCCTCCCACAATGCGGTCCATGGACAACTTTCTACGTCCACAGTCTGCAAAGAACACAACAGGCATGAGTTCTTCAAGGGGCAGGATCTGTCTAAAAACACCTCAGGTGATCAGGTAACGTCACTTAAAACTGGGGGCCATTTCCTGGCTACCCTCTAGGATTTGAGATACATTTTTTTTTAAGAGTCTATCCCATTCCCACAATTGCTACAGAGTAAAGAACAAAATCAGATCTATGGGTTTGAGATGAGTTTCACACCTGACCTGAAGAATACTGTCATGAACATGCACACCAACTTTGGTTCCAATGGCCTAGTAGCTAATGAAAGCCTTGTAAACATCCCCAAGTTCGTCTAATCCTCTCTTAAAGTAATCCTAGTTGGTGGTCATCGCTACCTCCTGTACACTACATAATGCAGAGGGGAGGTTCACACAACCCTTGCATGCCATCAAAATAATTCACAGACCTGCCCCAGTCACAGCCTCTGCTGCCCACAAATGAGACGTTTCCTTATTATCCAAGTGTTGCAGTTGTGTGGATGTTCAGTGGTTTGGTATTATTCAACTGTTTCAGCCATCTCCACATGTGCCAATGTGAAGGGAGTAGACCCTGTTTGGACCAGGCTCCTCCTTGCCCTTACCTCAGTACACGCCAACATATTAGTGACAGAGACCAGAGTTATCTGGATATGGCCTGTACCACATCAGGTGTTGTTGGGGTTTTTTTTGGGGGGGGGGCTTTTTTTCTAATGCTAAGCACATAAAAAACCACAACATCCCCACAAGTAGAAAACTAGTGCAACAGGGAGCAGCTGGGTTAGAAGTTTTCTCCCTGATGGGATAGGCCTGTGTTTTTGTTTTCAACTTGCCATCTCAAGTTTTTATTTCAGGGAGCATTCTTAAGTGGTATCCACCTCCTCCTGCCTGAAATAGTACGATGCAAACCCCTGCCTCAGAATCCTGCCACCTCATTCTGCTGCATGAAGAGCGTGCCATGGGCCACACAGGGGCATAGGAAGGGGAGTGTGGGGGTGCGGGCCACCCTGGGTGTCACCCTGAGGGAGGTGGCAAAATGGCGGGCAGCACTCACCGCGGGGCCTGCAGCATGCCCAAGCCACACATCTCAGGCACCCGCAGGCTCTGCACTGTCCGCCCGCTGCCTCCCCCCCCCCCAGTTGTAGGGTGGCTGAGGCCCCACGGCATATGCTGTCCTAAGTCATGGTTTCCCACAGAGAATTCTAGGCCCTGTCGTTTGTTGAGGGTGCCGAAGAGTAATTAGGAGATCTGTATTCCCCTTCAGAGAACTACAGCTCCCAGAATAGTTTAACCATCAAGCCCTCTTCTCAGGGAACATTGGGAACTGTAGCACTGCTCGGCAAAGTTACCACACAAAAGGCAAGCAAACTTAAAAACGAAATGCCAAATGGCCAAGTTAACTGGGTGGACCAATAAACAGAGGCCATGTTTTCTCCGCCATCTCAGGGTGTTGACTGCCATCCCTAAGCTTCACACAGTATTTCCTTAGCCATTCCTTGATAAGAGGCAATGTAGGTTTCTAACATTTACTGACAACTAATGAGTCCATAGATTTCTATAACTTTTATCCAGTCCCAGCTTCTCCACACAGCTTTTGGGGGGCAGTTACTGGGGTTCCTGGCTGGGCTGAGTGTCACCCCCTGCCTTGAGCACCCTTTAATTTCATGCACACACAGACAGACTAGCACTCACAATTTCCATTTCCCACAAGGTCATCAGAGCCGTCAGGGGCATAGTGGGAAATTTAAATGGCGGCTGCCAGGCATTGACCCACTCCTAATGGGTAAACCTGCTGGCAACAGAGGAACCCACCAGAGGGCACCCTGCGGATGGTTTCCTCAAAGCTAGAGCTGACCTTGCCTTTCTTTCCTCGTTCTGATGCAAGTTTCTGTCTGCTTTCATGAGATCACATTCGCATTAGCACCAAGACCAGTAAACTAAAAAAGCAGTGGTGGCTGGTGCTCGTTGGGGCTGGTAGGGTGGAAGGCAGGGAGTCCAACAGTAGGTGGAGCCAGAGAGCCAATGTCAGTTGTGGTTTTGCCCCTGTCCTCCCTGATGATTTCGACAAGGGCATCACTGAGACTAAGGAGGAGGAAGCTGGCAGCTGGCAGTCAGGGCCACCTTCTGGACTTCCCGGTTTGGTTGGAAATAAGAAGGCAGGCATGTGTGGGCTGGCTGACTGAGGTTGGTGGGGCATTTGGCCTAACAAACCAGCTTCCACTGTCCCAAGGGGTGTTTAGGTGTAAACAGGTCAGAAGAAGAAAACGAAAAGCTGTTAATGGCATTTGAACAACAGAATGAGACTTGGGAAAGAGTTAGAGGAACTTCAAGATAGAAGGGAGAGAGAGAGAGAGAGAGAGAGAGAGAGACCCATACGCAGGCAGGTGGATCAAGACAGTGCCCTTGGGAGGGTTCGGGGTTTCCATACCTTGGCATAGCGTTGCCAGGAATCGGCCTGTCGGGCATTCGCTGTGAGAGAAAGAGAAAGAGGAGAGGGCTCAGCTGCAGAAAGGAAGGAGAGCGAACCTTCATCAGGAACGTGTGTGTTCCAGGTTCCTTGCAAGTTGAGCTTTCTGCCAGGTGCAGAGTTCATGTTCCTGAACATCTCCACCTGCATTTGATTTCCAAGATTCTAGGCCTTATGACAAGTCTGGAGGCAACGGTGCAGTTTCTCGCTAACTCGAAAGCTGGAATTCACATTGAGTAGGATTTATAGTGGCCCTAAAAGTCCCTTGTGTTCCCTGTGGCTAGCAGGGGAATGATGTAAAATAGGCAGATTAAGGATATTTTCACTTGTTTTAATTCACACAGGGTGCGCCTTTTCCTGGTGCAGAGCTGGGGTGGGGAAGGTGTTCTTTCCCAAAGCCTAGCTTACACACAGCCCCCAGTATCATTATGAAATAAATGACCTTGGCCATGTCAATGTCACACACTTACAGTGACTTTAAGCCAGGCGGATGTTTTTGGCCTACAACTCCCATGATCCCTAGCTAGCAGGACCAGTGGTCAGGGATGATGGGAATTGTAGTCTCAAAACATCTGGAGGGCTGAGGTTGAGGAAGCCTGCTTTAAGCCCTTATTGGGTTTATTGCAAGGGTACCTCTTTCTCTCCAGGGTCAAACTCTAAGCAAAACCCCAATAACTCACGCTTCTGCAAGTTTGCACCAGAAGCCAGCTGTAGGCAACAGATGAATGCATGCACCCATGAGCATTCATGAGATGCTTTTAAAAATGAACAAAGAGACAGGCAGGCTGCCCAAACAGCAGAGGATGGGGTAAGGCTGAGCCAACATTCAGTTTGTTGCTATACGCATATGGTGATGAAGCTTCAGAGAAAGAGTGAGCATTCTGGTGATGGATGTGCTTTTCCTAGTATGTCTGTGCTCACTCTTGAGTACAGTTACAGCTCATCCAAGACACATCTAAAGCACAACTTCCCCCTAAAGAATCCTGGGAACTGTAGTTTAACCATGTGCCATGTGATCTGCCAACAATGTCACCCACACCTGGGTCTGTCCCAGTACCAATTGTTAGGGGAATAGGGCAAGTATTTAGCAGCTGAGAGCAGCATAAGGGGACAGAATATAATCCAGTCACCAAGTGTTGGGATTAAGTCTGTGAGATCCACCATATGGGACTGCCAAACGCCTTAGAACAGCAGATGGGGAACATTTATTGGCCCCACCAACATGGGTCAGTTTTGACAGGTGGGCGGGGACCTCCATCTGTCTAACATCAGGTGATTGGCATGTGGGTTGTTCCGCTCACCTGTCAAAGTTGGTGAGCGAGGGGAGACAGTGACCAAGCAGGCTTCAACTCCTCATCCGCTGATGGGTGGAGCAGGAGGGTTTCAACCCTGCTTTTCGCTGCAATCCCCTGCGTCCATCAAACCCGCCCATCAAGATGATGTCACCTGGTTGACAGCAGGGCATGGCTCCACAAAAACGGTCTTGCAGGCAAATATGGAACCCTTGGTGAGTCAAGAATGGCCCTGGGGAGGGTCCCCATGCCTGCCCTAACAGGTCCAAGTCTAGGTCGTCCTACAAGGCCTAGGTCAGGGCAGAGGGAACTGTTGGCCTCCAGATTTTGCTGAACTCCCATCAGCCCCACCCAGAAGGGTCAAAGGTGTCAGTTTGCATTTCTTAGTGCACAAAGCATTGATCTGATGTGTAGAGATCTTTCCTGTTCTAATTCATTTAAGAGGGTTCCAGAACCTTCTCTTTGTGAAAGAAACAAGATGAAGGTTCATGGTCTTTGGGTTATTCCTTCAGAGAAGCTGAGTACAGCTGGCTTAAACTGGTTCTCTTATCTCTTTCTGTTAAAGTCATGCTGACTATAAATATAGGCCAGAAGGAGCCTGGGACTGACTTACTTTCTCTTTCTTTCTATCTCTCTTCCTTCTGGTGTGATGTTCTGTACATACTACGCTTAGTGTTAAGTTTTGTTATAAGTTTATAAGTTGTAAGTGCTGCAACTGGATTTCTTATGGACTGTGCCAATCCTGAATGTATTGGATTTGTGACCATTATGCTCATTTGCCTATTTTTTGGGAACTCTGCAACGTGTTTAAGTTCCCCACCCCCCACCCCCAGCTTGACAAAATGTCAGGGATACTGTGGAAACCTAGCCTAGTGCTTCTCAGCCACCATCAGGGTTTTCGGCTTTGATTCTGTGGCCTTCCAGACGTTTCTGGATTTCACCTCCCACCCTAGTCCATCTTGTACTTTACCACACCACAATGGCCTCGCTCAGCCTTCGCGCAAAAGGTAGGCGGGACTCGTCCACGCAGAAATAGCCCGACGTCCCATTGGCCCCTGCTCTGTCAGCAGCCAGAACTGAATGGGAGAGAGACCTAAAGCACAGGCAAACACAGAGGGGGTCGGTATCAGTGCAACAGCCATGCCTACATCCCAGCACCAGGACCGAGAGAGATCTCCCCCGCCCTCTTGGTTCATTTTCAAGGGTCATTCTTAAAGGGCAATGAAAGAGGTTGCCTTACAACAGGAAAAGGCAAACTCAGCCCTTCAGATGCTTTGTGTCTACAACTCCCATCATCCCTGACCACTGGTCCTGTTAGTGAGGGATGATGGGAGTTGTAGTCCCAAAACAGCTGGAGGGCCAAGTTTGACTATGCTTGCCTTAGAAGGGCCCCTGAGTGGCCAGGATCGACCATGTGACCACTACAGGAAGCATTGCCCTGACTCTAGATTGAGTCACCCACCTGGGCAGAAGACTCTCTCAGCCCTGTTCTCCAATACCTCTTGAGGTTCTCCACGTATTGTTGAATTCCCATCATCCTTGACTCCTGGCCATGCTAGCTGGGGCTGATGGGAACTGGTGTCCAACAATATCTAGAAAGCACCAGCTTACCACCCTCTCCCCCCCCCCTCCAGCTTCCATAGAATCGTAGAGTTGGAAGATGACTAAGGAGTCATCTAGTCCAACCCCCTCCAATGATAAAGCTTTGGAGCAGAATACAGCTACTCAATATTGGCTGCTTTCGAGCTAAATATGCCAGGGATTTATCCTGCCACCTTCTGCACCAAAAGCAGGGTGCTCAGGGGAAGGGCATGCTGCTTTGATCATGCCCTGAACACCATCCACTCTTTGGGGTGAACAAAACAATACCCAAACATGACCATTTGGTTCAGCCCAACAGTTTGGGGAGGAAGCATGTCCAATCCCATCCGTTTTCCAAGGCTCCTTAGACCGGACCACCCCTACCTACATCTCTCAACTGGTCTCACCTCTCACACAAGTTCTACCAGTGGCCAATGTCTCCAAAGCCCTTCTCACACACTGAATGCAGCTACAGTTCTCATGTGCAGAAACAGGGGGATCTGTCCTCAGTGTCTATGTGATCAGTGTGTCCATCCGCAAAGAGAAGCTCTCAGGCTCCTGAGCTAAACGCAGAGCCAGCAGGGGTTGCAATGCTGGGACGTAGTCGATGGTACAGCCCTACTTCCCTTTCCACAGGTGAAAAGCCCTACATGCAGTTAATGCCTGGAAAGGGCTACAGACCCATGCAAGCATCGGTTATGTTGAATGCTGGCATGCATCTTAATCAGGTTTTTAACTTATCATTTACAGTGGTGCCTCACAAGACGAAATTAATTCGTTCCGCAAGTTTTTTCTTCTTGCGAGTTTTTCATCTTGCAAAGCACGGTTTCCCATAGGAATGCATTGAAAATCAATCAATGCGTTCCTATGGAGACCGTCCGGGGACAGAGGGGAAGCGCCGCGCACCTGCCCCTCTGTCCCCGGACCTGTTTTAAAGCAAGGGAAGGGGCAGCGGGGAGAATCGCTTCTCCCCGTTGCCGCCCCTTGGTTCAAAAGGGCTCCGGGGAGAGAGGGGAAGGCTGTACTTATTTTTTTAAGGTTTAAAATAATTGTTTTTTACTGGTGGTTTTATTCTTTTTTGCAAGCTGCTGTGAGGCTTCATTACAATAAAGCAGTGTAAAATTTTTGTGAAATGAATAAAATTATGATGGCCAAGTTAAAAAGCAGAGGTGGTGGGTGGTCCTGTGTACTACGTAGAAGAGAGCATCTCAACTGGTGCAGGTTTTCTCCCTCTTATGTGACAAGCTAGGCTCATGAGGCTCCCTCTTCTAAACTTCTGCTCCAAAAGGCCTCCTCTGGCAATGCTTCTCTCACCCTTAGTCACCTCAGCCATTACCGTTCTCTTGAAGTACCTGACAAATCCCATCTCCTCACAACTGAGGGTGGCCACTTGGGCATCGGAGGACGACGAACAGAGCAGCCTCCACCTCCCTTCATTCTCATCGTACACAGTGAGGCGCAGGTCGCCGGAGCTCACCTGGACTGTGTTGACCAAACAAAGGTGTGAGATCTTAGCAGGATATGCCCACACTTCACCCCACCTTTGCCACAGCCCAACACTGACCGATCCTTTCCTAATTCATGGTGACATCTCCCTCTTGCATGAGGCACTATGGCGCAGCCAAATTAGAAATATGACACGTTAATTAACAGCAAGTTTCTCCTCACAGCAGACCCACAGAGATAAATGACTCCAAGTTAGTTGTGCACATCAGTTTCAATGGGCAAGGACTAGTATTGACTTCACGCCTAAATTTCCTAGCTCGGCTTCTGAGAGCTCCCCCAAATACTCCTGTTGTGCAATGAAGTCTACCTGGCATGATGAGCAACTATATAGGCATGTTTACAGTAAGTTCAGGCCTAGATTTCATGCTTCAGCTGACAGCAGATGGCCTAAATTATCCATCTTGAATGAATGTTTAATTTGGTGCGCCATGGCACCAGGATTTGGGGATGATTCAGTCGAATGGATTCTCACAAAATTCCCCACATTTACCTCAGGACTGAACATAGGAGGAACCCTGTTGGATCAGACCAAAGGTCTTAGCTAGCCCAGTATCCTTTTCCCTATTGAGGCCAATCAGGTGCCTTCCAGAAGTCCGCAAGCCAGGCGGAAAGACAACATCTCTCTCCCACTGCTGTTTTCAGAGGCCTGCTGCCATTGATAGCATATCCTCAATGAGTTTGTCTAAACCCCTTTCAAAACCACCCAAATTGGTAGGCATCACTTGTGGGAGTGAATTGCCTGATTTTAACTTTGGCCCCATTCGTGCCTAAAGGGCTATGATACCATTTTAAACCATCATGGCTTCTCCCAGAGGATTATGGGAGGAGGAAGTTTGCTAGGGGTGCTGCAAGCTGTTAGTAGACCCCTATTTCCATACCAGAGTTTCCCGTGAAGAGAAATTTATTGCTAAACCACTCTGGAAACTGCAGCCCTGTGAAAGGAACAGGGGTCTCTCCCAACAATGCGCAGCACCTTTAACAAACTAAAGTTCATAGAATTATAGAGTTGGAAGAGACCACAAGGGCCATCGAGTCCAACCCCCTGCCAAGCAGGAAACACCATCAGAGCACTCCTGACATATGGTTGTCAAGCCTTTGCTTAAAGACCTCCAAAGAAGGAGACTCCACCACACTCCTTGGCAGCAAATTCCACTGTCGAACAGCTCTTACTGTCAGGAAGTTCTTCCTAATGTTTAGGTTCCCAGAATTCTTTGGGGAATTTGGGGGGAAGCCATGACTGTTTAAAGAGATAGTGTAACGCTTTAAAGTCATGATGTGAATGTGGCCTGTGCACTGTTCCCATCAAACCTCTGCTGAAAAATTAGGCCTTCAAGGTGCAGGAAAGAAATATACCGTATTTTTCGCTCTATAAGACACACCAGACCATAAGACGCACCTAGTTTTTGGAGGAGGAAAACAAGAAAAAAATATTCTGAATCCCAGAAGCCAGAACAGCAAGAGGGATCGCTGTGCAGTGAAAGCAGCAATCCCTCTTGCTGTTCTGGCTTCTGGGATAGCTGTGCAGCCTGCATTCGCTCCATAAGACGCACACACATTTCCCCATACTTTTTAGGAGGGAAAAAGTGAGTCTTATAGAGCAAAAAATACGGTAATACTAGCCTGCCCTACAGGGTTGCTGTTGGGGGTGGCTGAGAAAAGGCAAACCGAACACGGGGAAAGCATTGTGTGAGTAATTAATATGATCAGGAATTTAGAGAAGACCGGTAAACTGGGCCCTATGAGATGATGCCGTATGTAAAAAGAGAGGCCACAGCTCTCTTGCAAACACTCACCAACATACAGGCTTTCACCTTCACTTCTGAGCACAGAAACCACTGCAAAGGAGAAACAGGAGGGTGAAGTTAGAGTAGAGGTGGGAAACATTTTTATTTTTTTGTGAAGGGTCTCATTCTCTTGGGGGTAATCAGTTGGGGTCCCCGTGGCAGTAGTGGGTGGGGCTAGAGTCAAAAGTGCAAAGGGTACCCCATTTTCTCTCTCTTAGCCACTCCCTTTCCCACCCCCCTCCTTGTATCCGCATGAAGTTAGGCTGTGGGCCATAAGTGGCCCTAAGGTCGTAGGTTGCCCACCCCTGAGATTGAAGGGGTGATTCATCTTAAGATAGGAGTAGGGTTGCCACATTTGTCCGAAATTTCCCAGACATAGCCGGAAATCGGTTGTCAGAAATAGTGTCCAGACAAAAGCTGTTTCAATGTCCGGGAAAATCCAGACATATGGCAACCCATGTTAGGAATGTTGGTTGTGGTAATTTCCCTTAAAAATATAAATGTTCCATAAACAAATTTTCTGTCCAGATTTTCACTTTTTGAAATATGGCAACCCTAGATAGGAGGCAATGCTAGACTCGGTAGGTTCATCTTCTTTCTTCCTTCCTCCCCCCCACCCCCTTTTGCCATTTTATACATTTTTATTCTTCTCATTTACAGGACAGAGCGACGAAAGCTCATCGGGGCACTTATTCTAACTTGATCAGTTCATTATGCAGAAAAGGCTATCATTTAACCATCAGCACTTTATGACGTAGAAATCTGTGGTTACTGTAGGGCTCCTTCCAGCTTCTGCTTGTTTGCTTCAGAGAATCCATGCACCTTTTGGTTTTTCTTGTAGCACTGGGACGTTGGCCTGCATTTCACATGGCAGTAGGCAGCAATGTCTTGAACATCATCCACAACAAATTCAGTTCATCTGGATACTTTCCAGTAAGACTGTGGAAGAATGGCTTGGTCTTTTTACATAGTCCATTACCATGTGGTGGAGAAGTCAACAAGTATCAGCTTTCTGTATGAAGCTCAGATATGGTTTGCCATAGTCTTCACCATGCTTGCAGGTCCTGCTGTGGGTTCCTTAGGTGTAGTACTATCAGATTCCAAACTCAAAGCTGACTTTGGCTCCTCAATGGCTTTGGGAGGGCTCCAGCAGAGCCATCTCTACAGGAATTCATACCACTGGGATACTGTTGCCCGCTCAGAAACTCCCTTACACTATGTTGTTGTCGTTTAGTCGTTTAGTCATGTCCAACTCTTCATGACCCCATGGACCAGAGCACGCCAGGCACTCCTGTCTTCCACTGCCTCCCGCAGTTTAGTCAAACTCATGCTGGTAGCTTTGAGAACACTATCCAACCATCTCGTCATCTGTCGTCCCCTTCTCCTTGTGCCCTCCATCTTTCCCAACATCAGGGTCTTTTCCAGGGAGTCATGAGATGGCCAAAAGTATTGGAGCCTCAGCTTCAGGATCTGTCCTTCCAGTGAGCACTCAAGGCTGATTTCCTTAAGAATGGACATGTTTGATCTTCGTCCATGGGACTCTCAAGCGTCTCCTCCAGCACCACCCTTACACTATAGGGTTTGCCATTTCTCCAGAAATAGCCTGGCATTGAATCTGATACATTTGCCCTGTTTTTTTACCAGTGGTTTTCAGCTGTATGTGATTCCTACTCCGGGATTTGTTCTTACCCTGTTTGGTGTTGCATTTGGTGTTAAAATTACAGCTGTTTCCTACACCGTGCTTGAAAAGAGATGGAATCTTTTATGGGAAGAGTTTTGGGGCAACTACTGAAAGGCCTCCTGGGCTGGATAGAGTTGGATAGAGTGCCCTTTCCTTGCACACGGAAACATACATATAAAAGGCACACACACCCTGCAACTAGGATCACTGGTTTTTAATTTGCACCGTGTCTTGTGAACAGCCTCTTCTAGCCCTGCAGAAACTCTCACCTATAGCCCAGCTCCCAACTCCGATCGCAGCCAAGAGAAGGAAGCCGCTGGCTACTACAGCCACCACCTTAGGCGAAGTCCAGTTGCGTCGTTTCAGGCCCCCTGGAAGGCAGAGAGAGATGGTTAGACAGCAGAAAGGCAACCACAAAACCACAGATGCATCACTCGCTGGCAGGCAAACTTAACAAGGGGGAAACTCCATGTGCTTGAAAGAAGTTTTGTTCCCGGCCGGATGTGTTTTGCAACAGATTGCACCTTAAAGGCACACCTGCAGTAGCAATTCTCAACAAGCACATGGGGCACTGTAATAACTGGAGGCCCTTGCCCCCAACTCTTTTTCACTGGTTAGGAAACAGAGCCAGGAGCCTCTCCCATTATCTGGCAGTACCACTGCCCAGGACCCACATACCACTTGGAAAGAGCTAGATGATCAATGCCAAGGTACGAGATGGCTTGCAGCTATATTTTTTCTGTTTCCTGCTGCGTCAGAGCAGCAAATAGGGAAAGAGGAGGCACACCCTTTGGTATTTTCAAGTACCATACCCTGGAGCTGCTATTAATTGCTCTAGAAGCAGGAATTGGCTGGACAACCAGGGAAACATTCTTAGGTCCTTATTGTGCATGCATTCCTGCTAGCTAGTTAGCTATAACCTCAACACCTCTCCTGAAGTTATGCAAACTGGCACCTGCCTGTAATTTAGGGAGGATTGCAAAACAGCAGCAGCAGGATGTGGTCAAAATCACTTTGACTTCAGCTTAGGCAAGCTGTTAGAACTGAAATCAATGAGCTTCACATGCAGGTAATCATTTCAGCTTCAAATGAAATAGAAATCAGGTTTTCATTATCTCCTGGCTCAATGGGAGACCACTACTCATGTGTCTCTCTGCTTTGCCCCCAGACTAAGAAGAAAAGTAGTGGGGTTTTAGGAGTTGGGAATTGGATCTGTTTTTGCGGGACGCATCTCCTCACATGCAGGGTGGCCAAATTTATCAATCACCTGACATCGCAATGATGTCGGGAGATCCTTTTCTGCCCATCTGGTTTGAAATCAAACGAGGGGGGCAAAAGCTTTCAAATGCACTCTGCAAGACCTTACAATCAGCTGGTTGTTGGGTCTTGTAGAGGCTTTGCAAAGGGCTCTGGATAATTGCTTGCCATCGCAAAGTTCTCCACCAGACACCACTGGGCAGTCATTGCAGACTATGATCTGATTGTCAGTTCTTGCGAAGCCCCTTGCAAAATGCTCTTCAGAGCTGATTGGCGGTGCCCACAAATCCCCTTTTGGCTGAGCCATGTCTTTACCTTCATCACATCTGACATCGTAAGTAGTGTCAGGTGTAGTGGAGGTAGGTGGAGCCAGAGCCGTTGTTCCCATTGGGCTTAGTGGCGCATTGTGCCAGGGTGCCAGCCTCTCAGGGGTGCTCCAGCGAGTGGGGAACTGCACAACTTTGCCGGCAGCCTCCCCTTTCCCTGTACGCCCACCAGCTGTGCCCCATCAACCATATGGCTGGCGGGCATGCAGCTTCCTTCCCAAGCCTCCGTGGGAGGACAGTGATCCCCACAGAGGCTTGGGAAAAGGTTGACAACTCTGGGAAATGGGGGACGGGGCGTGCGGAGGGATCTTTGCACCATGGCGCCAGATATGCTTAAGACGGCCCTGGGTGGAGCATTGTCCAAAAGTCCTTGCAGGCCAAATGGGGTGGCCTGGGCAGCCTTATTAGGCTCAAGGGCTGAAGGTTCTTCACCACTGCTGTAGTGGCTTCTTTCCAGTGGGTCTGGCAAACAGGTGACTCTCCAGACATTGCTGGACTACATAGGGCAGTATACAAATTTAAATAATAATAATAATAATACATTTTCACTCAGCTACCCACCATGATGATCACTCACAACACCAATTAAAATTTACAGCAAAGGTGGCAAAGCCATAAAACTAACAGCAACAACACAGATATGGAGTTGGTTTTCTAAAGCCTTGATAGAGACATTTTCACTGGCCAGTGTGTAAAAACACACCTGAGGTAGCTCAACCCTCTTGAAACAGGTGTCACCACTAAAAAGACCTTTGTCAGAAAATCAGGCTCTGGGAATCCAAGCAGCCTTCAGTATGGATGAGAAAGGTTGCTACTGTTCAGCAGTGAGGTATGAGTCTCATATACTGTCATTGGTGGAACCCAAGACAAGGATAGGGGCGAGTAAATCAGAGCTGGATTAATCTCTGCTCTAAGGACTCTATAGAAGCTCACAGGCGTCACTTACAAACAAGAACAACAAACACTCTGCTGCAGCATAGAGCCACCTGCAGCAAACCTAACACAACTCACCCTGTGGAATTTGCCCACCTCTGAATGGAACAAAAACCTAGAGAGAGGGTGCCAAGAGGTCACTTAATGGGCACATGACCTCACTGCCTTTCCCAGGGCAGCAGGAATCAGCCTGAAATGTTAATGTTTAAGTCCTGCTCTGGCTGGGTGAGGGGTGGGGGTGCTGGGGAGGAAAGCCTGGAGTTAAATGGAAAAAGGCATGGGAGGTTCTAGGGCCTTCAAAAAAAAATTGCAACTCACCATCTTTTTCAGCCATTTCAGAACTGGTTAATCATCAAACCTGCCGGATCCTCCTTTCCGAAATCCAGGTCCTCCAGGAGAGGAGGCCTTTTTTAGGGGGCTGGGGGGAGTCTGGAAGCCCTGCAGGCAACAAAAGATGAATATAAGCCTCAAGAAACCTTGAACCCATCTGCCAGGGCTGAGTCAAGAAGGCAAAGCTGGGCACCTGCCAGGACCCTGAGATCAACAGAGAGCCTGCTGACCTAACAGGGCTGCCATTTATAGTTTGCACAGAGTAGTCAAGAACATCAGATATACCCTAAGCAGATTCTCAAGTTTGCATGTTCCAGCTCTTACAGGTTGCAAGGCTGTGCTGTGGGTGCCAAGACCAAGGGCCCCCGAAATCCTGGAGCCACAGCACTGCCCACCTTTCCATTGAGCATGCAAAGAAAGTAGTGGTAGTTCAGAGCCATATACCCACTACATGGAAGTTAACAACAGGACAACAAAAATGGATTTTACGTGCTCTAATGGTAGCCAAGAAAATGATGTTGGTGAACTGGAAGAATAAAGACATGATCTCCCTTAATCAGTGGTTTGATAATATGATAACACTTGCAACCTACGAACGGGCTGCTTACAGACGTAGACTCCACTTGGATAAATACAACAATTTTTGGAACGAATTCATGCAAAATGTAGTATGCTTTTAATATTTACATGAGTATTAGGATAATAATACCAAGTTTATAAAAGAATGTATGGGTTAGGGTATTTTGGTATATACAGTCGTACCTTGGTTCTCGAACAGAATCCATTCCGGAAGTCCATTCAACTTCCAAAAATGTTCGAAAACCAATACCCAGCTTCCGATTGGCTGCAGGAGCTTCCTGCACTCAGTCGGAATCTGCGCTGGATGTTCACCTTCCAAAAAACGTTCACAAACCGGAACACTTACTTCCAGGTTTGTGACGTTCAGGAGCCAAAACGTTCAAGTCGCAAGGCATTGGCGAACCAAGGTAAGACTGTATTCGTATAATGGTTTTTTCCCCTTAACACAGTTTTGTGTTTTGTTCTTTTTTCATTTTGTATCACTTTGTTGCTTTATAACAAAAAAAAATTCAATAAAATATCAATTTGAAAAAGAAAAACTACTTCTCCTCCGAGGAACAATGGGTGGCACACATTGTTCCCCCATATTATTTCCACAGGTAGGTTGAGCTGAGAAAGTGTGACTAGCCCAAGGTCACGCAGGTAGCATCAGGACCGAATCAGAATCTGAATCCTGGTCTCTCCAGCCTTCACCCACTGAACACTAAAAATGCTAAACACTTAGGCAGCATTCCCAGCTGCTTGGGGGCAGGGGAGCATGTACCCATGTGGATCTCTCAGCCGGTGTGAGGAAATAATTGTGGACTGATGCTACATAGAGAAGATTTGGTCCTACAGGAGGACGCAGCCTCTTGTAAGAGAGATGTCAACAGTAAGCTCTCTTGACTTAAGACATATAGACCTGGTTTGCATGACAACAACGTCTGACAGCTGTTGGAGATGCAAAGCTGCCAAAAGTACTGTGAATTCTGGATGGAAATTAAGCAAGAAATTAGAGAACTAGCAGACACCCATCTACTTTTAGATCCTTTAACGATGGTATTGGCAATACAGAACACCAGGTATTAGCCAAGGTTCATTTGCCCTGGTCTCTCAAATGCTACTAACTGCTTGCATTTTAATAGCAAAGCTGTGGAAAAAGAGGGAAGTTTCACACTTAAGGATTGTGAAGAAGAATAAGATATACAAAATATAATAAACAGATATTAGCAGCTATGAGAAGGAAAGATCCAATCAGCGGGGGGGAAATGGTTACCATCTTCATTGCACAGCAATCAATATGAAACAAATGAACCTGTAATTATGGCTATATGAAGTATGAGCTAACTGTAAAATTACATGTGATTGTTGCGTATTATAGAGCAGGGGGTGGGGTTTAAAAGGACTGGGCAGTAATGTGCTGCACTTTTATTTCATTTTCTGGCAGCCTTGCAGAAATGTGTTCCAATTTTTTGGTTCACCTTTACTTCACTCTGATGAGTCACTTTCCAAACAAGGACATCAAAGATAAGTTCAATTTCCCAGCAGCGCACCGATGTCCCAGCCGCGAGCACAGAAGACTGCTTTCTAACCCCTCCAGAAATGTCCCTTGTTAGAAATGAGAGTTCAGTCTAGAACCCAAGAAGGAGCATCATACAGTTCAGGAATTATAATGCCCCAAGGGAATCTGAATTACCAGGAACAATGTTATCAAAGTAACTTTCTGCAGGCACGTTCCTATAGACAATGTTCACCCATGGGAACACCCAGAAGAAGGTGCTAGGCAGGTGTGGGGGGCATGTGTCCTACTTTACAGAAGACACTGTCTTCTATTTGAAGGGCTTTCAAGATGACAGTCCTCTGTTTCAGGTGTAAGGAACCTTTTTTTCTGGATGAGGACCACATGCCCATCTGTATGACCTTCTGGGGGCCAGAGCAACCAAAGTTCATTTTACCTTTGCACAGCAGGCTAATTTCTACACACCCCTCTCTATCCTCAATCCAGGCTAGCAAAGAAGCATAACAGAGCTCAAAGACACATTCCAGCCAGGCAAAACCCCTTTAGGGTGTGAAGCACAGCCGGTGGAGAAGTGGCAAGGAGAGAGTCCCAAAGACCAGGCAAAGAGACCTAGAGGGAGACATGCAGCCCCCAGGCTTGAGTTTCACATCCCTGTTCTCTTCTGAAGGCATCCTGTTCGAAGGACTGTCCTGTCCAAGACTGGTTGAAAGACAAAGATCTTTTTGTTCTTAGTCCCAATAACTAACTGAGGACCATGAGTTCACCATCCCATATAAGTCCTCCTCCCATCAATGCAGAAGTGCCCAGTACCTCCTTTGGTTTGGGGTGTTCCAGGCTGATGGGAGTCAGGGAGGTGACTGTGTCAGCTTGTCTTCCCTGATCCAGAGGTCCCTGGCCTAATACCCTGAATAGGCAACGATGAGATCTCTCTGTGTATATCTATCAGTTTTCCAAACAAAAATACAGTCGTACCTCGGCTCCCAAATGCCTTGCGAGCCAAACGTTCCAGCTCCCAAACGATTGAAAACCAGAAGTGAGTATTCCTGTTTTCGAACATTCTTTTGGAAGCCGGATGTCCGACGGGGCTTCTGCAGCTTCTGATTGGCTGCAGGAGCTTCCTGCGGCCAATCAGATGCCATGCTTTGGTTTCTGAATGTTTCGGAAGTCGAATGGACTTCCGGAACAGACTCCGAGGTATGACTGTAGTTATTATTCAGGTTCCCTACTCAGCGTTGCTGGCCGTGTGACCAGAGTTGGTTCCAGAGGAGCAAAAGGCTCAAATTCACACACACACACACACACACACACACACACACAAACTTTTAACAGTCAACTCTTCCGCCCAAACACCCTGGGAGTTGTAGTGTGTTAAAGGTGCTGAGGGTTGCTAGGAGACCCCTATTCCCCCTCAGAGAGATACAATTTCTAGAGTTTCCCATAAAGAGGGATTGATAGTTAAATCACTATGAAAGTTGCAGATCTGTGAAGAGAATATGGGTCTCTAACAACTCTCAGCACCCTTAACAAAAGCTATATTTGCCAGGGTGCTTTGGAAGAAGCAGTGACTGTTGAAA
Source organism: Podarcis erhardii (assembly GCF_964252035.2). Lineage (NCBI taxonomy): Eukaryota > Metazoa > Chordata > Lepidosauria > Squamata > Lacertidae > Podarcis > Podarcis erhardii. Next base: position 75,172,244 of record NC_138511.1, read on the forward strand.
GTGGTATGAGACTGTTTCAAACCATGCCGGTGGGGTCTGGGTCGAGCCACCATTTTAATTTCCCACAATGCCCTCAAGGTAGCATTGCTCCAGGGCATTGTGGGGGATTAAAATGGTAAACCGTCTCAGACAACTGTGTCCCCCACCTGCTCTCAGTTCACCACGACCCCACCACCAAAGAAGGAAGCTCACCCAAGGGTATTGCCCAAACTGCCCTGTATTATCTTAGGAGAAGGAGAAGGCAGTGAATTAATTAATTCAGAAAAATTGTAATTTATTAATTCAAAAGACATGGGATGTGGCAAGGGAGTAATTTATTATAGGAGGCTATCGAGAAACATTCTGGAGCAATCTTTCTACTAAAGAATTAAAGGATATTAACAATCAGATATACATGGGGGTGGGGGGCAGCTGCTTCCCTAATCAATAGGTAAAGGTAAAGGGACCCCTGACCATTAGGTCCAGTCGTGACCGACTCTGGGGTTGCGCTGCTCATCTTGCTTTATTGGCCGAGGGAACCGGCGTACAGCTTCCGGGTCATGTGGCCAGCATGACTAAGCCGCTTCTGGTGAACCAGACCAGAACAGCTCACGGAAACGCCGTTTACCTTCCCGCCAGAGCGGTACCTATTTATCTACTTGCACTTTGGCATGCTTTTGAACTGCTAGGTTGGCAGGAGCTGGGACCGAGCAATGGGAGCTCACCCCGTCGCGGGGATTCGAACCGCCGACCTTCTGATCGGCAAGTCTTAGGCTCTGTGGTTTAACCCACAGCACTACCCGCGTCCCTCTCCCTAAATCAGTAAGAACACATAAAAATACATAGCTAACGGAGGTTCTGCCCCCCCCAAAGGCCTGCCACCCCCCACAAAAATCCTGGCTACACCCATGGAGATAGAACATTCCTTAATCCCCAATCCTTCATTTAAAAGGGGAGGAGCACACTTTGGGTTGCATTCAATACTAGCCCTACTCAGGGTAGACCTATTGAAGTTAACGGGCATGATTAAGTTCCTTCAGCTGGAGGCAAGCCAGAGATTTTAACATCTAGATAACCACACATTTTCAAACCTGTCGGACCAAGTCAACCCCAAACAAATAGCGTCACGTTCAGAAATTCAGAACAGGCCAGAGAAACTGTTCAGATCGAATGCGATAACCCAAAAAAAGTTTAACTGGAGGGTATAGCGGGAAAGCAAAGTATGCAAATCGAAATGTGCTGCATTCTGGCCCAAACTGGAACCCACTGTGAAACGGCAAGTAGCCCATGGAAATATTTTTTAAAAAAAGAATATCAAAGTGATCATATGCCAACAAGCCCCGGGGTGGGGATGGAATTATGGGGTGTCCAGAAGGAGGTGGAGGAACACACGGGTTGACAAAGCAGGGCAGCGTTCAAATTCTGCTCCCCACTTCCCTGTGGAATGGGGTTCGCGAAGTAGCAACCGCGGAAGGCAAAGAAGCCCCTCTTACCTCGCTGCCCTCACCGGGGTACTTGCCTTCCCGCTAAGGGGGGCGCGATCTTCATGGCTGAAGAGCCAGAGACAGGGCAGGTCTCCCGGGCTCAGAAGTGCTTCCTTGCGCAAGGCAGCTTCCCCACCTGGGGCGGCGGGAGGAGGAGGGGAAGGGCTGGCAACCCGGGAGGAGCCGGGAGGGGGGACCCGGGCAAGACGGCCCCTTTGCAGCTGTGCAGACACCTGCCAGACGGAGGGGCGGTGGGAGGGAAGGAGCCGGGGGGGTGGAGAGGGGAAGAGAACACGCGGTGGGTGTGGCTAACAGGTGGGAGGGGCTTGACGCGTCCGGATCCCATCCCCAGCTAAAGAAAGCGTGAGGGTTTTTTTAGGGCTGGAGGGGAGGGAAACAGCCTGACAGACACAGAGAGGGAGACGGTGTTTGGGGTTTTCAGGGGAAGGGGGAGACCCGGATTCCTGGGATCCATTCCCAGCCTTGAAAGTGAGTTCTTTAAAAAAAGCCATGACCGGACACCTGGGTCCCTTTCAAAAGTGGCCCGAGATAGTGAGGGTTGACGGAAATAAAGAACTGTTGGATCAAACCATGGGTCCGTTTAAGTCCAGGGTTTCCCAAATTTTGGCCTCCAGCTGCTTTTGGACTACAACTCCCATCGTCCCTAGCCAGCAGAACCAGTGATAAGGGATGATGGGAACTGTAGTCCAAAAACAACTGGAGACCCAAGTTTGGGGAACACTGGCCAAAGGATGAGGAACCTGTGGCCCTCCAGATGTTGCTGGAGTCCAACTCAGCTTCAAGCAAAGGTGGCCAGCGGCCAGGGATGATGGGAACTGTAGTCCAACAACATCTGGAAGGCCAAAGGTTTCCCATCTCTGACCTAGTCCGGCACAGTTTGTGTCTCCAACGGCGACCAACCAACGATGTTCCTGGCGTCTGAATGCAACGTTTGTGATCAGAGGTTAATTCCTTTGTAGAAAAAAATATGCTGAGGCTAAAGTCGGCCTGGAAGCAACATTTCTTCTTCTTCTTCTTCTTTGTATCACCTTCCAGCAGTTCTCAACCTGTGGGTCCCCAGATGTGGTTGGACTACAACTCCCATCATCCCTGAGCTCTGGCCTTGCTAGCTAGGGGTGATGGGAGTTGTAGTTCAACAACATCTGGGGACCCACAGGTTGAAAAAGGCTGTAAGTCCTTCCTCCCTAACCGCTGGGGATTTTCTGGAGTTAGGGAGCAGTCAGGGGAATGCACTCTGCACGCGCTCATGAGTCCCTTTAGTCCAGGTATCCGTCCTACATTTGGAGCATTAAGCCCTGGCGGGAGAAATGGGCTTGTTCGGTGACCAAATGTCGATATTGGGACGGTGCGTTTGTGCTTTACTGCGGGCCACCCTCCCTTTTCATTCTTTTTCCTCCCGAGAGCACGCTCGCCTGCTATTATCCTGCAGGGAGGCGCGAGCTTCAGCCTGAAACAAAATCCGATGGCGAAGAAGATCTCTCCAAAGGGTTTGAATCAACGGAATGCGGTGGTGTTTGAATGGATGTAAAGGTGTTTGTAAAGGGGAAAGGCTGCTCTTTTCTAACTCGGCCCTGCGCTCTAGCTTTTGGAGATCGCCAGGCCCGCTTCCCCGCCCCCATAGCGCGGCCTCCTTTCTCAAAGCGCCCATTGTCTGCGGCTCACGTCGCACCTGCGACTCAGGAGCCTCTCCAAAGGAGAAGAGACTCTCTCTCTCTCTCTCTCTCTCTCTCTCCACACACACAAAGACGCAGGAACAATCCCGGCCCCCAGGCGCAGATTCATCAGGACCTCCTCTTCCTCCAGCCGCTTCCCTCGTGCCTCCACGCTCCCCCAGTTCCAGCAAACGTCGCCCAGCGAGGAAAGTGAGAGCAAAGAGGCTGTGTGGGTCAATGGGATGGAGCTTTGATCTGAGTGAGATCAGGTCAGGCCCAAGACATGTCGGAGCCTGATGTAAAATATCCAATCGGAAAAGGAACGCCCGTCATGCTAATTAATACGGACCCCAATTCTTTTTTTATAGAAAAAGGTCTTGGCAACCTTTGTTACAGAAATATCACTGTGTGCAATATTTCAGTATTAAAAACATTTTTAAAAAACCAAATGGAAATGGATGTTACACCCCGCAAAAGCAAGCATTCATTTTGCCCATTGTGAAACATGATGTTACATCAGATTCAAAACACGCTCCCCACCCCACCCCTCAAAAAGTCATGGGAGCTCTAGTTTACCCATCGCAGAGCTACAATTTCCCAGCATCCTTAACAAATTACAATTCCCAGGATTCCTTGGGGCGATGTGCCAATGGACCACCTTAATATCGCTGAGGGTCTTGGCGGACCACTTAATAAATTTTATTGCAGTTGTAGCAATTGTGATATGCTGTAGGATTCCCTAATTGTATTTTTCTTTGCTTCTTTTACTTCCATAGTATTCAAAGTGTAATACAATAAAATGCAGTATTATAATTAATGGTTGTTGGCATCTATCTGTCTCAAGAGGAAATGGAGTGTGCCTCAAGAGGAAATGGAGGGGGTCACTTTGTGTGTATGGAGGTCCTGGGCTGCCCAAATTATAAGACACCACCATGCAGCCTCGCTGATGTGGTCCAAAGGAAAGACGAGCAATACATTTGGCACCAGCTGGGCTGCAGGAGTTGCTGGAAGGAAGTGTGCAAGACACTATCCAACTGTCTCAGGGACTCCACTCCAGATTTGTGTTGAGTTTACTCCCTAGCCTTTCCTTCTTCTGTAGATATCCCTCAAGGCAGTGGAGGTTTAGGACCAGAGATTTCTTTCTCCTAGATGGGCTACCTTCCCAGGTTGATGAGCCCCATCTACCCCTCACTTCACTGTACAGCTCATCCAGAAACCACCTTTGTGGCCGTTGGACCCACTATTGATATTTTCTGCTCAATCTGCTGGTGCCTGTCTTCGCCTGCAGCAGAAATCCCTAACTCACCGAGGGTAGCGGACATCACTCATCCAGGTTAACTCAGTTTCTTACCTCCGCACAATTAACTGTGCTGATATAGCTATAGATTCAAAGATTTTAAATCACTGACTCATCTAAAGAACATAACCATAAAATCAGATGCAAATTATACAACTCCCTTTCCTCCTCTGGAATTAATCATCTGTGTCACGTATAAATTTAACTATATATCTGTCTTAATCTCTTAGCTGTCCTGCGTTTTTTGTTTTCCCACTGTCTATGCGACATTCTGTGGTGTGTAATAACCAAGTAGGACTTTCATCAGGGGCTGGGTACAGAGCAGAGGGAGAGACTGCCAAAACAAATGGGTGACTTAGCTCTTGCACGCAGCCAGCGCAGGAGTGGGGGAAAGGGAAGGGGGGAAGGCAGCGGATCACCCAGCTGCCTGCTTTTCAGAGGGGGTTCAAGTGCAGGTGGGGGAAGTCTTTGGCCACACACACACACACACACACACACTTGCACACACCCATTACTGATTACCTGGTTCTCTGCACCACCACCCTGAACTGCATTGGGACAGCAGGGCGGAAGGCGGGGGGAGATCAGGCCAGGAATGGGCAAGAGAGCAGCCGCTCCCACCATCGCCCCTTTTCCATCCCCGCCCAATAAGAAAATGCACAAAGGCAACCGAGTTCATCCTCAAAGACACATTGCAGCTCTTCTCTCTCAGAGGCAGAATAAATTCCCTTATTCTGAATAGGATTCCTCGCAATAAAAGGGAAAAGCTGACAGCTATGTCCCTGCTTGAAATCTCGACCTGCCATTCTTTGCTGCAGCAGGGGAGGCCACATTTTGCTAGCTGAACACAGTATGCTGGGAGGCAGCTGGCTGCATAAAATACTGCACATTTGCAGCATAAACTACTGGCTGGTAGCTGGTAGATTTTTTAATCAAGAGATGGTCTTAAAATATATTGGAATAAATAGAGTTAATAAAAGTTTAACTCTATTTATTCCAATATATTTTAAGACCATCTCTTGATGCAAGTAAGGTAGCTAACAACAACAAGAAAGTAAGGTAAGTTTACCTTTACCTTTTACCTTATAATTTGTTATTCGTTTCTTCAAACCTTTTCACAATGACCTTCAAATCAATGGGAAGAGCACCATCTTGTCCTCAGGCACCATAAGATGCTGCCTTATACTCAGGCCGTTGAGCCATCTAACTCAGTGCTGACTACACTGGCTGACAGTGGCTGGCTGGAGACAGAGTTCTGTCCCAGGCAGTCCAATCTGGAGATGCTTGGGGTTGAATTTGAGCCCTTCTGCATGCAAAGCAGATGTTCTACCACAGAGCTATGATGACTAAATGTTAAAGAAAAATTCCCCCGGCTCACTTGGATTACCAAACAAAGACACCAGCCAAGAATATAGGAGCAAAACAGCAGCCTGTAGGCCTGAACTTTATTCAAGGAACTGTTGCAACAGGACTTCAAACTACCACATGGAAGAAGCAGAAAGAAGAATGACTCCCCTTTTTATAAGTTTCCCATTTTACCCATAACACCCTTAGCAAAAACATCATACATTTTGTCATAACTATGTCATAAACTGGGAAGGGTCTTCTGGCAGAAACCTGAGTATAAGGTTTGCCCCCTCTCCCTTCCTTCACCTCCACCTCATACCCACTAGGTAAAAGAAAGGTAAGTATTTACATGTTCCTGTTTCCCAGACAAGTTAAGCACACCCTTTCCTCTTGACCGAGACCCCAATCCATTGAGGCTGGGTTTGCTATTGTGATTGGGATGACTAACTGTCTGGCATGCCAGGGATTATCACCCAGGCAGTGGGGCTGCTGTGTACATGGTCTCACGCTTCAGGGATTATGGCTGCCCCTAGCTCTCTCCCAAGCTCCTCTTCTGGTAGCCATTTTCCTTCTGATTAGAACGTTGGAATGGTGTAAATCCATCACTGGAGTGATTTTACATGACTTCCTAAAGTTTTCCCATTGAGCCAGTACATAGATGCATTTATCAGTTTGCTACATTTGGTAATGTTCAGTGGAAGCTCTTTGTCTTTGCCTCGTAGTGTGGAGAGGTAAGGCTTGTGGTGGGGTCCACCCCCCTTCCAATTTCCAGTAACCCTAAGCAGGAAGATGTCTCGGGACAGCCCTCGATGAGGCCCTCATCCATATGTCCATCATGTTCACATCAAAAATGTGGTGAGTTGCAGGATCGTAAAGGTAAAGGGATCCTGACCGACTCTGGGATTGCGGCGCTCATCTCGCTTTATTGCCCGAGGGAGCCGGCATACAGCTTCCGGGTCATGTGGCCAGCATGACTAAGCCACTTCTGGCGAACTAGAACAGCGCACAGAAACGCCATTTACCTTCCCGCCAGAGCGGTACCTATTTATCTACTTGCATTTTGACGTGCTTTTGAACTGCTAGGTTGACAGGAGCAGGGACCGAGCAACAGGAGCTCACCCCATCGCAGGGATTCGAACCGCCAACCTTCTGATCGGCAAGTCCAAGGCTCAAAGGAGTAGATAGGAGAGGGGCAACTGAGCCCTCACCTCAGTGCCATTTTTGAAGTTTGGGTTGAGGCCTGTCCATTTTGGATAAATAAAGATGGCGGGTGGCCCCTAAGGATGTTAGCTGAACTGAGAACCTTCCACCCACCACTGCAGTAGCCTCTGGGGAACTGGTGAGGAGCGGCATCACAGCCAGACTGGACTGGCTAGGAGCCCTTCTGAGCCGACTGCTGATGCTGAACCTTATCATTCAAGCGCTGGATAGGAAGCCCCCAGAAGTCAAATTGGCATCCTGGGCTGCCAGTAGTAGCTGCTGATCCTTGTCATGACCCTCCTTGTAACACACATCAGGTAACTCCAGCTTTGCCTAGGATGGAAGGAACACATTTTGGAACCTGTCAGGATTTTCAGATGCCTCATACAGGATGGTTCTTGTCTGACGCTGCCCTCCTTGGATCATGTTTCTGTTTTTTTATCCTCCAAACAAAGCTCATTTCTTGCCTTGTTCCCTTGGCAGCCAATGGTGTTCTCTCTACAGGCATTTTCTTCCAGCTCCGTATGCCTCCTATTGTGTTACACACAAACACACACCCGTGCAGATTAAAAAAATTCCCTCTTGCCCTTAAAGCTGCAGAAGAAATTTCTCCCATCCTTCCCCCTATGGGGGAAACTATGGGCCATCAACAAAACAAAAGAGGAAAAGAGAGGGGATTTTTAGAGAATCCATTCTTTGGAGATGGAAATGAAAAATGAAGTAAGCTCCTGAACTATATGTTGTAGTGTTGGTGCTGACCTTTAAAGCCCTAAATGGCCTGGGTTCTGTATACCTGAAGGAGCATCTCCACCCCCATCGTTCAGCCTGGACACTGAGATCCAGTGCCGAGGGCCTTCTGGCGGTTCCCTCATTGCGAGAACTAAGGTTACAGGGAACCAGACAGAGGGCCTTCTTGGTAGTGGCGCCCACCCTGTGGAACACCCTCCCTTCAGATGTGAAGGAAATAAGTAGCTACCCTATCTTTAAAAGACATCTGAAGGCAGCCCTGTTCAGGGAAGTTTTTAATATTTAACACTGTATTGTTTTTAATACTTGATTGGGAGCCGCCCAGAGTGGCTGGGGAAACTCAGCCAGATGGGCGGGGTATAAATGAATTATTATTATTATTACTATACAGCCTAGGACCCTCATACCTATGGGACCACCTCTCCTGGTATGACCCACGGAGGATATTATTATTATTATTATTATTATTATTATTATTATTATTATTAGCGTTATGAAGTCTAACTATTTATTATAACCTGGGAAGGTGATGTTAACATGCACCTGAAGCACTGGCAGGGGTAAAAGCAGGGCGGTGTTGGGGGCACAGGTTCAAGGGGGAATCTGGCAGATAAAGAATTAAACACTGCTTTTACACACACACACACACCCCACAGCAAAGCTTCACTTTGTGTCAGATAAAGGAGGGCCTCCTGGCCACCCTTAGCACACATCTAGATAAAACAATGCCTCAAAACCATCTCAACGGTAGGCCTTATATAGCAAGGAGAAGCCAATAAGAAAGAGGCAGGTGTCAGCTGTCATAAGAGAGTCAGGGACAGAGAGGGGAATAAAGGAAAATGACCCTACCAATATCAGAATTATAGTGTTCTACCTTAAAAACCCCACAAGAAAATGAACTGTGCCTTGCAGAATGCATCGTTTGAGAATAAATCATTTTGCTGTGCCTTTTTACCTTCTTTTGCTATCGCTGAAATGTATCTGAATGTATCCTTACTGAAATGTATCTCTTTTTCCATGAATGTACCTTTACAGAAATGTAATGCTGCACTAAGCTGTATTTTTCTGAATGTATCCAAACTGTAGCTGCCAAAGCACTCTCCACCACACTGCCATCTGCTGGGTCTGCAAATAATTCCATAAAGGTAAAGGTACCCCTGCCCATACGGGCCAGTCTTGCCAGACTCTAGGGTTGTGCGCTCATCTCACTCTATAGGCCGGGAGCCAGCGCTGTCTGCAGACACTTCTGGGTCACGTGGCCAGCGTGACAAGCTGCATCTGGCGAGCCAGCGCAGCACACGGAACGCCGTTTACCTTCCCGCTGGTAAGCGGTCCCTATTTATCTAGTTGCACCCAGGGGTGCTTTCAAACTGCTAGCTGGGCAGGAGCTGGGACCGAACGACGGGAGCACACCCCACCGCGCGGATTCGAACCGCCGACCATACGATCGGCAAGTCCTAGGCGCCGAGGTTTTACCCACAGCGCCACCCGCATCCCAAAAAATAATTCCATGAATACACACAAATACCGCCTCAAAATAAAGTACAGTGGTACCTCAGGTTAAGTACTTAATTCGTTCCAGAGGTCTGTACTTAACCTGAAACTGTTCTTAACCTGAAGCACCACTTTAGCTAATGGGGCCTCCTGCTGCTGCCGCACTGCCGCTGCACGATTTCTGATCTCATCCTGAAGCAAAGTTCTTAACCTGAAGCACTATTTCTGGGTTAGCGGAGTCTGTAACCTGAAGCATATGTAACCTGAAGCGTCTGTAACCCGAGGTACCACTGTAGTTTTATTTTCCAATAAGTATGCAAACATAAGACTATCACACCCAAGTTGATAGCAACAGCAGAGCAAGATCTCACATTAAAACTGAAGCCATTTCCCGAACATCCAGCCTCTGTGATCTGCATGCTGATTATCAGCAACTATGGAGATTTTTCCTGTAGATAAAGGAAAAGCCATTAAGCAAATCCAGAATAAATGAGAGGAAGCTCAACACATATTATCCCAGCCCACCAGCAATATTTGACACCTCCCAAAGGTCTTACAACATCCTTCTTACCTTATGTTAATCCCCTCTTCATGCCATTCATGTCACTTCCTGCCATCTCCTTGCCATCTCCGCTGTTATTGATCTGTATGGAAACCAAAAGGTATAAGAGTCAAGACAGCTCTTTTGTTCAGGCTCTCACTTCGTTTTATTACGCGAGCGGGGACCCTGTTGCAACAGTTTCATTTTTTTCTCTGTTCTTTCAATAAAGATCAGACTTTGCTTTTTCTCAAATCCTGGTGTGGTCTGTGTCAATTCCCGACCGGTACGAAGCCTTCTACAACCGCACTCCTTCCGAGGTCCCAGTCCTCCTTCTGAGGCAAAGACTCCCGGGGGGGGGGTGAGAAATTAATTATTTATTTCACAGCCAACAAGAAGAACCCCTTCCATAAAGCAGAGCCAATAGGAAATGTTCTCTCTTATGCTGTTAGTACTGCTTCCTTTCGGCCTTCCTAAACTTGTATATAATTGGTTTTATTCCGGGCTCTGGCAAGAGCGGGATTTTGCACAGGCATTGGCTTCCAATTGTGTTAAGCAACACCAAAGCACACAATTGTCCTAAGCACTGGTATTTTTGGTTAAAAATAAAATAAAAGAGGTGCTAGTACTCATATATTGATAAAAGTACTGTTGGTACAAAAAAGATGCTGGTAATCTGTACCAGTGGTGAGCATTGCCACAAAAAACAGCTCCGGTCCTATGTCTGTAATGATAGTGTTGTAAACAAAAATTGCCCTTTTCCCTTATGGGGTATCCAAGAGCCCATATAGAGTCCTTACACAGGTTCCCTATTGGTAGGAGAGAGTAACAGAGGCCAACCAGAGAATATTGAGAAGCAAAGCAGCTAGTAAGCTTGATCTTTATTGATCTGTTGCAACAGGGTGCTCCCCTCACCCACAGGAGAGAGGAGAAACCAGAAAAATGGCATCTAAGGCCTTATAAAGACTTTTGAAATTGCCACCCTGTAGATCAAGACCACCCCCAGAAACATCATACATATATCACAGAAGGGATGTAACCTAAGACCACCCCTCAGATACATCATACCTACATTACATAAAAGGCGGTCTAAACAGAAATTTGAATGTTGTTTTTCTCCTGTCCTTGTTTATTTCCTGTCTGGCAGGTTACTTGACTGGATTGCCTGGGGAGCCTGGCCAATCTTTTGTAATGATAAATACTTAGTTCCTGAGCCAGGTCACAGGCTCACAACCTATTCATACACAGACATACACTTAAGACAGGATTTGTGAAGGAAAAGACAATGGAGAGGCTTTTCCACTTTGACCTTGCAGAGAAAACATTTGCTCAGTTTCGGAATCAAAATGGCTTCAGGTCAGTCTTCCTGTGCTGATCTATGTACGTGCGGTTATGAACATTACCATATATCTAAGACCTCAAAATTCCTATCACAATAGAAACATATCAGCTGGTATGCATGTGTGTTCATGTTTGTTCATTTTTTCATTAATACAATTACTGCACAGAGCCAGTCAGCAGCTACGTTCATGTAAAAGTGCCCTGGGGCCTAGTCCTAGGCCTGCCCCACATTGACTGTGGCTGGTCACAATGGAAGGGGTAGCACTGTGGCATAATGAGGACTAGGCAAACAGTGGCCTTTCTGGGACAGGCCTTCAGACTCATAGCCTCCAATATGCTAGTGCTGGGGCACCCTGTGGGCGGTAAGTCAGCTCCATGGGTCTGGAGGCAGAGGCAGAGCTAGTCTGGACAGCAACAGGGCTGAAACACAAGGGGTGGCTGTGAGGGGAGCGAGGGAAAGTGGCAATAGGCTGGGTACCCAACATTCTAGCTTGTTTGCCTGGCAGTGGCTTTCTCTGGACCTTGGAGTTTTATATAATGCCCAAGTACAGGGCATGACATAAGGAACCATGATCTGCTCCAAAAAATTAGAAACCTCTGTAATGATTCCATGTAGGGCGGCCCCCATCTTTGTTTTGAAGGACCAGGACAGTGTCAGTAATTTCTATACAGGCATCCTTGTAGTAATAGTAATAGTAATAGTAATAGTAATAGTAATAGTAATAGTAATAGTAGTAGTAGTTATACCATTCACGTACGTACCACTTTACAGACTTTCGAAAACAAAACACAGACAGAAGCTTACAATGAAAAATCAGCGATGAGGAAAATGACAGCGCAAGGGAGATAGGATAAAAATGAAATGTTAGCAAACACATTTACTCCAATCCTATAGACGAGGGAAGTTGTTGGACTATAATTCCCATCATCCCTGACCATAGGCCACTCTGCCTATGGCTGATGAGAATCAGAGTCCTGCAACATCTGCAAAGCCACAAAAGTTTAGATTTTTGTGTGTGTGTGTTTTAAGCTTGATTACATCTGGGAATGAGTACTGAGCCAGAGTCCTCATGGAAAGGTGTCCTTTTAGGGAGCAAAGTGATGGAAGGGGTGGCGGCGGCACCACAGACATGTTCAGGGAAGGGATTTAGGATGCAAAACAGAAACTGAGTGTGTGTGGAGCTAGGGAGGAAACTTCACCAATTTGGGGAAAGTCGAGCGCAGGGATGGGAAGCCTCAGGGTCTTGGAGCAGATGTGTCTCTCCAGACTTCTCTTTCTGGCCTTCATAACTCTCCCCAGCCCACACCACTTTCTGACCCTGCTGCTTCGCACCCTCCTTGAATGTTTTTGTCTGGCTGGAATGTGTCTTTGACCTCTGACAATGCCTCTTGCTTGTCTGGATACAGCAGGGGTAGTCAACCTTTTTATACCTACCGCCCACTAATGCATCTTTCTTGATGGTAAAATTTCCTCACCGCCCACCAATGCTCAATGGAAGGAGGATTCAGCTTGTGCCGTAGAACCGCCTACCACCCACCTAGAAGCCTGAAATGCCCACTAGTGGGTGGTAGGGACCAGGTTGACAATCCCTGGGATAGAGGCTAGAAAGGAGTACATGTGAGTGTGTGTACAGAGGTGAAATTCACATTAGTTGCTCTGCTCAGTTTTACCTCTAGCATGTGGTCGCTGGAAAGTTACCTAAAAAGGAACGAAGTCCATGGATTGAAAAGGCTTCCCTGCTCCTGGTTGGGGTTTTTGGCTGGATCTGGGAGCAGAACCCCCAGCTCAGGAGTGAAGCCAATTGCATAACCTGTCTATTCCGTGAAGGTAAACAGCTCTGTTCTTCCTCTTCTGAAGCTGGGGAAATGGCTTCTCTTCCTGCGTTTTTCTGAAAGCAAAGAAACAAAACAAAACCCTATCCAACCAAGCTATGTTTTGTTTTGTTTTTTGTTTTTTTTTTTGTTTTTTTTTTTGTTTGTTTTGTTTTGTGTTTTGTTTTGTTTTGTTTTGTTTTGTTTTGTTTTGTTTTGTTTTTTTGTTTAGTTTTGTTTTCCTGGAAAGTTAGCAAAGGGAGTTCTCTGCCTAAGTAACAACAAGGGAGACTGCTTGGAAATCATGCTAAGGAAGTGTAAAGGGCTAGCCATCACAGAGATGGATTTTGGGGGAGCACAACTACTGTAGTTCGCCCACCCTGGGGATTGAGTTCAGAGGGCACCGCAACAATGGCAAGAGGCTGGGGCAGAGGGCGCCAAATTTTGGCATTGCGCAGGGCACCACTGAAATCCAAAAGCCCAAAGTGTGCCCCTGGCTAAGCCTCCCTTTGCTGCATGCACGAGTTGGTTCCTGGGCAGATGTGTTTCAATATGGAAAGGGTTCTGCTCCTTGCAGCCGGAAGCTTTCCGAACCTTGCAGCTCAACAGATGTGTGGGCCTATTTAATCCTGATGCACTCAAATCCTCCCCTCCCATTCCTGTGAACAGATGCAGCCTTAAAATCACCACTCATCATATCTGCCACAGAGAAGCCTCGTCAAGTCTCTCCTTCCCAAGGGCATGACCTCTCCCCTGCTTGAAAATGGTAGGTGAGGTATTTCAATAAAATGCTTTTTTTAAAAAAAACGCTAATGTGGACCATCAACAGGGAACCAGGCATCCCAGAAAAAGGGAGTAGAGGGTGCTAAGGCCCCCTCTGAGACTGGGAGACTGAGGCCCACCTACCCCCCCCCCCCGTCCCTGGATAATCAATCTACAGCTCCTATAAAGGTAAAGGTAAAGGGACCCCTGACCATTAGGTCCAGTCGTGGATGACTCTGGGGTTGCGGCGCTTGCTCTATTGGCCAAGGAAGCCGGCATACAGCTTCCGGGTCATGTGGCCAGCATGACTAAGCCGCTTCTGGTGAACCAGAGCAGCGCACGGAAACGCCGTTTACCTTCCCGCTGGAGTGCTACCTGTTTATCTACTTGCACTTTGATGTGCTTTCGAACTGCTAGGTTGGCAGGAGCTGAGACCAAGCAACGGGAGCTCACCCCGTCACAGGGATTCGAACTGCCGACCTTCTGATCAGCAAGCCCTAGGCTCTGCGGTTTAACTCACAGCGCCATCCACGTTCCTATAATCAAAGCTAATTCATAAGGAACACCAAAAAAGCTAATTCAAGAGGGAAGGGTGCAGCCTAAGGAGATACTTGGATCATATAAACGAGGAGTAGGGAACCTTAGGCCCAGGGAGCAAATATGACACACACACCCCGGCACCTCTGTTTGGCTCATAGAACTGTCCCCAGGTCACACCCATAACTGGACCTGCCCCATGCCCCCCCTCGAGTGCTTTTAACTGCTGGGGTGTGTCTTTGATCTGTGGTGATGCCTCAGAGGATGTGTGGGGTAGGGGGAGTGTATGCGGAAACATCTGGATTTTCTGTGGCTGTGGGCTATTGTACAAAGGCAGGAGTCACACCCATTGCCTTGGCTCCAACTTACACTGGCATGAGACTGCCAATAGAAAATGAAAAAAGTTCCCCCTGGTGAGAACTGGAGTCCACCAACATTAGGACCATGTTTTCTTCTTTTAGATGCTACAAGTAGTAGTGAAAATGAAGACCTTCCTAGTTCAATTGATGCTTCTTAAAGTATTGTCAGTCTTCTGGAATATATACATCCTTTCAATAAATGGAAAAATGTTGGAATGTGAGGAGACGAATGGGGAACCTGCAGCCCTCCAGATGTTGATGGATTCCAGGTTCTATCATCTACAGCCAGCATGCCCAATGGTAGAAATTGTAGTGCATGAACATCTGGAGGGCATCAAGTTCCCCACCTCTGGCTTAGGAGAACATGAACAACAAGTTCTGCAAGCAGGTTTCACTCAGGGGTTGTTTGGGTGGGCTGTTCCTCTTTTAATTTAGTTTCAGCTCTACAGAAATCACTCAAGCCTTCCCAGTGAAAGCAGCGACACCTCCAGCTCTGGCCTGGGCAGCATCATCGAGACCCCCAAACACATCCTCTACTCAGCCTGCAGTTTACCTCACACCTTGGACGACTTGCTGGCCGGGCTGTCGGTTCCGAAGAAAGCCGCTCGCAAGCCCCCGCCAAGCCGCCCTCGACGCAGCAGCAGCCCCAGCGTCCCCGTCGACCTGGACATGAGCGACGGGGAGACCAGCCTCTCCGACAGCGGCTCGGAGTCTCCTGTGTGTGTGGAGCTGCCGCCACAGCCCTTCATCCGCGAGCACACCGTCAGCAGCACCAGCGCTCAGGTGGGGCCTCCTGACACAAAATGGCCTCCTCTGCATTGCTAGGTTACTGTGACTGGAGAGCCGGGTCTCTCTTTGAGCCAAAAGCTGAACTCCTCTTCAACTACCCCACCGGGTAAATGGGGGTGCAACATTTGAGCATAGATAGATTACATTTAGTGCACCTCTGAGGAACCCATATTGTTACATGCACCCCAACCCTATGAGACGTGAGAGGTTTGGGGGGCTCCAGTACTTGTCTAAGTGTCTGTGGAATAAGGTTTGAGGAGAGTGACTGGAGCCTTGTATCATATGGGTGGTTGTTGTTGTTGCTGCTGCTGCTGCTGCTGCTGCTATTTCGATTAATATACTGCCCTTTATCAAAGGATAAAGACTCCCCATCCCTGATTTACGCACGTACACAGGTTGAGCATAGGTGGAAAATACAGAGGTCCCAGGTGCAATGCTCCCCATCAGATTTCTAATGGAACTGCCAGAGCCTTTTACAGTGCCTTTTACAGAGAGCAATTCAGCCCTCTGTATCCTTTTGTCCATTGATTCTCCATCAGTCACAAAACATCTGCAGGTTGATCGCTTCCTTCTCTTTTAAACCCTCTCCCTGCTTAATGGGGTTGGGGACAATAAGGCTTAGTCATCGCTCTTCATCCTTTTCCTGAGCCATCTTAACTCCCATCGAAACACATCACCTGACTGTCACTGGCTATAAATAGTCTTCTTTCAGGCCTTAAGACGTGTTGCCTCAGGATAAGCCACCCTTGACAGCTCTGCTCACAGAAACCTTAAGAGCGAAAACATCACACAAGGAATCCCAGTGGGTCATCCAGGCCAACTGCCCTCCAAATACCCAGCAATAGTCTTCAGTTTCAAGTGCCTGGAAATTATTGTGTTTGGAATATAGCTTGTATTGGACATAGTGGCATGGTTTGCACATTAAGCTGAGCTAAACCATGACTGCACAAGAAGGAATGAGTGTGCCATTGGTACTCACAGCAAAAATCACAGCCGCTTCATTCCTCTCCCGATATTGTTGTTGCTGCTTCACTACCAGGAGCTAAACTATGTTTTGGCCTAACATGGCATCCAAAAACAGGCTTGTAGTTTGTCTGCCCCCAAGACAAACCATGAGTGGTAAGCCAAGAACTTACCATGTGGGTGGCGCTGTAGTCTAAACCACCGAGCCTCTTGGGCTTGCTGATCGGGTCAGTGGTTCAAATCCCTGCAATGGGGTGAGTTCCCGTTGCTCTGTCCCAACTTCTGCCAACCTAGCAGTTCGAAAGCACACCAGTGCAAGTAGATAAATAGGTACCACTGCAGCAGGAAGGTAAATGGCGTTTCCGGGCACTCTGATTTCCATCACTGTGTTCCGTTTTACCAAAAGTGGTTTAGTCATGCTGGCCACATGACCCGGAAAGCTGTCTGTGGACAAACACTGGCTCCCTTGGCCTGAAAGCGAGATGAGCACCACAACCCCATAATCTCCTTTGACTGGACTTAACTGTCCTGGGGTCCTTTACCTTTACCTTTTTTTAAAAGCTAAGAACTAACACTTGGCTGCAGGGTCCAGCATTCAGCCACACACTGCCAAATTCAGGTTGCGCAGTTATAGTTGATTGGGAGGTGTTGTGCAACCAACTCGCTTCCCGGAGAGACTGGACATCTTGTGCTAAGAGAAATGTTGGGAAAATGCACTGGAAAGTGTGGAGAAGCACTCACTAACCTCCCTACAAACAAGTCAGGGTGAATGTTCAATAGACAGGCTGCCTGGAAGCACCCCCAGTGTTTCCTTCTATTTCAGAGAAGACTAAGGCTACCTCTTGGTATATGTCCCTTAAGGGCAGTGGAGGCTGGTTGTTGTTGTTGTTCAGTCGGTTAGTCGTGTCCGACTCTTCATGACCCCATGGACCAGAGCACGCCAGGCACTCCTGTCTTCCACTGCCTCCCGCAGTTTAGTCAAACTCATGCTGGTAGCTTCGAGAACACTGTCCAACCATCTCGTCCTCTGTCGTCCCCTTCTCCTTGTGCCCTCAATCTTTCCCAACATCAGGGTTTTTTCCAGGGAGTCTTCTCTTCTCATGAGGTGGCCAAAGTATTGGAGCCTCAGCTTCACGATCTGTCCTTCCAGTGAGCACTCAGGGCTGATTTCCTTAAGAATGGAGAGGTTTGATATGGTTAGGAGGCTGGTACATTAGGGTAAAGAGATCACTGCCGAGCCAACCTCCATCTGTCTTCAACCAGCCACCACCTGTCCACCATCTTCCTTACAACCAGCCCCAGGGGTGGCCCTGAATGCCAGCTTCCTCCTCCTTACTTCCTGCAGAACTCAACAGGGTAGAGGATGGGGGACAAAACTAGAATCAGTTGGATTTGCTCTGGCTCCACTTACTACTGGTCTCCATGTTTTCTGTCCCATAAATCCCAATGGGCACCACCCACCACGGTCCCTCCGTGCACCAGTGAAAGGACCCCTTTAGCACCCACTTCCCTGAAGATGTCAGGATCAAGTGAAAGAGCTTGTCTCCTAGCTTTCTGCATGACGCCCATTTTCTCTCCTCCATAGGTTTCTTGGTCAGGCCCACGCAATGGGGAGTTGATTTCCTTCTACGAGCTGCAACTGCAGGAGGCCAGGCTGGATGGTCAAGGCAAGAACATCCATTGGTTTTGCTCGCAGACAGAAGAGCACCTGGAGAATCTGACTCCTGGCACTACGTACTTGCTGCGCGTGAGGTCTCTCAACGTGGCAGGTGCTGGGAAGTGGAGTGCACCCTATAAGGTGAGCACAGTCCTCCTGGTGGGGATGCGGGTGCACGTACCATAGAGTTGGACATCCAAAGAATGTAGGAAGGCACACCCATTGCACTTTCACCCAAAGCCCAATTCAGGGATGCTGACCCTAGTAGAAATGTCAGAACCATTGATAACTGCAAAAAGGCACATCAGAGCTAAAATGAAATAGAGAATAAATTGAAGAATTGTTCATATTTGTAGCATTTTGATTTTAAAAAAAATTAAATATGCAGGAGGTACGGTAACAAGTGCTTTTTAAGACACAAACAGACAGACAGAGAAACCTGCAGGCTTTTGGTGAATAAAGCACTGTCAACGAATTATATGCCAGTTTTAACTTTTGGCACTCTGTTTTGCAAAGCCCTAAGCCAATCCACGTTTTTAACTGTAGTTAGGGGAATCCTGTAAATACATAAATATTAGAAGTACATATTAGAAATACATAAATATTAGAAGTACATGGATTCACTTCTTTGCAGTCAAATCTGAACTACAGTGATTTGCACAAGAAGCCCTTCAGCCCTGCTCCAACGTATTTACAGTAGATGCAATCCCCAAAATGTAACCGCTGCAGAAGTTGTGGGCTGACTATTGTTGTGACTATTTCAGCAGTCACCTATAAAATGGCAGGATTGACGCTAACTACCCCAGCAACCCTTTTACTCTAACCCCAGACTAATGAAGCACCAACATTCATGCATCTCTAGGAGATTTTTTTTAATATTGCGTTTTTATCCTGCCTATCTTCCCAGGAGTTCAAGGTGGAATGCATGGAGAACTTAGCTGAACTTTGCTGCTTTTGAAACTAAAGTCGCAGCTAGTTTTTCACATTGGTTTCAATTGGAACTAAGTGCAACTAAGTAACTTAGCCTGGACCCCAAATCATAGTCCTCTTCCCCACTTCGCCATCTCCATATTTTACCCTCACAACCAGTTTGGTTAAGCTGAGAGGTAATGGCTCTAAGTCTTCTCATGAGTTCCACAGCTGGACCTGGGGTATCCCCAGTCCTAATCTAACACTCTAACCAGTACACCTCACTGCCTCTGAGGGAAATTGGCTTTGCCAGACATAATGTGCATGGTCACGTTTCAAGATGCAAGCAAATCCACTTTTGACGTAGAAAACACCCTTGCAAGATGGGATGCTAACAGTTGCAACTTTATTATTTATTTATTTATTTATTTATTTATTTATTTATTTATTTATACCCCACCCATCTGGCTGGGTCCCCCCAGCCACCCTGGGTGGCTTCCAACAAAACACTAAAATACAATAACCTATTAAACATTAAAAGCTTCCCTAAACAGGGCTGCCTTTAGATGTCTTCTAAAAGTTTGGTAGTTATTTTTCTCTTTGACATCTGGTGGGAGGGCGTTCCACAGGGTGGGCGCCACTACCGAGAAGGCCCTCTGCCTGGTTCCCTGTAACTTGGCTTCTTGCAGTGAGAGAACCACCAGAAGGCCCTCGGGACTTACATCAGTGTCTGGGCAGAACGATGGAGGTGGAGATGCTCCTTCATGTATACTGGACCAAGGCTGTTTAGGCCTTTGAAGGTCAGCACCAACATTAAATTGTGCCGGAAACATATTGGGAGCCAATGTAGGTCTTTCAAGACTGGTGTTATATGGTCTTAGCGGCTGCTCCCAGTCACCAGTCTAGCTGCTGCATTCTGGATTAGTTGTAGTTTCCGGGTCACCTTCAAAGGTAGCCCCACATAGAGCACATTGCAGTAGTCCAAGCAAGAGATAACCAGAGCATGCACCACTTTGGCGAGACAGTCCGCAGGCAGGTAGGTTCTCAGCCTGCGTACCAGATGGAGCTGATAAACAGCTGCCCTGGACACAGAATTGACCTGTGCCTCCATGGACAGCTGTGAGTCCAGAATGACTCCCAGGCTGCGCACCTTGTCCTTCAGGGGCACCGTTACCCCATTCAGGGCCAGGGAATCCTCCACACCTGCCCGCCTCCTGTCCCCCAAAAACAGTACTTCTGTCTTGTCAGGATTGAACCTCAATCTTTAGCAGATTTCTAGCGTGTTGTTTTGCATTTCGCTGCCTCCCTGTAACAAGCTCTTCCCCTTTGCTTCTTCCAGTTTGGCACAATGCCTTCTGTGGCAGGAATGCCTCTGGACCCGGCTCCTGTCACTGTCACCGTGCGGCGGTGCAGGAAGCCCCAGAAGAAGACGATCTTTATCCCTGCCCCCTAAGAGGACTGACAACATGGAAGTAAAGGATGGCACCTTCCTCTTGCCCTTGCATCAGTTATTCCACATCTCCTCATAAGTGCTGTTTGGTACCTTGGCAAATTTTCTGCTCACAAAAGTAACTTCTAGCCAGGCGAAGAAGGTCAGGGGCTGGGGTGGCGGGAACCGGGCATATACGGATGTCACAGTTCACAGGTGCATTTGCAACTATTTTGCTGCATATGGTGGGAATCTGATACATAAGAGCAAGAGAAGAGGCTGAAATCATGTGACTGCAGCCTCCTACCCTGCTCTTTACTGCCCCCTTTTACCCAGTTTCTGTAATGGCAGCCTCTTTGCCTGCTCTCTGCTGCCCCTCTTGACCAGGTTGCCAAGAGGCAGCAGAAGGAAACAGGGATTAAACCCTGCTGTTACACAGCCTGGACAATAGTAGGCAGCAGAGAGCAGAGAAAAGAGGCAGCAGTTGCACAACTTGGCGAACAGGGAGCACAGCAGAGAACAAGGGACAGGTTACAGTTGCAGTACCTGCCCAAGAGGGGGCAGCAGAGAGCAAGGAAAGAGGCTGCAGTAACACAACCTGGCCAGCAGTGACCAGCAAATAGCAGGGAAAGAGGCTGCAGTTGCAGGACCTGGCCAAAGGGAGGCAGCAGAGAGCACACCATTCCTGTCCCAAGTCCTTGATGAAAAGCGCAACCTCTGAGCTTTAAGATTTTGGGTTGTGTGGGGTGAGTTTCATGCAGCTGTATCCTACACATTTACTTTGCTTCCACTGAGCTCCATGAGATTTAATTCCACATGGCAGTGCATAAGTTTGTTAACAACTGGTGTGTCGGTTGTTTTTTCCAGTGAAATACCATTGCCCTTTGTGTTGCCCTTTGAAGTGGTCCGAGTGCCTTGCGATTTGCTTGCGACATTCATTCATGATGAGGTTGGCTGGACTTGGCAGCGCAGGGTGGGCAGCATTTGTGTGCCCGCCAGATGCTGCTTGACTACAAATCCCATCACCCTTGGCCATTGGCCACACAGGCTGGGACTGGTGGGAATTGTCATCCAGCAGCATCAGAAAGGTAAAAAGGTAAAGGTAAAGGGACCCCGACCATTAGGTCCTGTCGCAGACGACTCTGGGGTTGTGGCGCTCATCTCGCTTTATTCGCCGAGGGAGCTGGTGTACAGCTTCCAGGTAATGTTGCCAGCAGGACTAAGCCGCTTCTGGCAAACCAGAGCAGCGCACGGAAACGCCATTTACCTTCCCACCAGAGTGGTACCTATTTATCTACTTGCACTTTGACGTGCTTTCGAACAGCTAGGCTGGCAGCAGCAGAGACCGAGCAACGGGAGCTCACCCCATCACGGGGATTTGAACCGCCGACCTTCTGATCGGCAAGTCCTAGGCTCTGTGGTTTAACCTACAGCACCACCCGCATCCCATCAGGAAGGTACTGATACCATTCTAGCCTGCATATGAAGTGGTACGTAGTGGAACGCAGCAGCTGCTTGCGCTTCAGCGTTAGTTTGCCATATATGACTTTAAAGTGTAATTTGAGAAGTTGCCACAGGATGGTGCCAGAAAACTATTCTGCAACTGCACATAAGGTACAAGGGTCTCAGCACCACTTTTGAGTACCTGTTGGCCCAAGAGAGCCAACATGAGAGATGTGGGGCAATTTACTATCTTCCAGCCTAAACTACCTCATGTGATGAAATAAGGTACCTCATAATGGGGTGAAGGAAGACACAGCCATGTTAAGCTACTTGGATGAAGGTTCTGTTACCAATATGAGGAAGAGATAGACTAAAGTATACACTATAGTTAGATATGAGGGAGAACTAGACCATTTACTGACTATAGTTAAAATATGAGGGAGAAATGGACGGTTTAAATATATACATATAATAAAAATAATAAACTAAGACTACCTTTTGGCAAGTCAGTGAAGAAGACTTATACCAACTCAGACCATTGGCCAATGTTGTCAAGCAATAAGTCTCCTGGCTCTCAGGCAGAGGTTGTATATTTATTACAGCTTTTACATTGATAAGATGTACTTGTTTTAATTTTGTCCTAATCCTGTTTAAAGTTTTAATAATGAAAAGTGCAGTATTTGTGGGCTTCTGTTTACATTTGTTTTTGGAGTTTGAATGTCAGTGGACTATTAATAAACTTGTTTGTATGGATTTGTTTATTGCTGCATGTACATCCTCCTTTCCCGCAAACTCGGCAGTGTGCAGTTCCCAGCCTCCACCATGTTATTCTCACAACAATCCTGTGAGGGAGATTAGGCTGAGATTAGGCTCCAGTGTGCAACACGATTGTTGAGCAAGGATTTTAACCTGGGTCTCTCCCCATCTAGGCCTAATTACTTGGCCCTCCTGAGATCTTTTTAACTGCAGAGGCTGGTGATTTTATCTGTATGTTGAGTATATGCTCTACCACATAACTGCATTCCCTTTGCATTCCTGGCAAGAGACACACTTCTCAGAAAAGGTGTCTGGATCAGACACAACTTAGCAACTATGCAATTACTGTGTACAGTGGTACCTCTGGTTATGAACGCTTCGGGCTACGAACACCTCAGGTTATGAACTACGCTAAACCGGAAGTAGCTGCTCCTGGTTGCGAACTTTGCCCCAGAATGGGAACGGAAATCGCGCGCCAGAGGCCCCATTAGCGAAAGCACGCCTCAGGATAAGAACGGTTTCACCTTAAGAACGGGCCTCCAGAACGAATTAAGTTCATAACCAGAGGTACCACTGTACAATATACCTCCTGCCTTCCCCCTTTAAAAAATCCAAACTCATTTGGAAAGGGATTAATGTGGGAGATAGGAGGCATTTGAAGTGAAAAGTCTTGGGATGCTTCCAGGCTGTCTCTACTTTGCAGTGGGATTCAATAACATACTGACAAATTCAGGAAAAGCGATTACAATCTAACCTCCCTGCAGATGAATGAGCGTTCATTAAATAAGCCAACATTGTCTAATATCCCTGCAAACAAATAGGAGGAATGCTCAATAAACAAGCAAGCATGTGCCTGCCCTCCTCGCCTTCCAAATCCCTCACCTGGGCTCAATTTAAAGTGCTGGTTTCTTACCTTTTAAAGTCCCTGAATGGCTTGGGCCGCCTTCTTCCATGTTTCTATCAAAACCCTAAGATCCTATTCACAGCTGCTGCTCTGGGTTCCTCTACCAAGTAGTAGTAGTAGTAGTAATTATTATTATTATTATTATTATTATTATTATTATTATTATTATTAATGCCTTCAGATGTCTTCTAAAAATTTGGTATTTATTTTTCTCTTTGACATCTGGTGGGAGGGCGTTCCACAGGGCGGGTGCCACTACCGAGAAGGCCCTCTGCCTGGTTCCCTGTAACTTGGCTTCTCGCAGCAAGGGAACCGCCAGAAGGCCCGCGGCGCTGGACCTCAGTGTCCAGGCAGAACGATAAGCAGAAAGGGCCATTTCAGTCCTGGCATTCCCATTACAGAACTGTCTTTGCTGGGAGATTCACCTGGCATCTTCCTTATGATGCGAGGCAAAGACCTTCCTCCTCACAAAGGCATTTGATTAACTTGCATCAGGGGTAGAGAAGTTCCAGCCCATAAGCTGCATTTGACCCAATGCAGGTCTCAGAGCTACAAGGTTGTTTCACCTCCAGCCACTCTCACTTGCCCCACACCTGACCTCATAGGTGATGTCAGGTTTGAGGCAAGCAGAGGCACGACTAGAAAACAGGTTTGCAAACCCCGTGCTTTGCCAAGCGTAGGATTGGCAAAGCCTTCATGCTGCAGTTCCCAAACATCGTACAGGCTGTTGGGTGCTTGGGAGTTGCTGCACAAGCAGCTCTGACAGGTGGGTGGGACAACCTGTCAAAATTGGCCCACTGAGATGGAGAACCTACGGATCAGACCTGCAAAGCCGAAAATGTTCTCCACCGCCGACTTACCTAGTCTGAACCTCTCAATTATTAAATCTGTGTTTTAAGCTTGGGGTTGCAATGAGTTGACTGTGTTGTGTCTGTGTCGCTTTCGGTTTTATGTCTTACTGGTATGTATTTATTTAAAGCAAAAACTTTAAGGATATAGGGCGGCATGCGCACGCCGCAAGTGATTTCTGCAATGAAATAAATGGAACCCCATCGTCCACGCAAAGTGTTATCTGTTCCATGGTTGCTTTTCCACACATCTGCATCTCCTTTCATCACAAGAATGACTCACTTCAACCAGAGCTGGTGAAATCCAATATTTTTTATTATTTATTTATGAACAAACTCTATTCTATTATTGTGATGGTGGGCAGCTGGTCCCTGGGACCAGCCCCGGGGTCTGAGGAGAGGGGAGGGCACAGTATTCCCCGATGAGCCAAAATGGCCTGACTGGGTGGCGATGGATGTAGGAAATGGAAACGTGAGGAGGGGGAAAGGCATGAAGGCATCGTGGGAGGAACTGATATGCGCCAGGGGCGAAGATCGGGAAGCGAATTTGACAAGACGCCAGGAAGGGCAGAACAGTAACAAAGTTTGGGGACACACAGCCAAAGGAGCAACGTCTGGATGCAGGCCCCCTGCACCAATTGAATTTCTGCTCTGCGGCATCTTCCTTTTGCAAGATCCCTTGAGCAAAACCTTCCGTCAGGGGGACACCCTTGAGGGAAATCCTGTCAAGACAATAAAATGGCGGGATCCAGCCAGGGCAGGCCTCTGTATTGTCACAGTTCATATATCCAGATATATATCAGATATTCACCCCTCAAAGGTATTCCTAGATTAGCGCCCCCATCTTAAGGTCCTCTCTAAGGGTCAGGCCTTGTGTGGCGGCCATCTTGAATACCTTTCTCCACTCCAGTTCCTTGCCGGATGTGGCTGCCCTGGGAGCAGAGAGATCAAGGCAGAGGCCTAACAACATGACAATGAAAGGAGGGAGAATGTCGGGGAGCCAGGCAATTGCAAACCGCAGGGGCCTCCTCTCCTCAGACCCATAGAAAGTGCTGGTAGCGAAGTAACGGGGGGGGCGGCGAGGGGGAAGCGCAATAAATGTGCAAAAAACCAGAAAGCGCAAGTGCAATTGCTCTTAAAGAAAAGAGGCCTCGGGCGGCGCAACGGGGGGCCACAGCAGCAAAGGGGCCCCAAGCTTTGTGTGTGTTTGCGAGCAGCCATACCGCTTTCTCCTCATGCATCGCGGCAGAGGCGACCCTTTTCTCGACAGAAGGCGAAAAGGATGTGTCCTTGGAAAAAAAACAGCAAGGTGCCTGCCGGAACAAGCCGCCCCCTCCCCCTTTTTCCCTTCAGAAACACACATCGTCTGTCCCTGGGTAGCCGGGCCAGATACAGAGCTCTCTCTTTTTATTATTATTAAAAAATAGCATGCTTGGTTAAAGGGGAGGTGGGGGAGGGGAGGCCGTGCAGCGGGGTGGGGGAGCGGCTGCTTGGCTCCAGCTCAAATCTTCTCAGGGGCTGCTGATGCCTCTGCTGAGTCACTTTCCCTCTCCGCCACCGTCCTCCTCGTCCCTGGAACAGCGTTAACAAACACAGGAACGTTAGATAACTGCCACCGCATAATGAGAACCTGAGCTCAGGCTTACCGCCTCCCTCCCTCTCTCTTTTCCTTTCTCTGAGGCCCCAAAGCGGCTCAGGTCCAGCACTGAGGATTGGCACAATTGGGTTTCTGCCATGCCTCATCTGAGGTGGGAAGTGG
Organism: Podarcis erhardii; assembly: GCF_964252035.2. Taxonomy (NCBI): domain Eukaryota; kingdom Metazoa; phylum Chordata; class Lepidosauria; order Squamata; family Lacertidae; genus Podarcis; species Podarcis erhardii. The sequence goes on from NC_138511.1 coordinate 75,198,271, forward strand.
GCACAACTGCCAACCCTAGAGACCCCTGCCCCCTTGGCTGCCTCTCCTCCTTGCTGCCAGGGCTTGTTTGCCCGAGCAAGAGAGCTGTGAGGAGAAGGTACGGCGGCTTATTTTTCACTCGCCTCGGCCTCCCCCTCTTGACCAGGGGTCACCAAGCTTTCCAGGCGCATGGGCACACAAACGGGGAAATTTCAAAACAAAATAAAAAAATTCCTTCCAGTAGCACCTTAAAGACCAACTAAGTTAGTTCTAGGTATGAGCTTTCGTGTGCATGCACACTTCTTCAGATACACTGAAACAGAAGTCACCAGACCCTTCTATATAGTGAGAAGGTGGGGAGGGGTATTACTCAGAAGGGTGGTGGGAATGGGTGATTGGCAGATAGCTGTGATGAGCCTGTTGACGACTCTTAACGGCTGCAATAGGTCTTACAGGAAAAAGCAAGGGGTGAGAAGGTACGGCGGCTTATTTTTCACTCGCCTCGGCCTCCCCCTCTTGACCAGGGGTCACCAAGCTTTCCAGGCGCATGGGCACACAAACTTTGCTGCCACATACACCCGGACAACACCATTACTGGCCCCAACAACATCACACATACCATCTCGGGACTATTTAATTGCTCATCGTCTAACATTGTGTATGCCATCAAATGCCAACAGTGTCCTTCAGATCTCTATATTGGACAAACAGGCCAAACCTTACGCCAAAGGATAAACGGACATAAATCTGACATCAGGAATCACAAGACAGAGAAACCAGTAGGAGAACACATCAATCTCCCAGGACATTCTATACAAGATCTCAAAGTAGCTGTTCTATTACAAAGGAATTTCAGAAATAGACTGGAAAGAGAAGCTGCTGAATTGCAACTTATTACCAAACTTAAAACCATGGAGAGACCTGGTCTGAACAAAGGCATTGGATTCTTATCTCATTATACATGACAAAGCCATTTTTCACCTTCTCACCCCTTGCTTTTTCCTGTAAGACCTATTGCAGTCGTTAAGAGTCGTCAACAGGCTCATCACAGCTACCCCTCCCCACCTTCTCACTATATAGAAGGGTCTGGTGACTTCTGTTTCAGTGTATCTGAAGAAGTGTGCATGCACACGAAAGCTCATACCTAGAACTAACTAAGTTGGTCTTTAAGGTGCTACTGGAAGGAATTTTTTTATTATGTTTTGACTATGGCAGACCAACACGGCTACCTATCTGTAAGGGGAAATTTCAGTGGGTGTTACACAGCCAGACACACACCGCGGCCTGTTGGCTGCAATGCTTCTTCCAAGCCTGATTTCTGTGGGGTGGGGAGCATGGGTGCAGGAGAGAGTGGACTCTGCGGGCACCGAGAAAGTCCCATAAGGGCACACAGGTGCCCTGCTCTAGGTGCCCATGCGGACTGAGCCCAATGGAAAAAGTGCAAATGAAATAACCTAGAATTGGCACTGGGTTTCCGGGCCCTTCGACAGCAGTGTCTGGAGGAAGGCTCAACAAGGGCCAGTTTCCCCAAAGTTGTGCCACAGTCCAGGGGAAAGGTGCAAACCCCCCCCCCTCCGGATTCTTCCCTTGCCACACAGCTGTTAAAGGCATGTGAGTGCCCCTCTGTAGTCGAAGTTGGCAGCCCTGCCCAGAGACAGAACTTTTCTCCCTCTGTACGTCACACCGTCTCCCCCTGCTATTTAATCTAAAACGGGGAAGCAGTAATAGAATGCTAATTAACCTTTTCCTTCAGAAGCCTGCCAAAATCACTCTCGATATTAGAAGCCGTTAGAGCGGGGAATATTGAGTGCAATCGCCATCCACTAGAGATGGGGTTTTTTTGTTTGGTAGGCCCCATGGCAACAAAGCTTAATTGCTCATAACTGCATTTGCCTACATTTGTCCCTTGCTAACCTCTTGCCTCTTCCCATATTTCCCTGCCCGCCTCTCCTTCCCATCTAGATTTCAGCAGTCATTTCCTAGGGAAAGGGACATCTTTTGCTGATGTCACTCTTGGAAAACATGGGGATGAAGCGGCGATGTTCACAATACATTACCTGCCAGCCAGGAAGTCCTGTGCCCGCCAACAGCCCTACGTGGGCTATTCAGCTACCTGCACCCCTGTACAGTTTTCCTTACTTTCCGACGTGATGGCCAAGTACTCAGAGCTGTCAGGACACAAGAGAGAAGCGGGAATATGTGTGAGGTGGGCTTTTTCCCTGATTCCCCACCCTCCATAACCAGGGCTGGCACCGGCACATGGCAGCTGCAAGAGCCCCAGCGTGGCCTATTGCTGGTGCCTATCCTGGGCCCTTCTGTAAAATAACTGTGGTTTTTTCTGGTTCTACAGCAAACACCAAATGGGTGGGTCTGGGAACTGCCCGCCATTTTAATTTCCCAGAATGCCCTGAAGTGATGTTACGCCAAGGGCATTGTGGGGAAACAACATAATCCACCACCCCCGGCCCAGTGCTCATCAGGGCAAGACTGCTGCCTATTGTTGTTGTCAGGTTAGCCTGCCAAGGCAGCCTCAGGCCTAGGAAGGGGTACATTTTGACAAGCCCCGTCCTCAACAAACCTGGAGCTGGCCTTGTTCCAGGTTCCGCTTAGTGGCTTACGAGCCAGGTCGGGTCTGCCAAAGCTCTCTAACCAGCCTCTCAAGTACACGTGAAGGCCTCTTCACACATCAAGTTTATTCTGGGGGAACCATCAAATATTTTTTAAGTGTTTGGCAATACCATGCCTCAAGTAAAGTTTGAGGACAACAGTTGAAGGTGCCAATGCTCCTAAATACCAGTGGCTGGAAACCACAGGAGTGCTCTTGTGGGCTTCTCACAATGGGCATCTGGTTGGTCATTGTGAGAACAAGATGCTGGCCTAGATGGGCCATTGGCCTGATCCAGCAGGGCTCTTGTTATGTTCTTACGGGTGCAGCCAACAGGTGTCTCAAGGACTTGTTTATTCTGCAAGAAGAGCTTTGAGGCAGGCAATGCTTTCAGCTGAGCCTGCAACTTCCTGCCAGGCTAACAAACAGGGTTATAACAGCAAAAAGAAAGGGTGAACCTGGCTTTACCACCAGTTAAGGCATAAAACCACTGCAAGACACACAGAAGTCTTCCACTGGAAGGCCCTTTGGCCTGCTTCCCAGCTCCCTCTGATCCAGTAAGACACACGGTCCAGTCTAGATGTTTTCACTTTCTGCATCCTTCCCCTGCATCACCCTGTGTTCTCCACCTCCAGCAGGGCCAGGGCCAACATCTGGCATTCTCAGGCAGCTGCTGGGGCCTTGGCAACACCAGAGGGTCCACTGTTGTTGGCAGCCCTGGGCTTCCTATACCAGTCCGGGAGCCACCTACCACTTTAAATTACCCATATTGCCCCTGATGTAAAGCTGCCCTGAGGCACTGTGGGAAATTCAAACAGCAATGACCCTGTAGCGATGCACTGCAACCATGTCATTGCCCTGGAGGGGGTTCTGCCTATGTAGGAGCTGGCCCAGCAGAGGGCACTTTGGCCAAGGTAGGTCAAAGCTGGAGCTAGCACTGGTGTCCTGTTGCTCTTTCTTTTGGCTTCTCAACACGTGTGTGTGCGCACACGCACAACTCCCCTCTTATCACCACCCACGCTTCTTACGCATTCTCTTGAGCAGCTGCCTCCGTCGCCGCAGCGATCTTCTTGTAGCAGTAGACCATCTCAGCCACCAGCCAGATGGTCAGGACGACGATGAGAACGTACATCATGATCTCGGAAACGATGGATGCCATTTCCCGGTTTTCTGTGAAAGGAAGGACAGAGATAAGGATGTACCAAACAAAACAGGCACACACACATCCCTAATGCACGTTTCTAGCTGCATTTGCTCTCCGGCTCCAGATTTTGAGTCATGTTTGTCCTGCCATGCAAATTGGTCCTCCCTTTAGCTTGGGTGTGGGGAGCCTCTTACCATTCTAACAATTTTAACAAGCAAAAGCTCCCTGCATCCATGGTTGTTAAAACTCCCCCCCTCCAATTCCTATTACAGCAACACACCAGAACCAAAAGGGCTTCCAGAGATAAACATGTGCCCTTAGTTTTCATCCCCATCCGGTACAATAGGCTGCCGCCGATTAATCAGCTACAGCTCTAAAGTCAGTGTATCTGTTGCTTGGACAGATTAAAGCTGGTAGCTCTATGCAAATGACTGAAATTTGCAGACTTCCCGGAGGCGTCTGGTTAGCCGGTGTGGAAAACAAAAGCTGGAGGAGATGAGATGGACCTTTGGTTCACCAGTGCTTTTCTTCTGTTTTAAACCAGGCACAGGAAAATGAATCTAGCCAGCACACACATGAAGGCCAAGTCTCGCAGGTGGGTGGAGCTGACCACCTGCCAATCACCTGAAATTACTGTGATACCAGGTGACCCATTTTTGAAATAAAAATTCATTGGGGGGGGGAACCCCACACGCAGTACATGGGGCTTCCTTAGCTTATTTTCAGCACTGGGGAAACCCTGAGTGCAGTGCTTTCCCAACCCTGGCTATCAGCTGATTGTCAGGGCTTGGGAAGCCTCATCCCCAGCAGTTCCCAAGCGATGACAATCAGTTGCTAGTTAGCACTTGGGAAGTGCTTTGCAGGCACAATGGAACGGCTGGGACCGCAAAGCCCCTTTTGTCCACACCCTGCCTTTACCTGCCTCACACCTGACATCATATACAAAATCAGGTGTAGGGAAGGTGGGTGTGGCTTGCCCAAAAAGGCCTGGTGGGTCTAACAAGGCCTCTGGGCTGAAGGAAGGATCCCCCGTCCCTGTCTTAAGCTTACCACTGTTTCACAGCCCGCCAAGAGTCCCCCACCACCCCAGCTTCTCCCTCCGCTTCTCCTTAGCTCCAAGCTTATACTTACGTTTCTCTACCACTGTAACATGGATGGTCTTGTTGACCATGATGTTGTGTGTGAACTCCGCCGCGAAAAAGAGTGTGCGGTTGACAGTGCAGACGTATTCACCCATATGGTCAAAGGTCACATTAAGAATGAAGATGGAGAGATCCTGCAAGTCCCGGATGTTCTTGGTCCCGTTCCAATGAACCAGGCCCTCAAAGCGAGGATCCATCACGTTGAGCCTCTCATCTGGGTCATAGCGAAGGATCTGGAGGACAGGTGAGGTTCAGTCCACACACAGAGAAGCCTGGTTGGCAGAGGTGGCCCTACTATAAGGCAAGACGTACTCAACTCCAATCTTGAACTCACTAGGTGGACTTACGCAAACCACTTCCACTCACAGCCTCAGACTCCCAACCCCAATACAGGCTTGCATATAGGGTTGTTGGCTCCGAGCCTGCTTTCAGGGATGATGGCGGGTCCGCTAGGACAGATTGGGACTGGTAGGGAGGAAAACAAGGAGCCCAACAGTAGGTGGCGTCAGAGCTCATAACAGGCAGAGCCAACTCATTCTAGTTTTGTCCCAACCCTCCTTCTGCAGAATTCTGCAAGGGCAACACTAATGCCCAAGGCTGATAGCCCTTGGGCTGGTTGTAAGAAGGCAGGCAAGTGCAAGCTGGTTGAGGACAAACTCAGTTTGGTGGGGAAGTGCCCCATCAGTCCATCTTCTGCCCTACCAGTCCCAATGTGCGCCAGCCTCCCCTACCCCTGTTCCCTGTCCAACGGCCACAGTGGCTGGGGCTGATGGGATTTGGAGTCCAATATCTGGAGGGCCATGGGCTGCCCACCCCTGTTGCAACTAGGTGAAATATAGGAAACACTTTGAATGCTGGAAAGCACAATGCAAATGTTGTCCTTTTTTATTATGATGGTGACTACCCTGTAAAAGACATCTAAGGTCCACCAGCATGATTTTTATGGGCTTTGCTTACACCATCCTGCCCCTATCCTGCTCCCAAGTCTTTTGCCTGCATCTCTGTCTTCTTCTTTCTCTCTGGGACCTCCTATACATGCAGGTGCTCCTAAAATGGTTAATCATTGATGTAGTTAATAAAAATAGCCTGGGGAAGAGCTCTCGGGAACACCAAGTACCTTGGAACTCACAAATCAACAAAGCCATTTCAAAGGAACAAGAGGCACCCAATTAACATTGGTCTCTTGGAGAATGGGAGGTCCAGCACATCAGACTATCTGCATTTAATTGCGGTTCATGTACGAAGAGTGTGCATACTCCATGGGTGTCCATTTCACGTATAGTTTCTAGCATTTAGTCAACTTATTTGTTATATTAAAACAGTGCCTGCCATACTGGGATCAATCAGTAGAGGAGAGCATATATATATATATTATATTTTATTCAATAGAATTGGAACGCTAAAACAAAAAAAAATTCCTCTAACTAGTTTTCAACAACTTAAAATACTTATTAATATATTGATAGGAACAAACATTTAAGAACAAACTATATAAAAGATGTAAAATATAAATACAATGAGGGTTTTTTTTAAAAAAAACCCCACATACTTTTAATTAAAATAAAATGCTCAAGTTATATGCCTGGGTCGGCTTGCTGAAACAAAAGATTTTTTAGCAGGTGACGAAAAGAATACAACTCCTGCCTAATATCAATGGGCTCCAAAGAATGGGTGCTGCCACACTAAGGGATCGATTTCCTACAAAAGCAGAACAAACATTACTTAGCACTTGCAAAAGTACCATATATATTCCCTCCATGGTTGGGGGGAGCCCAGCCCCCTGAAAAAATACATTGAGGGGGTGGAAACAAAACTGCCTCAGCCCCTAGGAGTCAGTGCCTATGTACCGGTCTATGCAGTTTATCCCAGTGTCTGCTGGCTCATGGGGTGCAAAGAGCAACTGGCTCCACCCCCTAAGCCGCCATTTTGAAACCGGCTCCACGCTTTCAGCCCCTATTTTGCACTTGCCTTGGATTGATGGGCTTTGCAGTTCCAAGTTGGGATGAGGACAGATCCCACAAGCTTATTTATTCTAGACTTGTGTATTTATGGTGAAGTTGATTACAACATTTCCTGGTCCAGGGAGTAAACAGGCCATTATGTTACCCGTCCCACCGCCCCCTCCACACAACCGCTTGCCCTTACATCGCCACGGCACGCACCTTGACATATTCTTCCTCCCCCTTCTGCTTGAAGAACCACTCGGTGAAGGCCTCCGCCTCCGTCTCGCTGCGCTTCTTGCAGGAGATGCACAAGATCTGGAAGCTGTTGCCGGCCACGGCCTCGGTGTACGAGTCCACCTCCACGCAGCCACCCTGGCACAACGTCACTGGGAAGGGGAGGTGGGAGAGATATCACATCAGAAAGGCAACAAAAGTTTCTCACGTGTCTCTGGCTTTTGAACGATTGGTTTGTATCCTCTCAGCAAGGGCGGCCATCTTTGCCTCCCTTCCTGGCAGCAGAATTCTTCCAGTGGTTAAAAGGATTCTAAGGTCTCAAACATAGAATAAATGTTGATAATTGCAAACATACGTAAGTATATAAACCACATGTCTACAACAGTACAGGAGAGCAATCCAAAAGCCATCTTGGCTCTCCTTAAGACACCAAATATTTCCTCTGCCTCCTTAATCCCTCTTGCCTGAGACCATGCAGGCAGGTCGCAATAAAGAGAAATTCCTGAAGCGATTCCTCTCCTATATCTATGAACCTCCTTTGTATTAATTGTCATCGTTTGCCCAGATGCTCTGCATTGAGGGATGTCTGACAGACATCCTGATTGTCTTATCAAATGCTAATGTTTTGTGTAAACTGTGTCTGGAACTAGGCAAAACTTGCCAAATCCTCAAGAATATCACACCTTGGCCTGCCTGAGCCACAGCAACCTCACCTTATGTGTGATGTGATTTCTGACTGTTTGTAAAGGGATGTCCTTCTCCACGCCAAAATGAAAACCCTTAAAATAGATGTATCTTCTTGGTTCTGAGTCTCTCTTTGCTCCTTGCTAGGTGGGGAGGGAACTCTGTTGCAACAGAAAAATAAAGATCTGCCTTGCTTTCACTGCTTCCTGCCTCCATCCATTCATCTCTGACCGATCATGGACTTAGGGGACTCAGTCCCTTGGGAAGTTGGGCAGCAAAAGACAATCACCCCTATTTTTCTATATCACAGACACTGCTAGCTTTCAGTTTTGGGGACCCACACTGAGCACAGAAACAAAGCCTCATAATTTTAATATTTTGTCACCTGCTGAAGACGTTTCTGTTTCACCAAGCATGTTCAGAGGAAGTATACCTCTGGCTTTTTAGGTACACAACATACATTTACATACCAATGTAAATAAGGGAGGAGGAGGAGAGGGGATTTCAGCAAATGTAAAATTGCAATATGCTGTCCTTGGCCCCTTTGTTAGCTCACACAACCCTGGAGAAGGCCTCGGTTTTCCCCCCTCTCGTCCTTCTGCAAGGTGTCTGCTAATGCCAATAAATACAAATGTAAGTCGACGGTGCGAGTTCTGACTAATGCAGCCGCAACAGACACTGCCAGCTCCCACCAGCTTCTTGTGCCTGCCATGATGACCCTTGGAGCTCAGCCTATGGTTGGCGGGAGGAGAGGGCCATGGGTCTACAGGAGTCTTCCCAGAATGCCTTGGGAGGGGTGGAAAGATGCCCAGTGGGGCAGGAGAAGCTGGAAAAGGGACAAGTTAAGGAGCATGGAGGAGGGGCCAGGGCCAGCTGCGGACAGCTTTCCGCCGAAGAACTTCCTCTAAGGAGCTAGAGAGCAAAGCCTCACAACAGCTTTTAGGTTGAACAATAGTGAATCTTCCCTAAGGCCGTCCTCAGAGCTTCACGGCCAAGTCTGGATTTAAGCTGGGTTCAGGCTCAATGTTCTAACCACTAGGATTGCTGACCTCTGCACCAGCTCATGGTATGTGGCCCTTTAACAGTACTCTGATCTGGAGCAATCACTAGAGCACCCCAAATACAACTTCACTGAAGGTCAAACCAGACATGATTTCAAGGACATGATTCATATGCTTGTGACCAGGGCCCTGTCTCATTTATTTACACAAATTACTTCCTTCCTTTTGTTAGACTCCGCTAACGAAATCACCATCAAAGTGGCAAAATTCTGTGCATCTGCAGGCACTGCTGGGAACCAGATGATTAAAGCCCTCTACCAAACACACCAGCACTCAAAAACTAGTTCTAGTTTAATTGTGAACAAAGCATACACAATGCTTTTTGTCATGTTGTTAATCCCAAAAAGGCTTTTGACTTGAAACTGTAAAATTGCATGTGTTTAGATGTATTCTAGTGGCTGATCTGAGATCGTAAGAATATTGATTGATAATCAAGTCCCACAGATCTGAATCATGAGCACAGGGAGGGGATGACAATTTTTCCTCCCTCTGCCTTGCCCCACTTCCCTGCTGAAAACCCCATTTCCAGAAGCTGTCATTTGGTTCAAAACATTACAAGTGGGGCAATGGACAAGCTCGGGAAGCGATTTTCAGCAGGAAAACAAAGCAGGAGGAAAGGATTAACAGCCTCTGTCAACTCTCATTGACACTCTGACCCTGCAGAATCCTGTTGACTCAATTTTAATTTATGAATACTTGCTTTTGTCATATGCGAATTATTGTCCAAGTGCATACAAAGGGCATTAATTGTATCCTTCTGTTTTGTATTCTGTTATCTCTTATTTCATTAATTAAAAAAACATTATTTCAACACACACACACCCCACAACCCTGCATGGCATGGTCCCAATCCACATCACCCTCCACCCCTGCCTGCCCCAACTTTCTGGGTTCTTTCTATAAACAAAGGGATGTCAGGACTCATAAACACAACAGGTTGAGGGTGGGGAGAAGTTTTGTGAATTAAAACTGGGGCAAATAGTGGCCGGGGGCAAATTTTAATTGGTGGGGAAGGCTTTTTATAAATAGATGTTGCTAGATGCAAACATACAACACTACAACCTGATTAAAGTTCATGACTGAGGCAATTTGGTCCAGAGCAGGGATGCAGGGCCTCAGGCCCAGATGATGCCCTCCAGGCTTCCCCATCTGGCCCCCGGGATTCTCCCCAGGCCACACCCCCTCCCGAGCTGGACCCTCCCCAGCCCTGCATTGCAACCTCCTGGACTGCTTTTCCCTGGCTGCAATGTGCCCTTCGATTCCTGGTAATGCTTCTTTCTTGCCTGGATGGAGGACAGAGAGGGATAGGTGAGCATGAAGATACAGGCCTGCTATACAATGTTGTTGTTTTTAAAATCACATGTTGCCCCTCCCGGCTTTGTCTCTGGCCCCACCCACCAATTGCATGTGGCCCCCAGAAGATTGCCCAGAAGCGAATATGGCCTTTGGGGTAAAAAAGGTTCCCCACTCAAAGTTCAGGGTTGAACCTGGAGGAAAGAGTCCCGTCAAACAGATAGCTCAGTTGGTTAGAGCATGGTGTTGATAATGCCACGGTTGCAGGTTCAATTCCCTATATTGGATAGCTGCATATTCCTGCATTGTAGTGGGTTGGACTAGATGATCCTCAGGGTCCCTTCCAATTCTACAGTTTGATGATGATGATGATTTATTATATATATCCCGCCCATTTGTCTGGGTTTCCCCAGCCACTCTGAGCGGCTCCTAACAGAACAATAAAAACACGATAAAACTTCAAACATCAAACACTTCCCTAAACAGGGTTGCCTTCAGATGTCTTCTAAAAGTCAGATAGCTGTTTATTTCCTTAACATCTGACGGGAGGGAGTTCCACAGGGCGGGCGCCACTACCAAGAAGGCCCTCTGCCTGGTTCCCTGTGACTTCACTTCTCACAGTGAGGGAACTGCCAGAAGGCCCTCGGAGCTGGACTTCAGTGTCTGGGCTGAACGATGGGGGTGGAGATGCTCCTTTCAGGTATACTGGGCTTAGGCCATTTAGGGCTTTAAAGGTCAACACTTTGAATTGTGCTCGGAAACGTCCTGGGAGCCAATGAAGGTCTTTCAGGACCGGTGTTATGGGGTCTCGGCGGCCACTCCTAATCACCAGTCTAGCTGCCACATTTTGGATTAGTTGTAGTTTCCAAGTCACCTTCAAAGATTCAATCCAGATCCTACTTTTCCATGGGAGTCACTGAGAGTGGTATTGGGCATCTCTCTCGCCCTCAGTTCCACTTCTGAAAAGGAGAATAACTCACAGGATCCACAGGCAAACCACTGGAACAGAGGACACTGCCAGCTATTCTGCGGAGATCAGCTGCATCAGCAGGAAGAACACAGCTGCCCTCTGTTAAGACTGAGCTCCTGCTGAGGCACTGGCGCCGCATATGTTACAGCGCGTTGACTCCCTGAATCCAGAAAAGTCCGAGGCAAAACTGAGCGAAGGCCCAAATCCTAAACATACTTACTACGGGAGTAAGGCCCACTAAATCCATTTGGATTTACTTCTGAGTAAGCATAAGATTTTGCTGTACGTGATAACGACAATGACAATGCTACAGCAAGATTGGAAAACCTGTGGCCAGATGTTGCTGGGCAAGGACCTTGGAGACCAGGGTTCAAATCCCCACCCAGCCATGAAGCTCACTGGGTGGCCTTGGGCCAGTCCCTGCCTCTCAGCCCAACCTACCTCACAAGGTTGTTGTGAGAATAAACGTCCGATACAAATATCTCACATCCCTTCCACTATCCTCACTTCCACCCCAGGAGATTCACTTGGCGCCTGCAGATGCCACAGTTCAGGTGGGTTTGTTTGACATTTCCCAAGTCGTATCATGCTCTCATTGCACTGCTGTTCAGGGGCGGAGGAAGGGGGTGCGGGGGGGTGCAGTCCAACCTGGGTGTCACCACTCAGGGGGGTGACAAAATGCTGGGTGGCACTCGCTGTGGGGCCTGCAGTGCACCCAAGCCACGTGTCTCTCCTGGGAGAGACACAGTGGCTTGGGCACACGCAGACTCCACGCTGCCCAAACGGTCCAACCGCTGCCCCCCCCCCCCCCCCGCTATAGGGTGGCTGAATGGGAGGAGGCAGGCAGAATCCAGAGGCCCCATGATGCGCCCCACCCTCATGGGCTGCTCGCGCTGTCCCTGGGCACGCTGCCCCAGGCGCCCGAGCGCCTTCCTCCACTGCTTCTGCTGTTCAACTACCGTGTCCCTCATTCCCATATTAGTGGGGCAGGAAAAGTGACCCCACTAAGTCTCCCGATGTATATTTTGCTCTAGGAGGCTTCATTTGGTCAGAATCGGGGATACACTTCCAGAGTTAACACTACATACATTGCTTCTGCTAAATGAGCCACCACAAGCTGCTAGAGGGCTGTGAAAATTTGTGTCCCGGGCTTCTTAGACCCGTCTACCCACCAGTGGCGTAGCGTGGGTTGTCAGCACCCGGGGCAAGGCAAGTAATTTGCGCCCCCTAATCCGTGGATTTGCGCCCCCTAACCCGTGGATTTGCGCCCCCTAACCTGTAGATTTGCCCTAACCCCAGATGTTGCGCCCGGTGCGGCCGGCCCCCCCTGCACCCCCCACGCTACGCCACTGCTACCCACATATTATCGGAAACCAAAGGGGCGCATTGGTTGCCAGGTATGATTTTTCCCCCCAGCTATCCTACCCCACTATACAGCTGTCCAACAGTTTTTACCTCCATTTTTAAAAACAAAAACAAAACTATCTCTCTCTTTTTTATATATACTTTTCAGGTTTATACATTTCACTGATTTTACAATCATTTTGACATTTCAAAACTTGACTTCCTTCCCCCTTTTTCTGCGGTTCCTTAAATTTATTTCTAATGTATTCTGCATATCCTAATTAAGTTAATTGGCTCATTTAGTCATCTTCTTTAAATATATACTCTTACGAAACTGCAGGTTATTACAATAATCCTGCCGTTGTTTTTATCTGTTTACAATTTATCTGTAAATATTCAATAAACCATTTCCATTCTTTTATTTTTTTTAAGAAGTTTGTTATCTTGATTTCTTATTCTTCCGGTAAGTTTCACCATTTCTGCATATTCCAGGAGTTTTTGTATCCATTCTTCCCGTGCTGGGACACCTGTGCAGGGGGCGAAGTAAGAAGAACCACCACCCAGTGCAGGATGTCGGGGGCGGAGCAAACTGCCCAGTGCGCATGCGTGCGCACTGCTACATTCAGCGCATGCGCCGCTACATACCACGCATGTGAGCGCACTGTACGGGCGGTGGCGGAGGGTGCAGCTGCAAGTGGAGGACCTTCCACATGCGGTGGCGGCATGATGGCGGCAGCTCGCGCCACCGCACCCAGGGTGACAGGACAAGTCCCTCGTGGGCTGCCTTCTTGTCACCCCCTCAGAGATGGCACCTGGGGCAGACCGCCCCCTGCCCCCCTTCCTCCGCCACTGTACCTGTGAGCTTGGGCCCCAGAACTGACCAGTAAGATCACCTCACCCCACAAGGAATCCTGCCTCTTCCTTGGGAGTGGGAATGAAAGCGTCAGAGTGGGAAGCCTGCAGAGATCAATTACTGGGACTGCATCATCATCAAGTGTGACTGAGCACCCGTGGGCGAGTAATTGAGTAGGTGTGACAACATTGTTGGCAAAGGGAGGACCGCATGTGCGCATGTTTGTGGCTGCAAAGCGTGTCAGCACACCAGTGGGCGAGAGCCAGCATCCTCCGGCAGGTCATTTTCTTTCTCCCCGCTTTTCATGCATCAGCAATGACACCCTGCTGGCTCGAAGGACAGAGCTTGCAGAGGGAGCTTTGCTGACTTCAGCACACAATCAGCAGCATCTGAAGCCAGTGGTTCTTTTGCAAAAGTCTTAGCTACTGACCAATTCTCAGCACTCTCCTGCTTGAGAACCAGCAGGACATGATGTTCAGCCTCTGCGATCTCATGCCGGAAACCCCCAGAGCTTTAAAAACAGGCTTGTAAACAGCTGCTCGCCTAGGGTTGAGTCAAAATCTGGCTCAAGGTAACCAGGTAGGGGAAATTATGAAAGTTACTTTTTCTTGAGGGTTTGGCCCCAGGTTTTCCTAGAGGGGGCAAGGGCTTAACAAGATGCCTTGATTCCCTCACATATACATGTGCAAAGTCTCCTTCCACGTGGCTGCTAGCATACTTGGAAAGGGCAGGTAAAAAAAGAGTGCAAAGGGACCTCAGGGCTCTGGAAACACAGGCAGTTGTTTCATTCCATCTAACTCAGCAGCACTAACAGGCAACGAAGGAGAAATGTGATTCTGTTTGCATTTAACAAGAAACTACCTTACCTACACTTTTCAAACTAATATGTGAACCAAACCGTAGCTCTTCTTCAAAGTTTGCACTTCTCTGAATTTTGCAATGCCAAACCAAACACCACGTACCAAAAAATGCATATATGGGGGGATGTGCATAAAACATAGGGTTGTATCCAATGTCAGCCCTACTCAGAGTAGGCCCAATGAAAGCAAAAGATATAACTTTACAGTCATTCAATGGGTCTACTCTGAGTAGGACTTAGCTTATTACAAGCCATATGTTAGTGAAAATAACATACAAAAATGCACTATTTTCAGGGGGAACCTTTTGCAAAAAAAATGTGTAAATGTGCATGCTTTAGTTTAGATCCCTGTATTGCAGAGGGTAGGATTAGATGTCCCTTGGGGTCCCTTCCAATTCTACAATTCTATTATTTTATGTAAACTAACATGTTTATCAGGAGAAATTGACATAGAAGTGTTGGTGAATTTTCATGAGGATTTTTACCCCTATCACAAATTGCTGTGGAAATGTGGAGAACTGAATTTAAGTCTGGAAAATCAGGGGGGCCACCCCTTCTCCAACTCATCTCCTTCAGCCTGAATTAGCGAACGAATATATATTTTAAGGAGGAGAAAAGGGGGTGAGATTGGGAGCACTAGATGCCAGCTTACTCTGTCTGGGTTGTGTTTGTATGCATGAATATAACTATTATTTTAAACAGGAGGTGCCAGCTCCAGGTTTTTGGGCCAGTGGAAATCAGTGCACATGCCCAATCCCAAAGGAGAAAACGCCGCCCGGGAGAATGTTCAAAGTGCTTTTCCTCTTGCCGTTGCATAACCAGAGCCAACTCTGAAACATCTGAGGCTAAGAGAATGGGCTCCCAGGACAAAGGTGGATGCTTCCCGATAGCACCTCTCATCCATCCCTCTAATAGCAAACACAGAAAGTAAGTGCCAACAGGACTGTAGCCAAAATGTGGCCATTGAGAAACAAGAGGGAGATATCAGCATGCCTGGAGAACTGCAAAGGGGAGCTGTGTTGTTGTTGTTGTTTTTTGGGGGGGGTGAATTTAATGGATCAGGGGAAAACAAACCCAAATGGGGACCGAAGAGGCTCAATGGCTGCAGAACACTGAGTATCTGGTTGAAGGAGAACGGTCATACGGTGGAAGAGAGGAATGAAACAGGAGTATCCTGAAAGAAGCTGCCGGGTTGGCTGGAACACTGAGCAGCTAAAAGGCACGCTGCAACATTGTGTTGCAGGTCCCACTCGTTTCATGTGCTTCTGACACCAAAGATGCTTGCTGCGAGAAAGCCTGGGGGTGTCAAGCAAGCTCGGGGAATGTCAGGAGGCGGGTGGACTGTATCTTCCTGAGCATTGCCATTTGGCCACAGCCCCACGATCAACTCTGCAGCACTCGAGCAAGAGCCGTGAAAATTTAATGATTAGAAATGGGCCGACCATTAGTTTTAAGTAGCGTCCAGAAACACAAGCAATCCCCAGATGTACAGCTCCTTCTATTAGCATAAGGTAAGAGCATACCTTTAATACTGTTTGCAAATTATGACATCACTACTCCCCCACCTTTAAAAACATACAGTTTCCTCCTAAATTTCTTGCTCCCCTTTGCTGTCTTCTAAAGACTGGGAGAATTTGTCCATTTCAGTTTCTTTCAGAGTCTCGTCCTTTCAAGTCTTAAGTTCAGTTCTGCATACAGTGGTACCTCAGGTTACATACGCTTCAGGTTACATACGCTTCAGGTTACAGACTCCGCTAACCCAGAAATAGTGCTTCAGGTTAAGAACTTTGCTTCAGGATGAGAATAGAAATCATGCACCGGCGGCGCGGCGGGCCCCATTAGCTAAAGTGGTGCTTCAGGTTAAGAACAGTTTCAGGTTAAGTACGGACCTCCGGAACGAATTAAGTACTTAACCCGAGGTACCACTGTATTCCCATATCAGTTTCCAATTAAAAACAAATAAATGCAGAAACATTGCTACCCTCAGTTAAAATGGGTGGGAGACTTCAGGTGCTGGGGCTGAATACAACCTTGCAGGCCTCACTGAACATGGCCCTTGGAACTCTCTTCAGGCCACACCCCCTCTCCAAGCCACGCCCACACCTCATTAAATGCTCTGGCCTGGCCAGAAAGTGTCCTTCAACTTTGTGTTAATGCCTCTTGTTGGCCTAGATGGAGCATGGAGAGGTGGATGTACAGAAATCTTTGACCTTGGGGTGGCTGGAAGGAAGCTTTACTGTCCTAAAGAGTCAAATCTATTGTTCCATCTACAGTGGTACCTCAGGTTAAGTACTTAATTCGTTCTGGAGGTCTGTTCTTAACCTGAAACTGTTCTTAACCTGAAGCACTACTTTAGCTAATGGGGCCTCCTGCTGCTCCTGCGCCACCGGAGCCCGATTTCTGCTCTTATCCTGAAGCAAAGTTCTTAACCTGAAGCACTATTTCTGGGTTAGCAGATTGTGTAACCTGAAGAGTATGTAACCTGAAGCGTATGTAACCCGAGGTACCAATGTATTTTGGCCTCTGGCTCCACCCACCACTGACATGCACACATACAGCACAGAAGGTAATGTGGTTTTTGGGTGGAAAAAGTTTCTCCGCCCGAGTTAAAAGGAACAACTATCAACTGAAGTGAAAAATCTCTGCCTGAAGCCCTTGGTGGACAAACAGATTTAATAACTTGGGGGAGGCTAGCAAATTAATACCCAGTGCAGTTTGGCCATCAGCTTAGATTGGGTTCCCGTTTTAGCACCACATTTTTTCTTGGCCCTGGTTGTAAATTAATGGGGTGACTTGGAGCGCTATCGAAGCGCACTCTCTGTGCTATTGGTTAGCAACCAGAGGCCCTGGTATGAAATCTGGCCAACTGCATAAGACCACTTGGCCCATCTGTTGCCAAACTATGGCCAAAAGGGCAGAGAGTGTAGCATCTGCAGCAGAACAGAAATTTGCAAACGAAGGAGTGGGGCGCTTTGGGGGAACCCGGGCATCTTCTTGACCCTTCGCCCTCTGTTCTAGTCCTCCAGAAAATCTGCTTGCTGACAAGGGTTGTATACCCTTCGCACCCCAATGAAAGCATCCTGCCCAACAGCAGAGGTGAGTCCAGGAGGGCCACACCTGAAACAAATACGTAGCTACATATTTTAAAAGGTGTCATTTGTATGTCATTTGCAAAAAAAAAAGAAGGTCAGAGGCAGCCCAAGCACAACAAGCAAGCATGCAGCTTCCTTTTTGTAAATAGCCTTTCTTTGGGGTTACAGATCCCAAAATGTGATAATGGCCCCCAGTTCTGATGGTTTCGAAAGGGGATTAGACCATTTCACAGGTTGTCAACAGTAGCTACTCTTGATGGCTATTTTCAGGACCAGAGTCTGCCTGTGGGCTTTTTGTAGGGCCAGCGGGTACATGAGGCAGACTGAGGCAGCCACCTCGGAGGACAGAATCCCACAGGCCAGCATCCAGCCCCCCCCCCATCCTACCCACCTGGGCATGTGATACCCCCTCCCAAAGGTTGCCCATAAGGGCATAAAGCCCCCAATAATTTTAGTTTGGGGGCTGAAAGAGTTTTCCCTCATTTGTTCACGTTAGAGAAGTGAAGAAATTGTTTGAGGAATTTAGAAGTAGTGGTGCACAAGGAACAAACGGTTTGCGAGATTGGCTCTAGAACCCTAAATTCCTGTCAGCTCAGATGACGTGAGTAAAACTTGTGACACATTGCGCAGTCTCCCCTACCACATCGGCGGACGCAGATGTCAAAATTGTTCCATTTTCCATTTCACTGTTTTAACGTCATTCCACCCGTGCACCTTAATTCAGCACTAGGCGGTTTGTGAAATACAGCTGGTTCGCAAATTTCAGGATTTAAAACAGATGGACCTGTATGCCTTTTGTATAGCCCACTGCTATGGAGACTTTGTAAAAGTCCCTTATTTTGGATTGATGAAGATATACACAGGAAGATGACAGATCAAAGATCAGGGGCCCAGGTGAGAGCTGGGAGGGTCTACTTGTCTGTATATGGAGAAAGGGATTTGATAAAATTCCAATAGAGGACTTTTGGTATTCATTCTTTTATTTTTCTCCTTCTGCCTCTCTAGTTCTTTACCTTTCTCTCTCTTTTTTTATTTAGGTTATTCTTTATTCTTTTTCTTTAGATTAGTTTGGCTTTTATTGTATGCAATGTAGAAAACTTTCAATAAAAATATTTACAGAGAGAGAGAGACTGACTTCAGCATGTATTGCTAAATAATTGCTGATTTCTGAAAAAGCACTTCAGTGTTAGGAATCTCACTTCTAATGATCACTTTCTGAGATCCCGAGAAAAGCCCATATAATAAATAAATACAGGTAGACACAGATGGGAGGAGGGCCATGACATCACCCGCCCATTCCACTATAGAGATGTACTGTTGACATAACAAAATACAGCACACAAGCCGGGGGGGGGGGGGAGAGACCGGGAATAGATTCATCCAGTACTTTCCAGAATGTGGAAAATAGGCATGGGTTTTCTTCCATCTGCAAAGCATCCAGAGCTTTTGATTAAGACAGGCTTACAAATAGCAACCACCCCCTGGGGTGAGAATATATTAAAAAAAAAAAACTCACTTCCAGGCTACCAGGCATAGGACAGTTTTTGAAAATTGGGAACAATAATTATTTTATTTTAGCTATACATAAATATGTGTGGGAAGGCAACCAATAAACTTTCTTTCCGGGGTCAGGAGGGATCAGTCCCTTTGCTGTGTGGTATAGTATATTACTGGCTTGTTGAGTCTACTTTGTTTTTTTACTATAACCCCAAGATCCACAAACAGAGGTTAGGTGCAAAATATATACAGTTTAGAATTAAGGAACAGGGCAGGTTGCCTCTTGAGCACATCCTGAGCCTGGGATTTTGTCTTCATCACCAGAACTGAACTGAGCTCATAATCGTTTCACATAGCAATCCACTCTTAGTGAGCTTTCTTCATCTCAGTGGCCTAATTTAGGAGGGGAAAGTTCTTCTGCAGTTGCAATTGTTGAAGGACTAGGAGTAAGGGGGGAAGGGGGGACCACTCTTGCTGATCTACTGCAAATCATCCTGAGAGCTAGCAGATCCCAATCTACTTTCTGCCCACCTCTGGTGTAGCAGACTAGGAATCGGGAAACCCAAATTTAAAACCCGCGTTCAGCCATAAATCAATCTTTGTAATCTTGGGGGTCCGTCACTGGCTCTCAGCCTAACCTGCCCCACAGGGCTGTTGTGAAAACAACATTGAGAGGGAGAGGAAAGCATGCATGTCGACCTAGCTCTCTGGAAGATTACAATGAGATGGATAAATAAACTGGTGCCAAAGGTTTTGGAATACCTTCCTGAATTATGTCTGTCCAGCCCTATATTTCTACATGCATTCCGATGGGTTTTATTTCAGTGGGCAAATGGTTCTTTATACCAAGGAGTTGTTACAGCCTTATGCTATGTCATGTTGCTCATTTGCTTTAATCAGCTGTTTTAATATTTCTGGTCGTGGCTGCAATCCCATGCACGCTTACCCATTTTATACAGTGGGACTTATTCCTGGGTAAATACCATACATAGGACCGTTCTGTGTATTTAATGCAGCTTCTTCTTCTTTCTTTACGTTTTACTCCCCTGGGTGATCCGGCAAGTGAAAAAAGCAGAGGCACAAATGACTGGAAATAAATAAATTGCTAAGTAGTGGATTGATCTGCATGTCTGCTTTGAAATTCCCGCCCCCACCCTCTATTCTTCCTGGATCCAGGGGGCTGTGTAGTACGAGAGCAAATATTGCTCTATGGAGTCCAATTATTTTCACTATCCTGGATCCACGAGGAAACCAATGCACACAGAGATATTGGCTCGGGGTCGTCGTTACTGTGCTCAGCAAGGTAGGAGCACCTAAAGGCACCACACACACACACACACACCCCTGTGTATTTCGTGAAGTCGGGGCATCCCACTGGGTCAGAACAGAGAACCCCAAAGCAAGGGATGGGAATCTCCATAGATAGATAGGCAAGAATTTGCTGGACTAGTTGCCACCGACGACATCTGGAGGAAGGCCACAAGTCCCTGCAGATGCTATCAAAGATGGTGGGAGAGTTTTCATAGAATCGGAGAGTTGGAAGGGACCACTGCCAGTGGTTCTCATCCTGTGGGTCCCCAGGTGTTGTTGGACTACAACTCCCATTGTCCCTGAGCTCTGGCCTTGCTAGCTCTGTGTGATGGGAGTTGTAGTTCAACAATCTCTGGGGACCCACAGGTTGAGAAAGGCTAACCCAACGCCCTGCAATGCAGGTATCTTTTGCCAAACCTGGGGCTCGAGCCCACGACCTTGAAATTAAGAGCCCCATGCTCTACCAACTGAGCTATTCCAAACACCTTTCTCCTTTTCCTCTGCCTCCTCCAAAGCCATACTAAATCTATGGGGATGAACCGGAAGATCCTAGCACAGATATGGAAGGGAGTGGATGCAGACCGGGCAGCACAGTCAGGTTAGGACTTTAGGACAGCAGTCCAGGGCCCCAGACTCTGAAGAATGAGGGTCCCCCAAGCAGCAGGGCTCGGGATGCCATGTTTTGAAGTCAAGTAAAACACATCGTCATCTAAAGTGTTTGGCAGTGGGGAAGATAGTTCAGGGTCTAAAATTACCTGATTGCACCACTGGGAAGATTTCTAACAGCAAGAAGGTATTACGCTACCTATAAACCCATCAGAAAGAGAAAAGGCTGCTGACATAGGAACAGAGACAGATGGAAGGGGACCCAAGAGGAGGCTGGCAGGAGGCAGGAATAGGCAAGGTAGGTTTTCTAGAAAAAATTGTACTGGGCAATTTCCCCATGGAAATTAAGGATAGTTTGCCACCAGGATTTTTCTGATGCCCTAGCGCATGGCCTTATTTAGCATTTTTATTTTGCTTGCATTTAAGAAAGAAAGCTAGAAACTTTGAAAATGCCACGCTTGTCTAATTTTATATTAGCAGTTGGCATTCATTGTTACTCATGAATGCAAAAGAAGAAGGAAAATATGTGGCAAACTAAAGCACCAAAATATTTGGGGGAGGTCACCCCCACATCATTGACAGCAATGGGTGTGATCCTTCCTTAGTTTCTTTTTACCCTGTCCATTTCTCCCCGTCTTTCTCATAGTTTAGCCAGAGAAACACTTATATTTTGTCTACAGTGCACCCCCCAAAAAACCCTCTATCCTTTCAACTGTACAGTACCTGCCTTATTTTTTCACACAATTCCCTGTTTCTCTTCTGCACACAAATGCACAGCCTGATCCATAATTTGTAGATTCAGGAGTAAATCCCACTGCCTTTAGCCAGACTCACTGGGACCCCTTTTGGAGAACATCTTAGCACACAAAAACTGGGGCTCCTTCCGTGGGCTATTGTTAACTTAAAAGTCCATTACCTTTGCAACCACTCTGACTATTCACTCCCACCCCCAAATTGCTATTACATTTGCAATCTCTGCTCTTGGCTCCTTTGAGATTATCCCTGCTGGGTTGACTGTATGGGGAGGTGCTACTTTGGGCCCCTTTTGGGAACAGACAAAGAAATCCTGACATGGATTTTAGAGGCCATGGAATGGACTCTGTGGGACCTATGAAAAAAAGTGCAGAAAAGGATTGAGTGGCAGTGGTGTGGCCTCTGTTCAGCCCTGCACAACATACACAAAATCCTGGGCCCTAAGACTGGGATCAATATGCGAACCCTAACAGAGGGAGAGAAGAACTGGAGCTGGATTTCAAGCTCCCCAGGGTGGACTGTTTGCACCCTCTCCTTAAGGGAAGTTCTGAAAGAGAAGAACCCCTTTATAGGGCCAGTGAAAGCTCAGAGAAGACTCAGCACTGGGTTCACTATAGTGGATCTCAAGAGATTCGGATTCTATCTGAATCATGCCCCAGAAAAACAAAAACAGAAGCCCTTAGCTGCATTGAGGAGGGGGCAGGGATGTGCGTGTTTTGCACTGGGTTCAAGTCCCACGACACAAAATCTAGGAAGTGGGTTTTCTTGGGATCAAACCGTGTGCCTGCGCAGGCCCTAAATGAGCAAGAGGAGTCCTGGTCCTTCCTTGGTCTTCCCCACCACCACCACAACGATCCAGCTAGTTTTGCTCTCCCTGCACGTCTAAATTGGGCTTCCGCAGCGCTCCCACCGAGGTCCCACTCCGTACCCTTAGATCCGGATTCACCCCGTTGTCTCTCTCTCTCCCTCCCCTCGCCCCCACCCCCCTGTTTCTCCAACTCACCCAGGGCCAAGCACAGCAGGAGCGAGATGGGGCGCGGGGTAGCCATCCCGGGGGGTTCGGATCCAGGGTGCGCGCCCTTCTTGGCCTAGGGGGGGGACAGACACAGCGCCGGGCTCCCCCCGCCCTTCCCAGCAACCTCCTGCGGTCAACAGACAGACGATCCTGGGGGAGAGTCTTCCAGGGAGGGTATTTATAGCCCGAGGCTGAGCTCAGCGCCCGCAGGAGAAAACCCAAGAGCGCCTTGGAATGCCGGAGCCGGATGCAGCTGACTCGGCCTCGGCCACTTGATCCCGCTCGGCCCCGAAGAGGGCGGCGGCGGCGGCAGGGGGCGCTGCGCCGCTAGTTGCCCCGACGGCTGCCCCTTGCGCCGCGGCGCTGCGACGGGACGAAGCCGGGGACCGAGAGCAAGAGGAGATGCAGAAGAGGCGGCCGGCGGGAGGATCCATAAAAGTTGGGATGGGCCCGGAGAGCGCGCGGGGGTCCTTTCTCCTCCTCACCAAGCCAGGGCGAGGCGAGCCGGGGTGGCTTGTCCTGCCGAAGATCCCGCGTCTGGAGCTTTGAATTTCCTGCCAATTTTCTTTCCCAAAAAATTATTTGTTTGCTTGTTTCCCGGTCCCAGGAGCCGTGTCCTCCTCACTCCGAGGTGCGCCGGCCAGGCTCCAGGCGCTCACGGCCTTGCTTCGGGTCCGCTGGCGGCAAGGCTCCGCGAGTCACCTTTAAATCCGGAGTGCCTTCCGAATGGACATCCTGTCTCTTTTTCTCGGCGAAAACACGGGCATGCACATGCACACACCCCGATCTAACCAGGCAGCGCAGCCCGATTGGCAAAGCGTCTTCGGCGCGCGCAAGGAGGAGCTACCCGCCCCCACGAGCAGGTGCGGGACGCAGCAGGGCCGGATCCATGGCCGGTGCGCGGCGCCTCGGAAGCCCCTTCGCGGGCTGTACTTGGGACGGGGAGAGGTCAGATCTTTTTAACCGCTTCCTGTCGCCGGTAGGGCTGGATCGAAGCGAGGAGGAATCGATTTTGGAGACAAGACTCTACCTGCTGCAGAGGGATGGGAAGGATCAGGGTGTGGGGTGAGACGCTGCCCGGATGACCCTCCCTCCTTCCTTCTCTCTCTCTCTCTCTCTTTCTCCTTCCCGCCTTCCTTCCTTCCTTCCTTCAACTGGGGGCTGCGACGCGGCGATTTGCCCGCTCTCGCCTTGCCTAGCCTTCCCCGGCGGCGCGCACCGCTGCGGCAAAGCCGGCGCTGGCGGCGGAAGGCTTGGGCTTGCTGGCGCTGCTGCTGCTGCTGCTCTTGCTGCTGCTGTCGGAGAGGGCGGCTGGGAATGAATCAAAGCGTGCGCCAGTCGGAGGGGGAGGGCGCAGCGAAAGTTGATGCATTGCAGCAGCAGCCCAAGCAACAGCGGGAGCCGAGCAGGGAGCCGCCACGCGGGGCAAGCCGAGGGTAGGCAGGCAAGGGGAGGGCGAGCTGGCTGGCTGGACGTGAGCGCCAAGCACTGCGCCCACCTGCCCACCCGTCCTCCTCCGCCTCCTCGGCCGTGTGGTGGGGAATAATCAACCAGGGGGGCGGGTGTGCAAGGAAGATCAGGACGGAAGAGGGATGCGTCACTCTCTGCAGTGGCTGCGGGAGCGGAGGAGCCCGGCAGCAGCTCGTCCCAAGTCGTGTCCCCCGCCCCGCCAGCGCGAGTCACGCCCACGGTGGGTCCTCGACCCCCGCGCGCCTCTCTCCCAAACGGCAGGCGCACCTCGAGATTCTAGGTACAAGAAGAGATAGGACTGCCCCGACAGTCTTGGCAATGCCCCTGATCGGGCCCTGAAGGACACTTTGCACCGGGTCAGAAGCACTCTCGGCGTTGGTGTGTCACGTGAGTCGAAGCTTTGCAATAGGTCTCTGAGGATGAAACTCCTTGGCCTCTTCATTGGTTATTGGGTTTACAGTATTTTTACCCGCTCTTCATAAAATTCTAGCACAAATTACAATATAGTTATATATATATCTTTTGAAGATCAATTATGTTTGCTGCCTCCCATCCTAGTAAGAAAAGAGGTCCCATGCTCAGTCCCGTCAGTGGCTACTGGGTAATGATAGGGAAAGGCACTTTGCAGATACTCAGAGACAGCTTCAGTTTTTATCAGCAGACCTGTTGCTCTTTGGCACTGAAAACAGATTCCTGGACTAAACCCCAGAAAGTGATAGTTGACTTAAGCCCTTCTGCCTGATCCCAAAGAGAAAGACCTCTTTGTCTCTTCCCACCCCTAGTCCTAAATTAGGTAGACCAAAGCAGATGAAATCCATTAATCCACACACAGTGCAGGCTATATACCGTATTTTTCGCACCATAGGGCGCACCGGACCATAGGGCGCACCCAGTTTTTAGGGGGGGGAAATCAAGAAAAAAATATTTCCCCCCCCCAGCCCCAAAGATCAGTGTACAGGCTGCACACAACCTCTCCTTGCCGGAGGGGTTGCGCGCAGCTATGGAACAAGCCAAGGCAGTGAGCGGGGTGGATCCCGCTCGCTGTTTTGGCTTCCCCTTTAGCCCCGTGCAGCCTCTCCTTGCCGGAAGACGCTGCGCAGGGCTAAACAATCCATAGCCCCGTGCAGCCTCTCCCTGCCGGAGGGGTTGCGCGCAGCTATGGCACAAGCCTGCATTCGCTCCATAGGACGCACACACATTTCCCCTCAATTTTTGGAGGGGAAAAACTGCGTCCAATAGAGAGAAAAATACGGTATGTTGGAGAGGACACACTTCTCATGCTCTTATCCTGGCAAAGTTTCGAACACGAAAGATAGCCTCTGTATTATTTTATTGTTGTTAGCCGCCCTGAGCCCGGTTACTGGGGAGGGCGGGATATAAATAAAACTATTTATTTTTATTATTATTATTACTTAATCAAATCATTGGCCCATGTAGCTCAGTATTAGGCAGAGCCACACTGCGCATTCAAAGCACATGACTTCTCCCAAATAATCACAGGAACTGTGGCTTGTGAAGGTTGCTGGGAATTCGTAGCTCTGTCAGGGAGAAACCATCACTCTCAGGATTCCCGTGTGCTTTCAGTGCCTGTTGGATGTGTTGCCCACGGGCGCAATGGCGCCTTAGAGGTCTTCTGCTGGTATCTACACAGCTTCCAACCCTCCCACTCACTGCCCCCATGGTGGTAAGGGAGAGTATGTTTTTATCCCTTCTATAACTTTTTTTAAAGAGTGACACCCGTTCCCCATTTCCTTGTTCAATCCTATGTGCTTTTCAAGCCTCAAATTAATTTTACTGGATCTGGCTTTCTCCCAGATCCCTTGGAAAAACAAAGTGTGTGTTTTTTGTGTCCCCTATATTAGCAGGGGGCTGATCTGAGGAAGCGAGAAGTGACAAGAGGGGTGGCGCCTATGATGCTTAAAATCCAGATGTTCCATTGGGCCTAAAAAAAAGGTTGGCAACACATAATACATAACACACAGCTTGATCTATTCTATAGCATTCACCCCGACAGATGTAGTGAAACCTAGATAGCTTTAATAGGGGATTGCATTTATGATCAGATTCCTGATGTCTACCAGCCATGATGGCTTAAGAAGTGGCTTACTTGTGAAGCACACATTTGTACGTTGAGGTCCCTGGAGCAAGCACTCAGGTCTCCACTTGGAGGGGTTGGGGAAGCTGGTGATGTGAAATGCCTTTCTCTGCCTGAGACCCTGGAAAGCCATTCTGCCAGTCAGAGGTCTTGCCTGTTTCCACACACTTAACAATACACCTTGTAGAATTCTACCCGTGATATTTTATGTGCCAAAATCAGGAAAAAAAATTCAGGAACCAAAAAATACAACTTTCCAGTGGGTTCTGGCATCAAAATGGCAACTAGACATTTTGTTTTGGCAACTGCAACCCTGGTTTAAGGAGCCATTTGGCTCCTAGCTTGTATATCTGAGTTTCTAACACTGGTCTGATCTGGGGTTAAGGCAGCTGGGTTTAATGCAAGCTAATGAGTGGTTCAAATTCTAATCTGTGAATGCACGCATGAAACCAGCAGGCGGCAGTTACTCGGGACTGATTTAATGAGCACTGCAGAGGTGCAGTCTTGTATATTCATCATCAATCACAAACCCTCTCTCCCTTTCCTCTTATCATCTACCTGCCTCCCACAATGCCTCACCGTAACATTCCCCATCTCCCAGGCTCTGAGAGATTCTCTGATTTCAGCCTTATCTCCCAGTTCCCATAACAGGCTCCTGCATCATTCACTTATGCAAGGCTAATGGACACACACACTTGCCTGCCTGGGAGTCCGATGATCGAGATCACTCCCGTTCCACTCCGGTGCCCCGGGGGTCAACATCCACTCTCCTCTGCCCCATTGTGAGCAGCAAGCAAAGCTTTCAAGGGCCTCTTTGACTCCAGCATGGTTCCTTGTCCCTTTGCCCTTCAGAGATGCTGTCTCAGCTGAGCTGTTAAGGTTGGTGGGGAAAGGCGTGTGAGCCTTACAGACTGTGAGGGAATCATAGAACTGTAGAGTTGGAAGGGTCCCCAAGGGTCATCTAGTCCAACCCCCTGCAATGCAGGAAGACTTGAGCCACACTGCCTATCGGAGTAGGCCGTGCCGTGAGCTTACTTGAGAGACCCCATTTCTGGGAGTTCTGCTACCATTTGAAAAGAGAATCCTGCGGGAAGTGAAGTTACAGGGAACCAAGCAGAGGGCCTTCTCGGCAGTGGCACCCTCCCTGTGGAATGCCCTCCCATCAGATGTCAAGGAGATAAAGAACTACACAACTTTTAGAAGACATCAGAAGGCGGCCCTGTATCAGGAAGGTTTTTTACGTTTGACATCTTACTGTTTTTAATATGCACTGTAAGCCCAGCCAGATGGGCGGGGTATAAATAATGCAATTGTTGTTGTTGTTGTTGTTGTTGTTATTCCTCTGATCCAAGCAATGGCTGTGGTGTAAAGTTGTTCCTACCTAAACACTGCTGAGCCTTCAGAGGTTTACAGCAACATGCAGCAGTGTAAACCCATAGAAACCAATTCCTACACTACTGCTAGAGTGTCTCACCTGCACCCATGTTCCTGTTGTTATTCATAGAATCATAGAGTTGGAAGGGATCCTGAGGGTCAGCAAAAACGCTCACAGCAACTATGAGCTGAGGGCTGCGTTTTCTCCAGGGCAACCCTCCAGGTGTCATATCCAACATATCCAAGTGGTAGGCGGGGTCATAGGAGAAAGTGGGCGGAGCAATGGATGTGATCCTTGGCATTTGCTGTAGGCTGTCTTTCAATCACCCAACTGTCCTTGGGTTCTGTGCCTGGGCATGCCTCTCTCCATCTTCCATCCTGGCAAGGGAAAGGCATTGTCAAGGACACATTTCAGCCAAGCACTGTCAGGAACTGGCTAGATGCAGAGGAATGGTGCAAGGCAGCACCTGGGGAACCCCCAAGGAAAGAAGGCTCAGAGCCAGAGAATTGGTGGTGGGACGACCATGAGTGGTCAGAGGGAGAGGACTGGGAGGAGGAGGTGATGCTGGAAGCTGAAGAGGTCACAGGGCTTAGTGAGCAGCAAGTCTGTGGCAGAGAGCAGTCCAGAATCAGAATCAGAAGGGGAAGCAGGAGAGGAGGGAAGCCCAGAGGCAGAGATGAGTCAGGCTGTTGAAGAAACCAGCTCCCCTCCCTCCTTGTTTCCCAGAACCAGAAGTGGTATGAAGAGGGAGACGGGCACGGCGGCAGAGTCTCAGATTGCTGGGGAAGGACCTGGGAGAGGAGACTTAGGCAACTGTGGAAATGCCTCACAGGGGCAAAATCTACTGGGATGAGTTGCTGTGCTAACAAGGCCTGGCTTCCCGAGTCGACCTTGTTTTCTTGAATAAAGAGTTAACTTCACTGATGCCATGTGATTTATTGCTGACCTGTTCCTGACACCCACTCCTGACAAGCACTCGAGGAGGGTGCAGAGCTTGGGAAGAGGGGATGTGCCCTGGGGATAGTGCCCAGGGCCAGACAAGGGTGGTAGAGGGTCCCATTCAGCCCCCTGTTCTGAGGTTCCCCAGCCCTGCCTCAGGACATGCAAGCCCTCAGGTTTTGCTTGTGGGTTTCCCCTGTGCCTGGGCTGGCCATTTTGCATGCTGGACTAGACAGGCTTTTTATCTGACCCAGGTCTTTTTTGTGTTCTTATTTCCTCTCCTATTCCTCCTCCCCAAAATGAGGTTGCTCAGAACTATGAAGATGCAGGCAGCTCGGCACTGAAATTACAAGAGGCTTGCAGGATGTTGCTGGCAGTAGCAGATATCTGTGTCACAGCCGCCAATAATGAGATAACCTTCCCTGCCTGCCTCTCCGCTCTGAGCACCTTCTTTGGACTTGCCCCCTTGGCTTGCTGGACCCAGAAGAGCCTTGGCTCCACTCTCAGTTAGTGGCCAATTTTGCACCCTCAAAAAACACACACAGCAGCAGAAACAGATCCTGAAAACCAAGGAGGGGAGAACCACCATGTTCTTATCCTCCCTCTGCAAAGAAAGCCGAAGAAAGCTACTAAAAAATTTACCGTTCTGCTGCTGGGGGATGTTGGAAGGAGACGCACAGAGCCTGTGGGGAGTGAGAGGCCTACGAAGCACAAAAGAAGCATTTAATTATGTATCTCTTCAAACAATTCCCTCTTTCATTTTCTGATGTCGGTCAAAGAAAGGGGAAAGGAGACACAGGCATGGTGAAGTGAACTCCAGCAGCTTTGAAATAAATAAATATCGAAGTAAAACAAAATTAAACCTCTGTTACGGCTGACCTTGTACTAATCATTTCTCTAGCAGTGCTCCTTACCTGTAAACCAGGTTTGTCAGTAGGCTCTTTTATTAGTTTTCTTTGAAGCTTTTGTGGTGGTGGTGGTGGTTGATATACTACCTTTTCTTCCAAGGTGGCGTACATGGTTCTTCTCCTCCCCATTTCATCCTCAACAACCCTGTGAGGTAGGATAGGCTAGGAAATGGTGGCTGGCCCAAGATCACCCAATGAGCTTCACGGCCGAGGGTGGATTTGAACCCAGGTACAACACTCTAACCATTATGCCACACTGGCTCAGAGTTTTAGAACTGCGTATGTAGAGTTTTACTTGTATATGCAGCTCAGTGGGCTGTGGGGGATACTGTGAGTGTCCTGAACCCCTGGCCTACCTGGCAGCAAGTCAAGTCGAAAGTTCAAAGTTCAAAGCCACACAAACAAAGTCCAAAGTCCAGGATCAATCCAAGTAGCTAAGTCTGAAGTCCAGCAGTCAGGATACAGCCCAGTCTCAATCAAACCCAAAGCAGAGTCCCTTAGGGGTCCAGGAGCATCCAAGTCAAGGTCCATCAACTTGGGCAGCTGAGCAGACACAGCGCCTGAGCTCTGCTTCCCTTTTGTATTTTTCATGCAGATTGCAGGCATGTGGAGCTCACCTGTTCTGAGCCCTATCCAGCTGAGGAATCACACCCCTCCTCCCAGAGCTAGTGAGCCCCACCTGGCCAGCTAGGGAGCTGGGCTGTGGGCCCTTGGCTGCCTCAGCCTTCTGGAGCACATTGCCCACTACTCTCTACGCCTCGGAGCCAGCCATGTTTGTGGAGACAGGGGCCTCTTTGGCTCTGGATCCTGCGCATTGACCTCCATGCCCTCGCCATCCCAGCTCTCTGTGAATACTTCCTTCCCCACCCCCAGCTTGCCCCAGTGTGTCCCAATCCTGGCTACACCCCTCGCCGGGATCTTCTTCCTCCTCTCCATCCTCCTGCCAGTTCACGAAACACAACAGGAAATTCACTCTGCTCCACCTGACTCCCATCACTTGTATCTGACTGGTGGGTAAGCTTCTGGGTTCTTAAGGAAAACAAACTAGATTCTGCAAGCCGTAGAGCGCAGGTGGGCAGACAGGCTTGTGTGCTGTACTTAGCTTTTTACTACAACCCCCCAGATCCATCAATCACAGCCTCGTGCAAAAGGGGAACTAAAGAATTCTGAGCCCAGAAGTGAACTGAGCTCCTAGTCGTTCCACACAAAAATCCACTCCTGGTTATTCCAAGTTTCCTCCATTTCAGCAATATAATTATGGCAGGTTGGGGCAGAGAATAATATTGCTGTTGCTACTATGGACCATAAGGAGTCTGAAATCCTTGTCAATCTCCTACAGATCACCCAGGGATCTACCTGGTGGGTCCTGAGCTGGTAGAGGATTTGTGGGCATGTTCTACTCTAGAGCATCCTCATGGTCTCTTGGGTCCCACCTTTGTCTCCTGCCAAAAGAACCACTTGCCAGTGTCTCTGGCACTCCTGAGACAATCTTAGGCTGGTGGCAACTGGGGAAATTGCCCTGTGGTGCCAACCTGACCTTGGAACACTCTCCCTCAAGGTTCCCTTCTGAGGAGCTTCAGATGACAAGCCAAGACCATTTTACTTGTCCAGGCTATTAATGATCGTCTTTCACAGCCGGTTGAGGTCTTCTGTGTTATTTTTATCGTCATTTAACTGCTGCTTTTGTCTTATCGTTTTGTGGTCTGGATTCCTTTTTTGGGATGGGAGGATGTCATTTAAATAATTCATGGTTAAAACAAAAATAATGTGTGTGTTTTTCTGCAAGCCACCTAGAGAATCTTTAATTGTGAGGTGGGATGAGATATCTATCTATCTATCTATCTATCTATCTATCTATCTATCTATCTATCTATCTATCTCTATCTCTCTCTCTCTCTCTCTCTCTCTCTCTCTCTCTATCTATCTAGTATGATCTGAGAACATGGTCCAGATAACACACCCCTGCAACTTATTATTGCCTGGGTAGGGATGGGGAAGGATGCCATCTTTTAGGGAAGCTTCTCCAAGAACACTGACAAAGAGCTATACCCAACTCAGTTTTACTCAAGGGCAGTCACTGAACTCAATGGACCTACGTTTGTCATGTCCATTCATTCAGAGCGTGTCGGCTCTGGGTGTGACTAGCATTAGATGCAGCCAAGGGGAGCAGGGGGGCAAGGAGGAGCCTCACATGACAGGCTCCTCATGGTGAGCAGCCTTCCCATGCATTGTCCAGAACACCTGAAGGAAAAAACAACAACACAGCCCTTCTAGGAAGAAGCCGAGCTGAACTCCCTAGGTGTCAGGAAGGATGGAGAAGGCACTAGTGCAGGCCTATGAAGTCATCAAGCCTTGGGAGGCAGCATCATTCAGGACCCCCTCGGCCATGAAGCTCCCTAGGTGAACTTGGGCCAATCTATCTCAAAGGATTCTTGTGAGGATAAAATAGAAAGGGGGGGGCACAGGGACTAGGCATGCTGTTTAAGCTTCTTGCAAGTGAGATGGGTTGTACGTGTCATAAAAAATTATGCTCATAAGGGGACCCAAGGGTCATTTAATCCAACCCTCTGTAAGGCTACCCACAACTGTCCCTAAGTAGGCTCAAACCACCAACCTTCCGGTTAACAGCCAGATGCATTGACCCACTGCACCTCCTCAATGGAACAACAGTTTTTGTTATCCTTTGCCAGGATCTATTGGAATCGTTAACCGTGAAAGCAGATTTCCTTCGGCCCTCCTGCTATGGCTACTGCAAGGGATCTCTTGCTTTCTGGACCTCTGCAACTCCCCAATGCTACAAAGAATTAGGCCCAGCCTGGCCCTTTGTGACTTACGCCCCTACAACATGGGTCACTCAAGCGCCCTAGTGACAGGGGTGGAGGAGACACAGAAGACCACACACTTTAAAAACACTCCCCATATACACACAGAGAGATTCCGATCCACGGTCTTTATTCCGCTCCCTAATAAATAAGCCCCAGCACCTCTGTGGAACCTTGAACACAAAGGATCGTTAACACTGAACACAGCTACAAAACTGGGGGGGGGGGAGCCCCCTCGCCACAACCTTGGTGAGGGGGAAGAAGGGAGAAAAGCGGAGGTCAGAAACCTGGGCCTTCCAAGGTCTTGAGTCGGGAGTGGAGAACACAGGGCTGGCAGACACACACCCCTCCCCAGGAGGGGGTGGATTTCAAGATTAGAAACCCCCTCAGGCAGTATTGGAAGGGCACCTGGGGCCCTGACTGGCAGTGCAACCTCATTTTAAAGTGACAGTACAGCTAGGCCTTGGCAAAGCCCATTTGTTGCCTGGGAGACGGGCCTAGGAGGAATCGGGCAAAGGAGTCCTGGAGTCTAGGAGTCCTG
The DNA here is from genome assembly GCF_964252035.2 of Podarcis erhardii. NCBI lineage: Eukaryota > Metazoa > Chordata > Lepidosauria > Squamata > Lacertidae > Podarcis > Podarcis erhardii. The sequence continues at coordinate 75,230,806 of NC_138511.1, forward strand.
GAGTCTTACTCCCATGTGTTGCTGTCCACATGGGAGTAAAAAAAATAAAAGTAAAACCCAGGAGCCCCGACTCTGTGGCCACTGTGCTGCACTCATTCAGACTGCCCTCCTCTCAAAAAAAAAAAAAAAAGCAGAGTTTGGCATTTTCGTTGCGGCAAATAACGGATTAGGGCAGCTGGCGCAGCAGAAACCTCCCAAAGCCAGAAAGCTTTCGGCATAGACTGGGGTACTCCTGGACTCGCTGCCCACCCCCACACCAGTGATGGAAATGCATAAATAGGATTACTGGTGTGTTTGACCCAGCTGCTTCCCCAGCTGCCTTCCCCAGCTGCCTTTGGGCATGCTCTTAAGTCAGGGATGGGGAACCTGTGGCCCTCCAGATATTGTTAAGACTCCAACTCCCATCAGCTCCAGCCACCAAGGCCAGCAGTCAGAGATGATGGGTGCTGTAGTCCATCAACATCTGGAGGGCCATCCCTGCTCTAGGTTAACTCTCACATGGGCAAGGGGCACAGAACCCCCTCAAGGGTCTCAGATGCTCTCCAACTTCAGTAAATCAGATTTCTGGCCACATAATGTTCAGGGCCATGCCTACCCTTTCCCCCTTCTGTCAGAGGTAATGTTGTCGAGAAGATCCCTTTAATAAAACAATCGGGCTCGCCAAAGGATGGGAACAGGAGGAGAGGGAGCAAGGAAGGATTCAATACGGACTCTTGGTTTCCCATCTCTCAACCACTTGTGTGTGTGTGAGAGAAGGAAATCGCAGATCGATTGCCCTCAACATGGAGGAGGAAAGCGGGTCCTTGCCGTCCCAGCTGTTGGGTGAAATCTCAACACAAGAGATACAGGCACCGCCACCTGTCCACTAAAGTTCCCAGTCACACACACTCCGAACAACAGCTGGAAAGAAGGTAGAGAAAGGATGCTGGAGCAGCAGAAGTCAAAAGCTCTCTGGGGTCCTGTGAGGAATATAAATAGCACTTAAAGGGGGAGGGGATAAAATGAAGTCACTGCAGAGACCCTCAGAGAGAAGAAGAGAGAAGGAAGATGCTCCGGGAGAAAGATCCCCGAAGCAGGAAAGTGGTGGCGGTGGAATCCATCACTGCGAGTGGCACTCTTGAGGCTAAGGTCCAGCTGTTGGTCTGGCAAGGAGTGGAATGTCGTCCCCTCGGTCGCACGCCGGCCACAGGAGGTGGGTGCCACCGACCCAGCAGCAGTTTTGGAGCAACATCCTTGGGAGAGAGGGAGCACTGGGGGTTTCACTCCGGTTCCAAGGGGGGCTCAGCCACCGTGATGCCCTGGTGCAGCTTCTCAAGGGAGATTTTCATCTGGAGGAAAGAGGACAGCGTTAGCCCGCCCTGGAGGCAGTCGAGTAAGGAGCGGTCGTTATTAGCAAAGAGGCCCAGGAGCGGTTTTATTCTCAGGGCCTGTGTTATCAGCAGGGTCTCTTTCCCAAACCCCATCTGTTGTGGTGCAAACAACAGCTTCAAAGAGAGGGATTTCAATTGGGAAAATGGCTTGCCGGCGGCAAAGTTTAGGAAACCAACTCTGTCTCAGCACCATGATTCAAATCCTCCCCCCTTCACCTCGCATCTCCTTAAGGCTGGAGGGGGAAGAGAAACATAAGAGAAACTCCGGGGTTTGTGAAGCCTGAGAAAAGGAAGCCCACCACAAATATTCCTCCATTTGCACTGAAAAGGACTCGGTCCTTTGTGCATCCCAATGCAATCATGTGCAAAGGATGTGTGTTTTTCAGATGCTCCAAGCATGCAGAAAACACCACTGCCAGAGATTCCCCTGCTGACTGCAGGGCCCCCAAACATTACCCAGGGCAGGAGAAGCGGAGCTGGAGGTGCAGATCAATCTGCCAACCAAAGAAGTGACTAGGACTAGATATCCCCCAACATCCTCCATGGAAAAATGGTACTACTGCCATTAATTTCCACTGGGTCAAACTGTGGGATGTAACATCACTGAAGCAGTCAAATATAACATTTCCTGTTTGCCCAGTGTGGACACACAGGGGAATGTTGCTTCAGCCAGGAGGACTTCCTGTCGCACCCAGTCTGAAGCATCCTCCCCCCTGTGCGTGACCAGGTAGATGGGCGTGACCCTAGCAGACCCTACAAAAGGACCAGTCATGCAGCCACCTTCCCTTTTTCGCCTTCTCTCCATCTTGCCTTTTGCTGTCTGCTGGCTCTTAGCCAGCAGTGCATGGGCTCATCCCTCACAGGGGATGAACCCATACTTTTCTCTGTAACTGTAACTACAAGATATAGCCTGCCTTCAGGACCATACTGTGAACTGAACGTAAGTTAACCTTATCATTACTTTTAAAGGAAGACTGTTGTGTCATTATTGTTTTTAAGAGGGAAACTAAAGGGGATTTACCGGGAACAATCCAATCTGGACAAGCCAGACTAGATTGCTTAACTCAAACGATTCTCACGAATCCATCAACTATAGCTTCCAGCAATGTACAAGGGAATGTGCTCTGCGTGAGTGAGGAAGGATAAAATTTAATCAATATTTCCGCCCCTACTATCCACAACATTCCCACACAAGGGTGTTCACGTTAACTCCCCATTAGCGCCCTCGTGACAACTGCAGACCTCACCTCATCTAGAAGCTCCACGGAGGCCTTGAGGATCTGCTTCCACTTCTGAACCTCCACACTGTGAAACCGCTTCTGCAGCTCCAGGATCTCGGCCCATTCAGATGCTGTCTGTGGTAGCTTTCTGCCAGGGAGGAGAGAGAGTGTGTGTGTACTCTTAGCTGCAATCGACAGGGAAATGTCTTCAAAGCACCCCTCATCTCCATGCCTTATGTGCTCCTCCGGAGTGCTAATGCTCCTACCCCATAGACCAGTTCCACAAGGCCTCTGTATTCTTAAATGCAGCCCACTTTCCCCTCTCACCTCCTTTCTAACCGAATGTTGCCAACGCATTTAACCTTTTTAACAAACCACGGGACCCAAATCCGTTGTTTCAGATCATAAAGGTAAGAAAAGGTTGTGTTCCTCACACTTCTCTCTTGGTTCCTTACCCACTGGAGAGCGCATAGGCCTGCCATGATTCAAAGGTCCGGGCTGTGTGCTCCAGAGACCAGAGCCTGTAGAACAGCATCATGTTCAAGATAACCAAGACCACAAGGCTAGAGAGAGAAAGAGAGAGAGAAATGGCTTGGAAGGAGAAGGGACCACTCGGGCCAAGCTCTTGCTGAAGCAGCCAACCTGTGCCTGGTTCAAACCACTTCAGCCTCTACATTTAAAAGACAAACAAGTAGAAATTTAAAATGTCAAAGAGAAGCATTATCAGCCAGCTTCTCCCTGACATGCTACTCTTCTACATGAAGGGATCTATCTACTTGTCTATATAACATATATATTCAACTATGGGCTCATCCACTTCCTCTTGTCCCACTGTTCCTGCCCAGGGAAAACAGCTCTTTAGCGCTCAATCGAAGCAAAAATTATGTTTGCTCTGATTTAACACTAAAGGGTGGATCTGGGAAAGGAGCTGGGCATGAGGAAAACCGCTAGGATCCATGCCTAGAAAGTGTGAGTCAAGCAGGGCAAGTGGAAGTGTGGATGAGCCCCTGTGTTTTATTCAAGAGTGGACCACTGAAATCAGTGGACCTAGCCTAGCCATGTCCATTGATTCTGATGGGTCTGTTCTGAGAAGGTCTAGCATCAGAAACAGCTCGGTGGGCGGTATCCAACAAAGCAGTTCCGCGAATGCAAGGGCTTCTGGCTGCACAATGGAACTTCCCATCGCCCTCCCCTCCAGGAGCACGCACTGAATCTATTCTCAAGTTTCCCCCAATCCTCCAGAGCATATCTGGGGAAGATGCAGGGGATGCAAGAGAGGAAGTTCTGCTGTGCAAACAGAAATCCTTGAGCTAACAGAACTACTGTCAGAGGCAGCCAACAAAGTACCCTCCAGGTGTCATCAGCCCAATCAAGCTTGGTTAATGTTCAGCGGTGATGGGCATTAGAATATCCTGGGGGGTGGGCACCATGCTGGCATTCAGCCAGGTGACACACATACCCTCAAAACTGGTTTCTCACTTCAGTCAGAGATTTTCTAGGCCATAGAAAACACCCCTGTCCTGTGGGTCCCCCTGTCTAGTTATTATTGACTTGCTATGAGCAAGGGGAAAGTCCTGCTCCTTCTATCAGGTCAGGCTATTTGGCCTAAAATTGTCTGCGGACTGGCAAGGTCTCAAGCAGAGACTTTTCACATTGCCTGCTACTTTTTGCTTGCAATAGCACAGGCGGAACCCGGGAACTTCACTGAGCATGTGTTTTGTAAAGCACATGTGCTCTGCCGTGGAATTATAGCTCTTCTCCGTGTGTTTTAACTTTCTGGAGTTATCCATGCATGTACCAGGCGCTTCCGGCTCGACCGCAGAGCTATGGCCCCTCCCCAGCTCCTTCAGCCTTTTTGCAAACAGGAGGACCTGAGTTCAGGCCCTGCAATATTGCTCAGTTACATTTGGCTCTAAGAAAGAACGCACAACCCTTTGCAGCTTCCCTGCTCAGAGCATTAAAAATACAAGGCATGAGTGCCTATTAGTGTACGCTACGCTGAGTGGATGATGCCAGCATCTGACATCTCTCTTTGGGAAATCAATAGCATGTAGCTCATTAGAGCGCAGTATTTAAAGAAAGTAAATGCAGGGATTCAACACAGATGCTGGTGAGGGTGGTTGAGACAGGGCATGGGTCTGTGCCATTTAGCTTAAGTGGTAGCAAGCATTCTCCCCCCGCCCCCCCCCCGTTAGGAAAACAGCCCAATGCGATAAGAGACAATAGTCTGTGATGATCCCTCCAGGTTAGTTTTTAAGTGATCAAGTGGAGGCTGCAGCGATAATATCGAAAACGTACAGATCATGTTGCAAATGCACTATGTGAACTCAGCCTGAGCTGAAGGACAGCAATATACAACAAGACTTGATCCCTGTGTAATCCATGCTTTTGCACATTTTTTTTTATATTGGATGCAAAATTCAGCAAGCCAGTAGTCTTCTTTCTCTTTTTCTCGCTTTCTTTTGCATTCTCTTTGTTCGATTTTATTTCTTTTGCATTATCTCTCACTTTCTTACTTTCTCTCTTACATTCTCTCTTTCGCATTCTTTTGCACTGTTTTCTTTCTCTTTTGCTTTCTCTTTCACATTTGCTTGCATTATCGCCTTCTCTCTTTCACGTTTTTCTCTTTCAGATTTCTTTCTTTTGCATTCTCGCTTTCACATCCTTTTTCTTTTGCAGCCTCTCTTTTCTTTCTCCCTCTTTCACATTCTTCCCCCCTTCACATTTTCTCTTGTTCTCTCTCTCCTGGAAAATCCCTGGCTCACAGATTAAGCTTTGATCATGTGAAGGCAGAGATGGGGGGCGCGGGGTGAGGGGTCAGAAGCCACAAGGAAGAGAGAAGAGAGGGGCTAAGCAGGCCACCCAGCTGTCGGGGGGGGGGGACACAACTTTGGTGTGTCATGAAGCACTTTGTTCCTTGCCATAACTGCCAGGCACAGGCAAAGATAAGGAAGCAGTATGCAACTTCATATAACTTAGCCAGGGTAAAGAACTCAGACTTTCTGTCTATGGATCATTATTTTCCTTTTGCTTTGCTTTTAATTCAGATAAAAGCCCTGAGTACAAGACAACCAGTAAGGGGGGAAAGGGCAAGCAGGGAGAAAGTGGAGGACAAAAGGAGTGGAGGAAGGAATGCACAGACGAGTGGAGGATGACAAACAGGCTCAGGGACAGGGAGCCAGAGGAGATGGTTGTGGCGGCAGGGAGGAGGGTGGCAAAGAGCATAAGCAGGGAGGTGTTGGGGTGTTTTCTGTCAGCATCCAAGGCAAGGGATGGTGTTTGTGAGTCCAGAGCAGGGTCGGTGCAGGATGGGGTTCGGGTTAGGGGCAAGGTCCAAAGGGGGCCCAAGGCAAAAGCAGAGTTGGGGGGAGTGATGCTGGCATACGATACCTCACACAGATCCTGTGCGGAGGCAGAGGTGGAAAAAGGAAAGAAAGAGACGTGTGACGCTTTGCTCGTGCTTTCGGCCCGGAAAAAAACACACCAAAAAAAGCAGGGGATCCTATCCTGAGTCTCTCCCCACCCCACCCCCCACCCCAAATGCTCACCATTACTATTAAACAAGCAAGGCTGCTGACCCTGCTCTTGCATCCTTCTCACGGCAGAACAACACACAGAAATGGGAGGGCGAGGTTTAAGAGATGCAGGAAGCTGACTGCTACCAGGAGGAGATCATGTGTCGATCTCATCCAGTACTGGCTGCTCATAAGAGGCTGCCGCTCTCTGGGGTCTCAGGCATAGTGTCCTTCTGATGCCCCAGGGGCCAGTCTGCATGCAAAGTGTGTGCTCCACCCCTGAACCAGGGCCTCGCCCCTTACCCAGCACAAAGAGAAAAAGTGGTGAGCAAAAACCTTCACTTCATGCAGTTCAAAGGCATCGGGCTGGATGTGCACGATGCACTAAACATGGCAACTGTGAGTTGTGGGCTAGTGCTGACCTTTAAAGCCCTAAACGGCCTCGGCCCAGTATACCTCAAGGAGCATCTCCACCCCCCATTGTTCAGCCCAGACACAGAGGTCCAGCTCTGAGGGCCTTCTCAGTAGTGGTGCCATCCCATCAGATTCCAAACATAAAAAGCTACACAACTTTCCGAAGGCAACTGAAGGCAGCCCTGTATCAGGAAGTTTTAAATGTTTGATGTTTTACTGTGGAATTAATAATTTTTTGGGAGCTGCTGGAGCAACCCATTCATATGGGCAGCATGCTGCTACTGCTATTATTATTATTATTATTATTATTATTATTATTATTATTATTAGAGTGGAACCTCAGTTTTCAAGCATCTCAGAAGCCGAACGTTTCAGTTTTCAAACACCGAAAACCCGGAAGTGAATGCTTCCATTTTCAAACACGCCTCGGAAGTCGAACGGCTTCCAAGGCATGTTTCTCCATTTTCTCCATTGAACTTGCAGCCAGCCCTTTGCGCCTCAGTTGTAGAATGTTTCAGAAGTTGAATGGTCTTACGTTTGACAACCGAGGTTCCACTGTAAATTATTATTATTATTATTATTATTATTATTATTATTATTATTATTATTATTTCTTATGCTTGTCCTACTCAAGAACAGGTTGTGCTCTTACTTTGCCTCCCAATTCAGCTCACGTCTACCCTGCACATTTAAAGCACTCTTATGCCACATCAGCAGTCATGACCCCCCCGCCAGCTTCCTAGCTGGTTGACGGTGCTGGGAATCGTAGCCTTGCAAGGGGTCTCCTAACAGCTCTCAGCACACTCAAACTACAGTTCCCAGGACCTTGCGGGGTCAAGACTATTAAAGTGGTGCTAGGGCACTTTCAGGTATGGTGTGAGGGTGCTTTGCTAGGAGATGAACCCCACTGAACACAGTGGGACTCACCTCTGAGTAAACATGCCTGGGGCCGCGTCAGCTCCTAAGAGGCTCTAGATCCAACTCCAACCCCCCCCCCCGCTCCCCATTTCCCAAGCCAGCAGCTGCCTTACACCAAGCTGATGATGAGAATCACGGTGGAGACGGTCTGGCCTTGGCCTTGTTCCGCCAGCTGCTCCGAGAGCCGAGAGGTCAGGCTGCCTGCAGGGAAGGAGAAGGCCCGCAGGTCAAGGGCTGTTGCAAGCATCGTGCCCTGCGGATCCAGGGAGACAGCACAGTGCAGAAGGGAAGGGGACAGGCTGGACCCCGGTGCGAGGGGGGCCTACCTGAGGGACGGATGGTGCGGGCTGCCCCCTCACCGTCAGGCAACGTGGGGAGTGGGGGCTCGACGTGGGGGGCTCTCCAGCTCAGGGTGCGCTTCCGGCGGCGCAGGCCGGACAGGAGCCCCCGCGGCTCCTTGCCATGGCAGCTCTCTTCCAGCAGGGCCTTCTCTGCCTGCACCAGCGCCAGCTCTGCAACAGAGGGAGCGGGAGGGGAGGCTGAAAGCTCCATAGCAGACTCCCAGGGGAGGCTGGTCCTGCCCTGCCAACCTCTGTCAGCCCTCTGCCAACCCTCCACCTGCCTGCCTTTTTAACTAAAGGGCCTTTTCGGTAGTGGCGCCTGCCCTGCGGAACACCTTCACATCAGATGTCAAGGAGATAAATAGCTATACAACTTTTAGAAGACATCTGAAGGCAGCCCTCTATAGGGATGTTTTAACCGTTTGATGTTTTATTATGTTTTCATATCTGTTGGAAACCACCCAGAGTGGCTGGGGCAACCCAGTCAGATGGACAGGGTATAACAACAAAAACAATAACAATCAGCCCAGGGCCCTGGCTGTCAGGTCCCTTCTCCTTAGTCTCAGTTTTGCCTTTGTAGGATTCAGCAAGGAGGAGGGGGACAAAACTAGCATTAACTATCTCTGCCCGTCATTGACTCTGGCGCCACCTACTGTTGGGCTCCCTGCCTCCTACCCTACCAGTCCCAATGAGCACCAGCTACCACTGCTTTCTCCTCCAGGGCATGAATACCTCCCACATGCCCACAGATAAAGCAACCCAGACCCAGGGCCACTGAAACTACGGGGCGCTATGATCCCCCACACGGGACAAAGCAGGGGGCAATCTCAGCCCCTGAGGCCCCTGGCGGTGCTGCTCTGTGCTCAGATTTCTGGAGTGCAGCTCTGCCCTTTTGATCCCCATACCCAAGTGCTGAAAGTATTCTTCCACACCGCTCCAGGCGTTTTTCTCAATGAGCGTTTTCACCAGGTTCCATGGCTGCTTCCGGTACCGGATCTCAGAGGAGACTCTGCAATAAAGGAAATAAAAGCTTCTGATGAAGCGGCCTGTGAAAGCTCACTCCACAGACTCTATGGAAGTATTCAAGCAGAGGCTAGACGGCCATCTGCCGGGGATGCTGTTATTATATACTTTGTTGGACTGAACAGGGGGGTTAGACTACGCTGAGGTTCCCTCCAACTCTGTGACCATATGGTTCCATGATAAACGCTCCTATGGCCTTAAATGGATTAATCCGTTCCAGACTTTTAAAAACAACCCCTAAAACAGCAATTTAACATGATTTTTACTATCTAACAAGACCATTTCTGGGTTAGGGATAATTTTAGAACTGGGTTAGTGTTAGGGTAATGTAATGGTTCTAGGGGTTGCTCGTGCGTAAGTCGTCGCCACACCTGGCTGAGTCACCTGGGTGAACCCTTTCTGTCCGGACAGCCACTCATCCGTGGCTGTCTCAGTCGCTGGCAGAATCCGTCAGTGGGCGTTTCTTGAACTTCTTCTAGCAAAGAAGTTCTTTGACGCCAAGTCTCCGCCTACTCTCCCTGCGCGGAAGTCTTCTGCGCAGGGAGGGTGTGGGCAGTGGAGGACCCGTGCTCTCCCCGCTGGTCTCCTGTGAGGAGTCCTGGAGCCTTCTCTCCGATTCCCCCATCTGCCCCCCTTCTCCACTGGTGCTACGCTGATTTCCTTCCCCCGCAGATGGGCTGCCTCTCTCCCTCCTGGGACGCTCTCCAGCATCCCTCTGGAGCCCTCCCTCCTCCTCTGGCTCCGATGGCAGTTCTCTGACAGGTAAGGATTAGAATGAGGGTTAGGGTTGGTGTTGTTTTATGTTTTCTTGTGGTTTTGATTCATTTGCGGTTGGTTTGCTTTTTTCAATTTGTTGTGTTGCTGCTTTTTTCATGAGTTGCAAGTTTGTTGGCTTTGTGGTTTTCTGGATAGTTTCACACTATATGTTTCCAGGTTTGTGGCATTCGAATTCCAAGTTGTTCGTGAACTAAGCTGTTTGAAAACTGAGGTACCACTGTACTGTTTTGGGGGGACAGGGGTCAGGCAGGTGTGGGGGACTCCCTGGTCCTGAATGGGGTAACTGTACCCCTGAAGGACCAGGTGCGCAGCCTGGGAGTCATTTTGGACTCACAGCTGTCCATGGAGGCGCAGGTCAATTCTGTTTCCGGGGCAGCTGTTTACCAGCTTCATCTGGTATGCAGGCTGAGACCCTATCTGCCCGCGGACTGTCTCGCCAGAGTGGTGCATGCTCTAGTTTTCTCCGGCTTGGAATGCTGCGATGTGCTCTACGTGGGGCTACCTTTGAAGGTGACCCGGAAACTACAACTAATCCAGAATGCAGCAGCTAGACTGGTGACTGGGAGTGGCCGCCAAGACCACATAACACCAGTCCTGAAAGACCTACATTGGCTCCCAGTACGTTTCTGAGCACACTTCAAAGTGTTGGTGCTGACCTTTAAAGCCCTAAATGGCCTTGGCCCAGTATACCTGAAGGAGCATCTTCACCTCCATCATCCAGCCCGGACACCAAGGTTCAGCTCCAAGGGCTTTCTGGCGGTACCCTCGCTGCAAGGTTACAGGGAACCAAGCAGAAGGCCTTCTTGGTTGTGGCACCTGCCCTGTGGAACACCCTCCCATCAAATGTCAAGGAAATAAACAACTATCTGACTTTTAGAAGACATCTGAAAGCAGTCCTGTTTAGGGAAGTTTTTAATGTTTGATGTTGTATCATGTTTTTAATATTCTGTTGGGAGCTGCCAAAAGTGGCTGGGGAAACCTAGCCAGATGGGAGGGGTATAAATAATTTATTATTATTATTATTATTATTATTATTATTATTATTATTATTATTAATGGTCAGGGATTTTGAGAGCTGCAGTCCAACATGGAGGACCACAGGTTTCCCACTGTTTTACGGTGCCAAGGGATTCTCGCTGGTTTTGCCTCAAGAGATAAACTGGGTCAACATGCCACGAGGAGAGGAAAGCAGCCCTGAAGCCACGGGGACAAGGGGGAGGAACCAGTACCTGAGTCGGGCCTTGCTCTTGGCCACAGCAGTAATACAGTATCGATGCGCTGTGTAGAAGTAGTCCTGGTACGGGATCCCCTGTGTGATCACTTCCGAGTCAACCACGCAGCCCCCGCTCTTAGAGCTGGTACGGAACAGAGTCTGGCCGTTGAGCGAGAAAGGGGAGAAGAGAGACCTGTGAGTTCTGCAGTCATGCACACATTTTACAGAAGGGCAGCCGCCTTAACTTGCTTGCAGCAAACTTAGCAAAGACTTGTGGCACTTTCAAAGCTTAAAAAAATTATTACAGCATAAGATTCCATGGACTAATGCGTATCTATCTATCTATCTATCTATCTATCTATCTATCTATCTATCTCAACACACACAGCATACATTTAAAACACATTTAACATGCCTAAAGCACATGGTTTCCCCCCAAATAATCCTGGGTATTGTAGTTTGTTAAGGATGCTGGGATTTGTAGCTATGTGAGGGGTAAACTACAGTTTCTAGGATTCTTTGGGAGAAGCAATGTGCTTTAAATGTATGCTGTTGATGTGACTTTATGTAGGTTTAGATGCATACATATTGTGGTATGAGGGGGGTAGTAAGCAGTGACAGGACAGGGAAATTAAACAGAGAGTGATGATTCAGAACCATGCAAGGTAAGCCTGGTGACCCTTTATGACAGCAGCAATAGGTGCTAAAACAATGAACTCGGGAAAGAGAGTTAACCGAAATCTGTATAGTGGTACCTTGGGTTACAGACACTTCGGGTTACAGACTCTGCTAACCCGAAAGTAGTACCTTGGGTTAAGAACTTTACCTCAGGATGAGAACAGAAATTGTGCGGTGGCAACAGGAGGCTCCATTAGCTAAAGTGGTACCTCAGGTTAAGAACAGTGTCAGGTTAAGAACGGACCTCCGGAACGAATTAAGTTCTTAACCACAGGTACCACTGAAGTGAGAAGGCAGGCTGTTCTCTCTATTCAGAACCAAATGCACCAAGGAGAACTGATCAATGAACTGTGGGCAGGGCCGGCCAAGCCATGAGGCAAGGTGAGGCAACCGCCTCAGGCGGTAGGATCCTCAGAGGCAGCAGATCTAAGGAGTGCATCACCTGCTGCTGCTGCCCCTGCTGCTGTGGCAACAACAGTTGTTGCCTCTACAGCAGCCTTTTGATGAAGAGGAGGCATTGGTGGTGCCCTCCCACCCTTGTTCCAGACGTGGATCTTTATTCTTCCCTTATTCCTGATGTACATCGTCACTCACCCCTTATTTCCTGGCCAGGGGGTGGGGACGCCATTTTGTGGTTTGCTTCAGGTGCCAAAATGCCTTGGGCCGGCCCTGACTGTGAGGACAAACACAGGGCGCAAACTGCCCTGCGCGAAAATCACCTCAGAAATGACAATATTTATACAACCAGCAGGGGGACATTTCAGTTTATCTGGACGGTCTGCCGCTGATCTTGACTTAGCCACACTCAAGTCAAATAATTTGAAAGGGAAGCTCTGGTGCAAAACTGCTGAGCTATAATTCATCAAGGAGTCCCACTCTTCATTTTGGTCTGAATAGAGGCAATGACTTTCTTTCTGATATAGATGGTAATTAACTCAGATTGCCAAATGGGATTGTTTTATCACCCGTCATCTCTGGTGCAAAGGGTAACCTTGTTTATTTTGAATTTCACTATCTGTACTTTTTGCATTTTACATCCCTCAGTACAGAAGAATCGCATCTTATGCCTGGGATCAGTTCCAGGGGTTATGTTTACGGTCATCCCCTCCCTTACGTGTGACTGGACTGTGCGCACATGCAGTGTCGGGAAAGAATTAAATAATTCAATTTAAATCTGGAAATGGTGGGAGAGAGTTGGAGCCTGAAGAGGACAGCAGTGAAGGCGGAGGAAGCCTTGAAGAGACCAGAGGCACAGCGGGGCTTTGTTTACACTGCTCATCCTAACCGCCTAGCAGCTGGGGTGTGAGGTAGCGCAACAGCCGCAGCCACTTTTCTGTGCATCCTCCGGCCTCCTGCCCACGCCAAAGCTTCAATTCTGGTTGTGGATATTGTTGGATACAATATTTTTAGTACGAAGAGAGCAGCAGGGAGGGCGTTTAAAGGGTGCTTAGTGGGTGCTCTCAATTTTACATGATTTCACTTATGCGCACGGGGCCCTGGAACGTAACCCCCACGTTAAGTGGAGGGACACCTGTGTATGTGAAAATCGCTCACAGACAAAGAAAACCTGTGGAGTTGACGTGTGGATAGCCAGTCAGCCTTCTGTAAGGTGGCTGGTGAGGAAGTAATTCGTGCTTGGCACATCCTTTGGCTGGAGGCACGCTGGCTCTCGGAAATGGTGAGGATCCTCTTGTGAGATCTCATAGGAAGTCAGAGCAGTCCCACCATGCCCAAGAGCCACTGCGCTGCTTGCATGGCACACTGGGGGGGGGGGGACCTTCCTAGAGAGGAAAGGCGAGGATCTTAAAAGCTCCTTTTGCATGTCCCTGCCGGAGAAGAGGGACGCGGGTGGCGCTGTGGGTTAAACCACAGAGCCTAGGACTTGCCAATCAGAAGGTCGAATCCCCGCAATGGGGTGAGCTCCCGTTGCTCGGTCCCTGCTCCTGCACACCTAGCAGTTTGAAAGCACGTCAAAGTGCAAGTAGATAAATAGGTGCCGCTCCAGTGGGAAGGTAAACGGCGTTTCCGTGCGCTGCTCTGGTTTGCCAGAAGCGGCTTAGTCATGCTGGTCACATGACCCGGAAGCTGTACGCTGGCTCCCTCAGCCAATAAAGCGAGATGAGCACCGCAACCCCAGAGTCGGCCACGACTGGACCTAGTGGTCAGGGGTCCCTTTACCTTTACCAGAGAAGAATGGCAGATCAAGTTGACGGATTATGCAGAAAATGGCTAAAATGACTGGAAGAATCAGAAATCAGGAACACCAAAATTTTAATAAGGAATGGGGAAAATTTATAACATATCTTAAAGGCCATTGTAAACAGTTAAAATCGTTAGAAGGATTGGAATATCACTTGGAGTTTAATGGGGAATTTGGGATACAATGGAGAGGTAAAAGATTTGGATTATTATAAAAGATGCAGGAAGAAATGATTAACAATAAGACTCACAAAGGCGAGGAGGGAAGCCCAAGAGATTCCTCGGAATCTTGTTTTTATGTTGTATGTTGGATATGTGACTGTAAAATTTTAATCTGAAAAACCAAATAAATAAAAATCTCTTTCTGCGCCAGGTAACTCCAAGTGGACCTGGCACGAAAAGAATTTTTGAGCTCTCGGCCTTCCTTCCTTTCCAAGGCAAGGCCCACTTGGTGTGCTCTCTGGCTTTTACAAGATCTTGCAGGAAATTCCCAGAGCCAAGCAGACCTTGCCTGGGACTTCAGACATTTCCCCTCAACCAGACTGCCTTCAACCACGTATGGTTGAAATCACGCAAATCAAATGCACGTAATTTCACTGTACAGTGGTACCTCGGGTTAAGTACTTAATTCGTTCTGGAGGTCTGTTCTTAACCTGAAACTGTTCTTAACCTGAGACACCACTTTAGCTAGTAAGGCCTCCCACTGCGGCCATGCCGCCGCTCGATTTCTGATCTCATCCTGAAGCAAAGTCCTTACCCCGAGGTACTATTTCTGGTTTAGTGGAATCTGTAACCTTAAAAAATGTAACCTGAAGCGTATGTTACCCGAGGTACTTACTATTCCCCCCACCCCCGCTCTTTGTTTAGTCAACAGTTCTGAGGAAGCAATTGCTGAAAGGCTTTTTGAAATCCAGTCAGCTCGCTATAAAAAAGGCACGCTCCCCTCCCCTACCGTCATTTTTAAAAAGAATAAGAAGAAGATGCTTTTGCACATCCACACCTGAGTCTCCACTACAGCTGCAGCCTTGGGGCCCAACGGGTTGGTGATGGGGATTGTGTAGGAGATGACGCGGCTTTGGTGGCACTTGTTGTCGCCAGTCCATGAAGTCAGCGCCACGTCTGCGGGAGAAAAGGGGACATATCAGGAGGAGGAATTCCTTGGTTATTGTGCTTTTGAAAAAAAACAGAGTGGGGGAAACAGTATGTGAAAGTTTTAAGATCAATACACAAATCATGCAGTTTTTTAAGAATCGCTTGCTGCCTGCCCTGTAGGTCCTGAAAGACCTACATTGGCTCCCAGAACGTTTCCGAGCACAATTCAAAATGTTGGTGCTGATATTTAAAGCCCTAAGCAGCCTCGAGTATACCTGAAGGAGTGTCTCCACCCATATTGTTCTGCCCGGACACTGAGATCCAGCTCCGAGGGCCTTCTGGTGGTTCCCTCACTGTGAGAAGCAAAATTACAGGGAACCAGGCAGAGGGCCTTCTCGGCAGTAGCACCTGCCCTGTGGAACGCCCTCCTATCAGATGTCAGGGAAATAAACAGCTATCTGACTTTTAGAAGACATCTGAAGGCAGCCATATTTAGGGAAGTTTTTAATGTCTGGTGTTTTATTGTGCTTTTAATTCTGCTGGGAGCCACCCAGAGCGGCTGGGGAAGCTATTATTATATTATTATTATTATTCTCAGGACATGGAAGTGGCTCCCAAGGATTCCATTTGGGAACTTTTCCCAGCACTATCTAAGGATGCTGAGGATTGATCCAGAGACCTTCTGTGTGCAAAACAGAGGCTCTTTGTTACTGAGCTGTGGGCCCTCCCTCCTGTAAATTGGGATCGGGGCGAAAAGACAGTGTTGCAAAATGGATTTGGGTTTAAGCAATGCAGAATGACAGAAATTGGCAGCATCCTTTGTTTTACAGCTTAAAACATCCTCCCAAACCCTGCTCCTGAACAACAAGGGAGGATGTAGCTTTGGAGGTGTCCCCATGTCCTCCTTACCTGTGAACTTGCGCTGGTCCAAGAAGCCGTGTATGAACTGGGAGTCGCTGAAGAGCATCTGCTGCAGCCTTTCGGCTCCAACATGATAAACGGTGTTGATGAGCAACCGCCCCGGCAGGTCCGAAAAGAAAGCGTCCACCTCGGCTTGAGGAGGAGGAGAAAAGAGTTTAATAATAATAATAATAATAATAATAATAATAATAATAATTTTTTATTTATACCCCACCCATCTGGCTGGGTTTCCCCAGCCACTCTAGGCAGCTCCCAACAGAATACACTCATACCTCGGGTTGCGATCGCTGCGGGTTGCGCCTTTTCAGGTTACAGATGCGCCAAACCCGGAAGTACCGGAATGGGTTACTTCTGGGTTTTGGTGCTTGCGTATGCGCAGAAGTGCTAAATCGCGCTTTGCACATGCGCAGAAGTGCAGAATCACGTCACATGCATGCACAGACGCAGCGCTGCAGGTTGCGAACGCTGCAGGTTGCAAACATGCCTCCCGCACAGATCACGTGTGAAACCCGAGGTTCCATTGTATTATTATTATTATTAATAATAATAATAAAGTGATTAAAAAATCAAACATTAAAAACTTCCTAAAACAAATGTCTTCTGAAACTCAAGATAGTTGTTTATTTCCTTGACATCAGATGGAAGGGCATTCCACCACTACTGAGAAGGCCCTCTGCCTGCTTCAAGTGCAGCAGGGGCACCGCTAGGTACTTAGAAGAGTCAGGGCACGGGGCCCATAACACAAATTTTCATATTATCTGTATACGACAATTCACACCCACCCACCCCATTTAACAGAGAGTGGGGGGGGGAGGATGCTCTCACCTTCATCTTGCGTTGAGGAGGAAGAATTGCTCATGTCCGTGGGGAGCTCCTCGCTGGGGAGTGGGTCCCCCTCCAGGGGGGACATTGGCGGCCCTTGTGGCAAATCGTCCCTGGGAGGTTCTGTTGCTGAGGTCACTGTGTGGCTGGAAGAGGCATCCACTTGGCTGTCAGTGTTCTCATCTGGGTCCTCTGCCAGCTGGAAGGAAGTGGATGGGCACAGTTAGTGACACACTTGAGGAGTTTGCTCTTTTTTGAGTGGGCAAAAAATTCTCCAAATGTTTTCCAGACATGGGAATACTGGCTGCGTATTTGGCATTGAGCATCAGCATCTGACATCTGGCGGGGGGGTGGAGGGACAGCAGCTGATGCCTGATGGTATTTTGACAGCTTGCATGCAATAGAAGTCTGGATGGCATGAATTGGAATGTAGTTTATGTATGCGACTACAGCAGCAAGAATTCTTCTCGGAAAGTATTGGAAGACACAAGAACTACCTACTCTGGAAGAATGGCAGACGAAGGTGATTGAATATATGGGACTGGCAGAGATGACCGGCAGAATTCGTGACCAGGGGAAAGAGACAGTGGAAGAAGACTGGAAGAAATTCAAGATATATCTTAAAAATTATTGTAAAATTGAGGAGTGCTAGATGTCAGGGAATAAGAAATAGAGAATTGCAGCTGTAACTAATAAGTTAAAGAAAAAGGATTGTAATGAAAGTGAATTAAATAATTAATTATTGAGAGTTGCTAAAGAAATGTAAAACATAAGGATGCAGTAAAAGGGAGGTACGGGGAAGTCGGAGAAATAAGGTGTATGAAAACAAGATAACGGAATTATACATGTTTATATGTTTGTATGTTTTTAGTTTGTTTATTGTTTGTTTTTAATTATGTGTTTGGAAAACAAATAAAAATTTATTTAAAAAAAAAATGAATTGGAATGTAGTACAGCTAAATTTTTGTACAGCTGCAAATTAAATGCAGATCATGGAACATACTAACCTACATACTAACAGCAAGCATGCTCTTTGGGAACCTATCCATTCTTATGTACCCAAAATTCAAAATCCATGCAGAGATATCAGGGGTTGGGGGACACAGCTAAAAGAGGAATGAGCTTGCTCAGTGCTGCAGCACAGCGACTGATGCTGGAGAGTGTGAAAACGGAAAACCAAGGAGTGGAAATGGAATGGAGTACCTTGGAAAAGGGCATGGCTGGGTAGCTTAAATCTTGAGCAGCTGCATTGAGCAGTAACAATTTCATAACCATTCCGCTTCCCTACCTCTAATAAAACTCATGTATCTCCTGTGGAATCCTGACAATCATTTTTCTCTTTCTGTTGTTTTTTTTAATATTTATCATGACTGCTAACAAGTTTTATTGTGGCACCTGATAAAATGGACTCTAGCCCATGACACAATAAATCTGTTGTCTTTAAGGTGCCACAAAGTTCCTTATGCCGTTTGTTATTAACAAAGCTACGAAACTTTAGGTAGCATATTTTCTTACAGGCTCAGAGCATATCTAAACTACTAGCACATCAGTCATAAACCAATCTTAGCCTCACAGCTTCATGCTAAAGAATCCCAGGAACTGTAGTTAGCCAGAGTGTTGGCCATTCTTGAGACAAGATCTCTAGCTCAGTTTCCTTTTAAGGGGAGGGAATGTGTTCTGAAGTAGTTCAAAAGCCTGTCATTTTCCTGAAACGTCTTACATTATCGGGAAGTAAAATCATAAAACTATTTTAGCAGGAAGTGTTTAGGTATGTCAACTTCGTTTTGAGGGCTCCCTCTGGATGCTATTCTTGGACATTTCCCAGCTCTGTAGGGCTTGACTAAACAACAATTACAGATACAGAGAGAGAGTCTTTTTGGCTGTGAAAAAAGCAATCTCAAAGAACTGGACTTCTAAAAATACTCCAGATCTTGAAACATTTATCTGTTTTGGCAGCAAGCAGGGAAGGAATGGTTTTATTACGTGAGATAAAATCCCTTGATCTGATTTAATTTGTACTCATTTCCTGGACATGTTTTATTTTAATTAGTGAGGAAACTTTTCATGGTCCTCCATTGCCTCTTCCTACACCTTTACGTGTATTTCAAGCTTCCTCAAGGAACCATTCCTTTGTTGCTTGGGCTACAGCAGAACCCTTGCATGTTGCAGAGCATTCTGGGGGAAGATTCCAGAATGTTCTCTGCTGCTCCAGAGACCAATGGGTGGGAAACACAGAGAGGCAGATTTTGGCAAAAAGGTACAAGAAGAGACGTTCAAATGGCCCCCATATCCGAACCCCGCCATCCTCACCGAGGTGGTCCCGTCACTACTGCTGGCCAGCGAGTTGATGCTCTGACTGGCGTCCCTTTTGTCAAGGAGGGGGCTGGTGTCCAGCTTGAGGTCCGTGCTGCAGCGGGAAGTCAAGTCGCTCAGGTCAATGACATCCCCAGTCTCTTTCGGGCTTCTGTTGGAAAGAAGAGCCAGGGAAATGTAGAGACAAGGAGGAGGGAGGGTTCAAAAAGAAGCCCTGGACGAAAAAGGCTGGCCTAAAAAAAGGAGTCAGAATGCACAAGGGCCCCCACCCATATCCACAATCAACTTAGTGGCAACTTCAGCCACTGGGTGGGGCTGACTCAGCATTCCTGAGCCTGGGTTTGCCAACTTTTTTGGGGCCTATGGGCACATTTGCAAACTGGAGGAACTGTTGGGAACACCACACACAAACACAGACTGCAGCATATTCTACTGAAGGGAGTTGCAGTCCAGCAAAGCCTGGAGGGCCACATTAATGGCCTCTACATTAATGGTGTGTGAATGCTCTCTTTCTCTTGCGCACACATTATCTTGGGAGAGAGGGAAGAGACTTTCTCTTACAAGTGAGAATGTGGGCAACGCTCGGACCACACCTTGATTCAAATTTGGTAGGGCCTCTTGGAAGGGGGATGAGACAAAACTGCTGCACAAGCACGCCCAGGTAAGAGGCTTGGAGCAAGCAGAACTAGGAGAAGGATCCTCGCCTGAGACTCTGAAGAGGTGCTGCCAATCTGTGCAGCCAGCACTGGGCTAGGTGCACCCATTAGCCTGACTCAGTAGAATGTAACCTTGTATTTTATCCTATCTCCCCTGGCATCCTTGTCATTGCACTGCAGTCAGGGTGGGGACGCTTTATGGTGTCTGCAGGGCAGTGCACACTCACCCCAAACCATTGATCTCATCGATGGGAGAGACGTAATCATCATCCTCACTGGTGAGGCCGAGTTCAGAGCCATAGCATTGGTGGACAATGTGCCAGAGCTCTTGAGGGGACAACGTCTGGGAGGAGAGCACAGCATTAGAAAAGAGAAAAAGCACTGCAGTTGAAGCGCTTGGATGAACAGGGGAAAATCAGTCCAGGCTTATCTGTTTAGTCCTGACACAGATACATGCAACACATACCACCACCCCCAATACAGTCTAGAACCCAACATTAAACATCTGGTTCCTATTTTCAGAAACTGGGCAGAGGCTTCACTCACACAGAGACAGGGACATACAAGAAAAAATAAAAAATAAATGACAAGATCTGAAGGTTGTTTCTGCAGGAGCAATGGGTCCGTTCTTACCTTATCCAGGAGCGTATTCTGCCAGAGGCGGAAGATCAGCATGAAGCAGCGGTCACGGGCCCCGAATGAGGTGAAGAAATGCTGGGAACGGCAAGTGAAGAGAGAGCCTGAGATCAATGCCCCAAGATCAGTGGGATCAAGGTGAATATTCATAGCTTCTACCTACAAGTTGTGTGCATGCTGTCGTTGCACAGCAGGGCTGAGGAACCTGCAGTCGTTCAGATGTTGTTGGGCACCAACTCTCATCATCTGTGGGCACTGACCATGCTGGCTGGCACTGCTGGGAGCCCAACAACATGGGGAACCCGGTATGGGGGGGGGGGTGCTGATAAAAGTGCAGAAAGCAAGTGTTGGTATCATCACCTATCAACCTCAAAGTTTTGCTTTGCTTGGATTATCCTTTGCAATACTGCTTGCCATGAGACATAGGGGTGGGTGGGAAATGAGTCGACGTGATACCATTTGATCAGACAGGTTATGGGGGTCCATTCACCTGCCAAAATGGCCCACCAGGGATCGGGGATCCCAGGATCTGGCCAGCCAGCTCATGTCTTTGTCTCATCTCAATGTCATTATCAAAGTTCACCCTTTTACTAGCCACACGTGCTCTGGACTAATTGCCTGCAATGACTACATCCTGATAGCTGTCTACCAACAGTTGATAAGGTCAGTTAGAATCCTGAAATCCACAGAGCACATGAAATGAATGAGACTTCCTGCAGAAGGTGGTGGACTCTCCCGCCTTGGAGGTTTTTAAGCAGAGGTTGAATGACTATCTGTCAGTAATGCTTTAGTAGAGATTCCTGCATTGCAGGGGGTTGAACCAGATGATCTTGGGGGTCCCTTCCAGCTCTACGATTCTATGATTCTACTGTTAAGTACAACAAAAGCAATTAAATGCTATTAAGAGGCAACTAGCTCACATGAACTGTTCCAGAGGCACACCCGAGAGTCACCCGATGTTCTTTTCCCTTTTGCTTTCGCGGGGCATTGCCCCTCTAGCTGAGATAACGTATCAGAAGCTGGGACATAGGAGATGTCTAGGAAAATAAAAGGCTGCACACTCTGCAGAGATTAATCTCTGCGGAGCACAGCCTGTCCAGACACTGATAAAACTTTAGCTGAAGGGTGGGGTGAGGAGGACGGGAACTGTTGGGTCAGGGTGCAAACCACAACTGTGGGCTGGAGGCGAGGCCTAGGGCTGTGAGCTTGTTTTGAACAGGAGGAGGCAACAAGGCTCATCTCTCACGTCCTGTGCCCTTGCGCTTCTATGTTTGCTGGGGCACAAAGGTTAGCAGGAAGCGGAGCACACAGATATGATTAGGATCATATCCACTGGCATGAGATTCACACTGAGAACAAAAGTCCAAGACCTTAGGGAGACAGGTCAGAGGAGGAGGAGGAGGAAGAGGAAGCCGAGGGCAGGGCACTTCCTAACAGCTCCCCTTCACAGCTCCAGAAACCAGGTTTTCCTCATGCACATGTGCACTCATGCACAGCTTCAAAATGGCCATTGGAAACTCAGTAATGTTGGGAAGGGCACCATGACCGGAACTGTGCAAAGCAAGCTGCAACTATCACACAGGGAGCAGAATATCAGCTGGCACAGGGGTGAGCTGCCTTCCACCTTACCAGGTGGGAACACAGCTCAGTGGGAAAGTGCAAGCTTTGGATACAGAAGGTCCCTGGCATCTTCAGAAATAGCAGGTGGGAAATATTATTGGATTGGCTGGCCAGCAAACACCCCCATGGGCAAACACTGACAGGTAGATGGCGCTACCACAATGTTTACCATCTGATGTCATGGTGATGCCGAGCAACTGACAGGTAGGTGGCTCCGCCCACCGGTCAAAGTTGACCTGCAGGGTGCGCGTGTGGAGATGGAGGTCTTATTTCAGTTTTGCATGCCGTATACCGTCTTACTGTATTTTGGTGAAAGTGTGGCTTGTGACTATTTAAATAAATAATATAACAGCGTGTCATAACGTTTACAAAGCAAGAACGTACGCTGAAGATCTACAAACAGCTGCAACCCAAGAAATCTGTATTCGGTGATCTTAGAGAACTGCATTTTTGGCTTAAGAATTTTAGAAATTATTATTGTCTGCTAAATGTCTACACCGCCCTTTGTCTAAAGATCACTAGAAATGCCCAGATCGATCACACCAAGGCCTACCTAGCCTAGAATTATTTGCAAGAATCCCAGCTGCTTCACCAGAATTGGCCCTTGGTCCTTTCCCGTTGGCCACTGTTGGAGCCCCGAAAGATCTTTGGCCTGTTCCAGCAGGTGCCTCCTTTTATGTTCTAGGCACCTGGAGAGCCACAGGTTCCCCAGTCCAAATCTGGAATGTGCATAACACGGGAGTCAGCCCAAAGCACACCCACACCCACCCGGCTCACCTTCTCGGTCTCTGTGCAGATCTGAATCGCGTTGGGGATCAGCTTGGCCGTCTTCTCCTTCCTGATGCATTTCACCTCCTTCAGCTGGATGGAGATCTGTTGCGGACAAGCGACACAACAGGGATCAGCGGCAGCAGGGGGGAAGGCAAAGGGGCTCCTATGTACCCGACCCATCTCTCCCCAGGCTACCTCACCAAGGCACTCACCGTGGTCTCCCATCGGAAGATGTTGCTGTAGAAGCAGATCCAGTTCTCCGATAGGTAAAGGCGCCCTTGAAGCAAGATGTCACGCTGTAGCGCACAGGAGTAATCTGAGGAGAGGGGAGACGTCAGCTGCTGAAAGCAAGTGTTTGGGTTCAAGGCAGAGTCGGGGGGGGGGTTGGGGGAGCAGCAGCAGGCTTGTGGGGAGACCAATCCTGTTGATAAGGGGGATGAAGGCCACAGCTGCTGGGCACTGACCCAAGGCTGCTCTGTTTTTAATTTTTTATTTGCTTTTCTGTTACAATTCAGCATTAATACATAAACTGTTACATTCAAAAAGAAATAATAATAAAAGTACATCTTTTCATACACTTCCCTCACCCTCTTTCCATGGTTTCCTATCTATTCCCCACCTATCCACGTCTTCTTGTTCTTCTCAGTTTTCTCTCTCTCCCTCTCCTTATCTCATGATGTAACTGAGTTATTCTCACCCTGATAGGTTAATTATCTTGCTATCATGGGTTTTCATATAGTCTAATGGCCAATCCTCCTTGAACCTTTTATCATCTCAGTTTCTTATTATGTCAGTCATACCAGCTAATTCCACGTATCCCGGCAGTTTACGCTGCCACTCATCTTTTGCTGCTCTGTTTTCTTTTCATTTTCCAAAATATATTGCTCAGCCTTACTGTTTTCTTTTGGGGTAGGTTGCAATCACATAAAAACACAGCGACACAGTGACTAAAGCTGCAGTAACAAAGCAGATGCAAAGCTTGGTTAAAAACAGCCCACGTCTCTAAAAAGTCTAGGTGAAGAAAAAAAAACTGGTGCCTAAACAATAACAAAGAAGGCATCGCCTCATTTCAAAGGGAGCTCCCCATGTGAGGCTCAGCAGCCAGAAACACCCTCTCTGTGGTCACTCCCCTGCCTCACATCTGATGTTGGCGCACCCAGAGGAGCGCATGGGCAGGTGACCTCCATTTACTGGCAGGTTGATACGGGAGCAGTCAGTCCTTTAGAGCACTTATTCTAGAGACAGGACATCAGAATGGTTGCAGGTGACTAAACAGGACACTTCAAAACCAGAGGCTTTAACTGATTTAATAGTTGTTCCATTGTTCTGTGGATAAAGGACAACAGTTTTGTGAAGGACTCTCTAACCTAGGAGTGGGGAACTTTCTTTCTGCCAAGGGCCACATTTCCTCAGGGGTAATGTGCTGGGAGCCATGTGCTGGCAGTGGTTAGGACGACTAGAGCAAAAACTGGGTGGGACACCCCTTTTCTCCTTCTGCAACCCCTTTCTCGTTCTCTCCATCACTCCCCTTTCCCTTTCCTTATGCCACCTCCCTTCGAGTGTGTGTGTGTGTGTGTGTGTGAGAGAGAGAGAGAGAGAGAGAGAGAGAGATAGAGAGAGAGAGAGATCCCGTTTTCCCTGCCTCTCTCCTTTTCCCCATTTCCCCCTTTCTTGATACCCACATGAAATTAGGCTAAGGGTTGCATTTAAACACACACACACAACTCCCAGCATCTTCATCAAACTACAGTTCTCCGGTGTCTTGGGGAGCAAGTCTACTCTAGACTATTAAACTGGCACTCAGCTCATTTGTAAGCTTTTTTGTGCTGATTGGCACAAAGAGGCAATTTATGAGGTGTCCAGAAATAGGAATCAGCAAGCCTGCTAGTGCAGAAAAAAGATATGTAGGAGAGATCAGGCTGTGAATAAAGCGGGGGTGTCACAATGAATTTCTCTTCCAACCTGTGAACGGGGCCAATTGGATCTATACTTACAGACAGGGAGGGTAGGGGCTAATCTAAATTCCAACTATAATTCCTTTATACATTTGACAGGAGTGGAATCCTCAGCCAGGAGAACTTAAAGGATGGACAGGAAAGACAAGAGAACCTAAAATGCACGAAACTGCAAGGAAACCTCTTTTGCATCCTAATCATGACAAATACGAAATTAGAAAAGAACACGTTCTACAAAATGATCTCTCTCACACAGCCAAAGGCTAGAGCCTTCAGAGACTAACTGCCTTTGAATGTGCATTATGTCAGGGATGCTTAAGTTTGCACCCTGGTTCTGGGCCAAGAGAAGTGAAGCGCACAATCTTTGCACAATCTTTTAAAAATGCCAGTCAGGTAATAATATTGCAAGGGAGAAAGATATTTCAATTTGCACTTAAAAACAACAACAACAAAACCATTTATCTCCCCTCCCTTGCACACAATGGGACAAATGGATTTTGCCTTCCCTGTGATTTCAAATTCTCCAGAAATCGTAACTCTGCACAGAGAAGCATCAAACCAGTTCTCAAATAAGTCTTTGGTCTCATCATGCATTTAAAGCATGTTGCTTCCCCCCAGAGAAGCCTGGGAACTGCTGTTTGTTAAGGGTACTGGGGACTGTCATGTGCTTTAAATGCATGCTGTGGCTGTCACCAACTCTGATCTCCTCTATCATCTACTGCAGCAAAGATAGAGTTTGTGGAAGCCCTCAAGAAGTTGCTGTCCTTCCATCTTCCTTGGCCCCATGGGGACTGATGGGAGTTGGAGTCAAACAACACCTGGAGGGCCACCACAGGCTCCCCACCCCAGCTCCACACTATCAACCATCACATGTAGGCCTGCTGATACACCTCATTCACCACCTACTTTGGATCCCACCGTTTGGCATAGCCTCCCTGCACCGCCCTTCTCTTCCTGTCTCTCACCTACAAGAAGACGCTCCGTTTCAGGCAGTCCCTTGAAGATCCTGCGAAAATCCTCGTTGCGCTGCTTGTACGTGGGGCTCAGCATCTGCCAAAGACAACCAGGCCCTTCAGGATGGAAGCGTTCCCTTCCTGTCCCTCCCACGGGACCCTCGGCCCAAGAGGCACCCAGCTCAGAAGAAAACTATTTATGCCCACTTCCAGCACCATGCAGGGAGCTGGAGGCAGGAGCTATTGGTTTAGCAGGGCCATCCTATGGCATGGGATAAGAGAGCAACTGGGATGACTTTTATTTTCCCATCAACGGCCTCGGCCCAGTATACACAAAGGAACATCTCCACCCCCATCATTCACTGAGGTCCAGCTCCGAGGGCCTTCTGGGAGTTCCCTCACTGCGAGAAGTGAGGTTACAGGGAACCAGGCACAGGGTCTTCTCGGTGGTGGCGCCCGCCCTGTGGAATGCCCTCCCATCAGATGTCAAGGAGATAAAGAACTACATAACTTTTAGAAGACATCTGGATGAAGCCCTGTATGAGGAAGTTTTTAATATTTGACATTTTACTGGTTTTAAATGTGTGCTTTAAGCTGCCCAGAGTGGCTGGGGAAACCCAGCTAGATGGGCGGGGTATTATAACCACCACCACCATCACCACTTTAAAAAAAGAATGCCACTCTTCCTACAAGGAGCTACAAACAGTATACACAGGCCTCCCCATTTTATTCTAAGAACCCTGTGAGGTAGGTTACGTTGTGAGGTTAGATGGCTCAAGGCCACCCGCCTGTGGCTCACAGCTGAGTGAGGATTTCAACCTGGCTCTTTCCTCTATTTCAAGTCCAGCACTCTAACTACTAAACCACACTGGGGCTGTGTAATTAGCGGCTTAAAACACAGCGGAGGCCATTATTTTCCTCAGTTTGGATCAAAGCTGGTTTGGGGGAGGGGGTGAATGGATCAAAATGCAGTATTTCGTAAGAAACAAGGGGGGTGGATAGATAAGGCTTGTGGCTAACCTCATGCACATACCACTTCCCAAACCTGGGGTGGGAGTACACTAGATGCAGAGTAAACAGGAGTGTGTACACAGCCTTGCTATCTGAGGCTGCAGAGACCTGCTGGTTGGAGTGGAGGGTCTGGGTGGGGGTGGCAACTGATAACCTCAGGGGATGGACAAAGGGCCCCAGAGCTTACAGAAGAGCTTCAGAAAGGAAACGCAATGCACTGCAGCCAAGTCAAGCTGTTTAGGGGTTGATGTAGTAGAAGGAAGAGAGAAGAGCAAGGCAAGACCAGGCTGCGTTTTAAGCTGTGTACATAGACCCAGTGTGGTGTAGCAGTTCGACTACACACACCCTGGAGGTAAAGAAGCAGAACCGAGGAAGGAGGGAGGTGGTGGGGTGCTAAGCAAAAGTCAAGAGAAGTAGGAAGAGCGAGGCATCTCACTTACTCTGTCCAGAGGGAGCGTCTTAACCCAGGGAGCAAGGGGAGCCGGCGAAGGAGGTTTCCAAGCAGCATCAGCGTGGGTTGCAGGGTGGGGGGGTGGGGGGGTGGGCGCACGCAAAGGAAGACAGCAGCAGCGCTAGATTCAGAAAATTCAGCAAACGCACTGGCACAAGAATGGACAGGTTGCAGCGCGGGGTGGAGAAAGGGCAGCGCGCCAGCAAGAAGGCAAGGTGCAGGATTGGTGCGATATCATCAGCACAGAAAGCAGGGGTGGATGGGTCAAGAACGGGGCTGACAGTGGAATGGGGGGGGGAGCGGGGAGCGCGGCTGGCAAAGTGTCAGCGGAAGGATGGGGTTAAAACAGCAGAAGCACAAAAGAGGAAGATCGGAGAGAGGGAGGGAGCAGGCTGGGGCAAGGGGGGTGGGGTTCTCGCAGGCGCCCCGAGGGTCATGGACAGTGCTCGGGAGGAGGTCGGGGCGCGCTTCCTTTTTCGCAGGGGTCGGATCCCGAAGGGGAGGATATGCAGAAGGGCCGGGGAGGAAGTAAAAGTGGGGGCGCAGAGGAGCTGGGGAGAGTGAAAGGAGGGCGGCGGAGGAAAGTTTCTGGAGCCCATCGAAGACGCGGAGAGGCCTCCCCCAGGGACAGCTCCGCAGCTCCTGTTACACCGCCCAGCCATTGGCTACGGGTGCCTGGGTGTCACTTACAGGAAACAAAAGGGGGCTGGGTGTCAGGCTGCAGTTAACCATCTCCTGCCCACGTGGGGGACTCTGCCCCCCGGCGAAGGGGAGGCGACCTCCGCCGGCCCGCCTCAACCCCGGCGCACCGCTTCACTTCTGAAGAATTCCTCTTCCGGAAGCCATTGCAAAACACGCGGAGAGATAAAACTCGGCGGCGAGGGGTTCACGCTCTGCACGTGCGCAGAGACACCGTCTTGGTCTTTCCCTATGTATTACTAGATTCCCGTCGCTTTGGTACTGAAAACAAGATTCCGAGGCTGAGCCTGCCTTCTTCGCTCGAAGGATTTTTTTTTTTTTTATCTCGCCCCCTAGAAAGGTTCCCAGGGCAGCTTACCCAAAGAAGTAGGAAGAGTGATAAGAAAAAAATAAGACGTCGATTAAAAGATTAGGTACGAAACTCGGCAGCGGCAATGGCAAAACGGGTTCGATCCGCGTATGGGGCAGCGGCATATTCCTGCATTGCAGGGGGTTAGACTAGATGACCCGCAGGATCCCTTCCAACTCTAGGATCCTGTGATTCCCTGGCCATGCCCTCCACATCCGCTGCTCTTTGTTCTACGCTTGCTGCCAAAGCAGAAAGGGATAGATAGATAGATAGATAGATAGATAGATAGATAGATAGATAGATAGATAGATAAAATTACAGGGCAGAAGCAACTTACCTATAAGATTGGGGGAAGGAGGAATAAGAGATAAGATTGCCCCATCTTGCAGTCTTGTCTAGCTAAACCTTGTTCCCCACCACCAGCCATGCCCCTCCCCAGTGCTTTTTTTCTTTAAAAAATTGTTTAGGGGAACTCTCATTTTCCTACTTATTGAAATACTGCCCCTCAATGAGGCCAAACTTAGATTCACAACATGTTTAGGGGTATGCGTCCCCCACCCCAGAAAAAAGCACTGCCCCTCCCCTTTGCCACCCCTCAAATGCTTGTGCATTTCATTCAATGAGACTAGCCAGATCTGCTCATGGAGCAGAATGGGGAGTGGGCTGTACCACTGCAGGCAGGGGTACATTTGCACACCTCACATTTTAATGTCCCTACATTTGAGTGGGGGAAGAATATGCCACAGCTAGAAATCTACCATATCAATGAGACAGGAAGGTTCTAAGCCAGTCATCTTCCCTACTGTGCTAGGTTTCCAACTGCAAGGAGCATTTGTTTGTTTACATACTCAGATTATTCCCATGCCTGCGGTCTATAAAAAAGTGCTCATCGTGATTAAAACATGGCTTGGGAATATAAATAGACTCCCAGTTTAAAGCACTGATTTATTTCCTACACTGCCTTTTAGGTTCCAGGCTATCCTCTCCCTCCCTCAGGTTCGAAACCCCACTCAGCCATGAAGGGCCACAGGGTGAATTTTGAGCCAGTCACAGCAACCTCTCTGCCTACCAACCTCACAGGGTTGTTGACAGGATACAAATGGAAGGGGGAGGAAAGACTGCATGCACTGCCTTGAGCTCCAGGGATGAAGGGATGCAAGATGGTGATTCAGATAGGAACCACAACAGGGCACAAAGGACAGGGCTTTAGGGCAGACATCCAACAGGGCTGGCTTATGATGTGGGGCAGCTAGGACCTAATTTAATAACCTCACTGCAACACTGCCCACTGGGGTCCCAAATCTAGATTCCTCTCCCCACCATCACCACCAATGCAATGCTTGTTATTTTAAAAAAATAATATTTCGATTGCTGTTTGTGTGAACGGTGTCACATTTAGAGTGGCCGTAAAAGTTTCATAAGACAAGGAACTACAATAGTCGTTAAGTAAATATTACTTAACGGTAATATTTACTTAATATGACTTAGTATTCGTAGAGTATCTTTGTGAACCAAGGCTTTTGGCGCAGTGACACCAGGGATCGAGAACACTGTTCCTATTGAAACTAAGCACTTGCCATCCGGATATTTCATCACCAACTGGAAATGTATTTGTATCGCCAAGTTCTTTTCATAGGATTAATGTAACTCAGTACTGATCCATGTGTACAGTGTTCTATGATTTTGTAATTGCTGTTTTACGACGTTTCAATTATCTTATTGTTCAATGCCTTGGTTTTTATTTTTTTTAATATACTTTAAAAATAGTAATGGGGGTGTGTGGAGGAAGTAAAACCATGAAAGCAAACCCATGAAATGCTGGCCACACTACTCCAAAGGTTTTGGACTGAAATCCTAATCACAAATATTAGGGAGTAAGTTCCATTGAACTTAATAGGGCAAACCTCTCAGTAAACAAGCACAAGGGAGAAAGTTCATTAAGGTTGCCATACGGATGGATTTCCCAATGACAGAATTAGCATCCGGGGGGGATTTTTGGAAAATCAGCAAAAAAAGTTCAACAACTTTTTGTGTTGATATTCACTTCTGGAAATATGGCTCCAATGTGCAATCCTGAGGCAGGCACACACACACACACACACACACACACACAGAAGCTGGCCCTGCTATGGGGCTTACTTCTTAATAAACGCCGTGTTTAGGGTTGCAGTCTTACAAACGTATACACCAGGCATAGGTAACCTCGGCCCTCCAGATGTTTTGGGACTACTATTCCCATCATCCCTGACCACTGGTCCTGTTAGCTAGGGATCATGGGAGTTGTAGTCCCAAAACATCTGGAGGGCCGAGGTTGCCTATGCCTGGTATACACTATACATTTAAAAGCACACAATTTCCCTCAAAGGACCCTGGGAACTGTTGCTGGGTTAAGGGTGCTGGGAATTGCAGCTCTCTGAGGGGTAAACTCCCGTTCCCAGGATTCTTAGGAGGAAGTCATGTGCGCAGCTTTAGTCACAAATAACTTTAAGCGCATGAAGGCCGTGAACTGAGATGCGTGCCCTTTCCAGCTCTCTCTTTTTGGATGGATACCAGAAGGGCCTGCCTTTTCATACGTTGGCAATATTGCTGTGCACTTTTAATAGCTTCTTAATGGCCCAAAGCTGGAGGCGTTCTATTCTTGTGTACACCCCAATGGAAGAACAAAAATAACAACTTACACTGTACCAGCTCTGCATTTTCTGAAAGAAAGAAAAAAGAGAGAGAGAGAGAGTTAGTGTAAGCCACATGTTAACCTGGGGTAATGAACTTTTTATCAGCCCAAGCATCACATTCCCTTCCATGCAACATTTCAAGGCCACATGCCAGTGGCCGGCAGGGACACAGGCAAAAGTGGGCAGATTAACTAATGCAAAGTTTGCCTTTATGCAGTAGGGCAATTCCTGCACACAGTTGCCCACCCCTCTCTATCCTCCATCCAAACATGTTCAAGGACACATCTGGGACAGACAAAAACACAAAGTGGGAGGACAAAACAGGGCCGATGAGGGGTGGGCTTCAATCAGGAAAGGGCCAATGTTCAATTTTATGCATGCCCATTAATTTTAATTACATAAGTCATTACACAGGTATAAGATGTAATTAATTTTAGTGTTTTAATTTCTGGTGTATGAAGAGGAGCAGGGGGAAGCCACCTTGTGCTAACAGAAGTCCTTGCACTGGTTTATGCTAGTTGAATCCAGCCTAATAATTTTAAAAGAAAACCAAACAGGGGTCAACTAAACAATGCCAGCGGAAACAGAAAACCTTAAGTGCCTGAAAGGGGGCACCTCCCATGGGTGGTTGTTCCATAATCTGGGTGCCCAAGTTGAAAAGGCCTTCTCCCTTGTTCCACCAACCAAACCTCCTTCAGTTCTGGCACCCTAAGAAGAGCCTCAGAAGCTGAGCAGAGTTCCCCAAACAGGTTCACCTTCTCTCATCTCCCGCCACACATGCCCCCACCCATTCTACCTTGTTATTACGGATGAAGCTGCGCCCACTGAGGGGGTAGTTCAGTGGGGTGCTGGGCGGGTGCACTGCTTGAGGGGTCCGTTCTGCTGCATTCTCTGAGCCTTTCTCCACCATGGCTTCCGGGGTCAACTCTGGAGGAGGTCGTGGCGGCAACTGCAACAAGCGCTTCCTCAGGGACGGGGAGCTGCTTGGGGTCGTACGTGGGGATGTGGTGCCTGTGCTAGAAGGAAGCAGAGAGACAATTATGAGCCAAGGCCCCAATTTAAACACTACCGTTCCCAAGTTGCCCAGGAACAAAACTCAAGATGATCTCTATGCCGTGTTTGCCTTAATACACAGCATTCCCCATCTTGGTCCTTCTAACCCTCTATCTTGCTTTCACCCTCCAAACAACATCCAGCTCACATGTAACCCCTAAGAGGACCTGTGTCTTTAAGAGTTGCGGAGAACTGAATTGTATTTATCAGGAAGGACAGATCCTGAAGCTGAGGCTCCAATACTTTGGCCAACTCTTGGGAAGAGAAGACTTCCTGGAAAAGACCGTGATGTTGGGAAAGATTGGGGGCACAAGGAAAAGGGGATGACAGAGGACGAGATGGTTGGACATTGTTCTTGAAGCTACCAACATGAGTTTGACCAAACTGCAGGAGGCAGTGGAAGACAGGAGTGCCTGGCGTGCTCTGGTCCATGGGGTCACAATGAGTCAGACACAACTAAAGGACTAAATAACAACAATCATTGAGTGCATTTATTTCCCACCTGTCCTGCATGGACCTCAAGATGGCATACAAAGGAGTTCTAAGCAGACCCAGGCTTGCTTAGCATCATCATCAAGGTGGCTGCAGCCACTGCCATATCTTGCTGGGATACAAAAAAGCCAACAACCTGCCGCCATTCAGTTTCTCCCATCACTGAAAAACTATGGATGCTTCCAGACTGGGGAGATGGGGCAAACGGGTCACTGAGAAATATCTCAATGGTTGCTGGCAACACATTGTGGTGGTGGTTACTCAGCGCTTTTTTTTCCTAAAAAAAATGTTTAGGGGTACTCTCATTTTGACTCAAAATCATCATTTTATAGTTCAAATTGGGAAAAATAAATATAGTAAATGGACAAAAGTACAAAGATTCACAAAATGTTTAGGGGTATGTGTACCCCTGTGTACCCCCAGAAAAAAGCACTGTGGTTACTCATCAGAAAGGATATAACACAGATTAAATGAGCAAAAAAATACAGGCTGGTGTTTTGATGCCAAAGACACCTGGTGGATGTTACAGAAAAAAAAAAGGGGGGGAGCTTTCCATGCATGAAGAGTACCCATCTTGGAGCACCCTATAACAGGAAAATCCATATTCTCTGTACTATTGAACTTTTAAAGACACAGAAACCCTTTCTGCAGCTTAACAAATTTCCAAGTTGGGTTTCTTGATTTTGTTTTTTCATTTCCTGTCCGGCAGAAGCTATTACTAGAGCAGAGGAAATGTAAACAGGAAAGCTCCCAGCTCATGAGAAGAAACAGGATCCTAATCCCAGAGTCAGGTCACCTGAGGAAACGCCAGAGATTCTAAGAGACACTCAGAAGGGGAGTGAAGAGCAAACTGGAGTCAGATTTGTGGGCAAACCACCCTCAGCTAAGGACCCAGTTTGTATAACGGACCAGATACTCTGCTACCCAAATCCACGGAGTACGAAATAATACGAGGCCACACCCAATTTGTACAGGTCTTCTCCTCCCAAAAAGAAAGAGTGAAAGGAAGTTGTGTATATGACTATCCATGCTTATTACCACAGTGTGTAGTTATCCCCCCCTCCAGTTTATCTTTGCAGCAACCCTGTGAGGTAGGTTAAGCTGAGAGACTGACTGGCCCGAGGTTGCCCAGTGAGCTTCGTGGCTGAGTGGGAACTAGAACCCAGGTCTTAATCCGACACTCCAGCCACTACACCACACTGTCTCCCCATCCATACTGCCCACAAGCCATGGGGAAAGGGATTCCACCCCCCACCCCCCGTTACTGTTCCTACTGGGCTCCCATCTATGTCCGTGTGTTAGCAGGTCCTGTGAAAAGCCTTTGAAATGTAGGATGGGAACACGAATATTTGCCAGTGGCCTCCGGAACATGCCAAGAGAATTATTTTATAATGAATCAAAAAGTGAGGCCTGTAGCGTGGATTACTCCTGTTCCACCCTATTACTCCTTCCATTCGGTCATCTGGGTTATGCTCCCCAATAATCTCCCTTGCCACATGTTCTATAACCATGATTAGCAATTATGACATGCACTTAAAAAACAAAAACTAGGCATGTACAGGGATGCATAGCTATCAACACCACAGCGCACAAGGCGCATTTTAAGCCTTCTCAGTTGCAGTCTTGCTTTTAAAAAAAACTGCCCTCCTCAAATTAGCAAGTAGCCTTATGGGAAAATGTCTTTCCTTATGCAGATTGTTGCACAGAGGCAAGCAGTGATTTTTCAAAATCAAGACTGCATCTAGGAGAGAAGGCTTAAACCTCTCCTCCCCATGAGCTCTGCAGCCCCCTACAATTGGCATTTTGTTTTTTAAAAAACCCACAATATGACTGCTAATCAGGTCATTAATGTACCGTGTATCCTTGGAGCATGCTCAGTTCCCCTTGGGAAGTTTTTGGAAACCCCCACCAGCAGCGTTTAAGTGTTCTCCCCGCTTGAAGATTGCTTCTACAAGCCGTGGGGTTCCCCCAAACCTGATACCTTCATCTTGTGAATGGGCCGTGCTGTTTTAGCGACATAAGCAACTGCACTCACCTATGAGCACTGGAACCAGTGAAGCTATGGAAAATCCAAGCCATGCATTTAAAACATCCTGGGAACCACAGTTTACCCCCCCCCCCAGAGCTACCATCCCAGCGCCATTTACAAACTATAGCTCCCAGGATTCTTTGGGGGAAGTCATGTGCTTTTAAGTGTTTGGCATAGAGTGCCTTACAACAATTGCCTTATTTACTCCCATGACAGCCTTGTAAGCAAAGGCATAAGGAACCAAGGCTAAAATAATACAACTTGCCAAAGGCCGCTCTGACAGCTCATGACTTAAGCAAGGATTTGAAACCAGGACACCCTGATCACAGGAAAACATGCATCACATCAAGGAATATTCCCATGCAGACGAATTATCTTATGTTTTAATTAGGGCTGTCACTTCATTGGAGGAATATTAACTGAACGATTATAAAAGCGTTAACCGATAAATACGTTAGTTAAATCTGCAAAATTTGCTCATGAATAAAACAATCGGGGGGGGATCAGATCAGATCAAAACTTTATTAGCAAAGCCAACAGGCCACAGCTATACAAGAATTAAAAATAAAAATAAGAATAAAAAGAAGAAAAGAGCAGGCAAAAGGAGGTCCGTCAGATGAACAAGTCTGTCACTCAGATGGTGGCCCTCAATTTCACAGCTCTCTCGATGTACCTCGCGACCTTCTCTGTTATCTGACTATCCGTAAATCGGGGGGGGGGGTTTGGGGGGGACATTTGTTTTTCAACGGTGCATGACTATATCAAAGCATCATCATAGAAGAAGCATTCTCTCTTGAGTGAAATAATTCTTCTAAAAGAGATCTGGTAGTTAAAAGGAGCTGCATTAAAATCACCTTCATTTTAAATAAAGATGAATTATGATTAAATAACAATGAAGCCTCATTGATCAGGAGGCTGTTTTAAGTTGCCCAACATGTTTTTACAAAATTATTTCTTTCATTGACAGCCCTAGCTTTAATAATTATGAGCATGTGAATAAAAGGAAGGGGTTAAAGTGCATCACCATCTCATTTAGGGATGGAATCCTGAACAGTAACAAGGGCAGACTTTGCCAACCTGATGTGCTGGCTGGGGCTGATGGGAGTTGTAGTCCAAAACATTGGGAAGGCATTCAAGATTGGCAAAGGCTGAACTAGGGGTAATGTTTCATTGGGCACAATGGGAATTACTTCCAAGCAAATGCACATATAGGCTTGTGCTGGACTCCATTTCCCCCCACCATCCTTGAAATCAGAGTGATCAGAATAGTCTGAGGCTTATTTATTATGTTCTGCGTGGCAAATGCAACCTATGTTTAAACTGTTAATTTAATAATAATAATAATAATAAATTTATTTATATCCCGCCCTCCCCAGCCAAAGCCGGGCTCAGAGCGGCTAACAACAATAAAATAATACAACATTCTAAAATCATTTCATTATAAAATCAATTCAAATCAGATTAATGGCAACCAGTGGGCTAGAGTTCTGTGAGGATTGCCAAAAGAGTTAGAGTTTAATCTGTGCTAGGGCTATAGTAAGGAAGAGTAGAGAGCTGAAACTGGTCAAGACAAAACCAAACAGAATAAGAGACTGACCCATGTGGACGCCCCATAAGCTGTACCAAAGGAATGGGGAACCTCCAGGGGCTGTTGGACACCAACTCCCATCAGCCATGGCCAGCATGGCCAATTGCCAAGGAAGATGAGAGTTGTAGTCCAACAACAACACATGCAGCGCTACAGTTCACCCCCGGTACCTCTTCAATCATAAATCTAGCAAGTAACTAGAATAAAACAAGGATAAAGGAAAGATAAACCAAAACTCCACCTCCTAAATGTAGAAGAATTGGGAAATCTGAAGTTTTTTTAATTTGGGGCAGGCTGGCAAATGCAGTGGTACGTCAGGTTAAGAACTTAATTCGTACTGGAGGTCCGTTCTTAACCTGAAACTGTTCTTAAACTGAGGTACCACTTTAGCTAATGGGGCCTCCCGCTGACGCCGCGCTATTTCTGTTCTCATCCTGAAGCAAAGTTCTTAACCCGCGGTACTATTTCTGGGTTAGCGGAGTCTGTAACCTGAAGCATCTGTAACCTGAGGTACCACTGTAGTGGTTTGTTTGTTTGTTTGACTGCCTATAAGACTTGTCTACGTGTAGCAAGGAAGCTGTGGCAAACTGGGAAAGAGCTGGTTCCTTTCCTTTCCAAGCCATCGGAAAGTCACAAATGGCTAATACTACCTTCCTTTTGCAGACAGGGTAGTTGTGGTTCGCTGTCTACAGGGCCAGCGTAAGGGATCCAAGTTATGGAGCTTGTATCCCACACCCAATGGGAGCATTCCCATTTCAGGCTCTCAAAAACCCTGTTGAGGTGGATGAGGCCAACACAGAAGCAGCAAGATCAAGATTACTATCTGTGCTTCAAGGCCGAGTGGGATTTGAATCTGTTCCTGCCCAGAGAAAGCTTCAGACTCTGTCTGCTCTGCTGCATGGAATGCCAGGCACCAGTATCATGCGATTGGAGGCGATGTCAGGTTCTGCGACAATCTGCAAACAGCAAGGGCTGGGAATCTGGGAAGAAGGCAGCGCCAGGCTCCCACAGACCAGGGTACTGGGTGTGGTGGTTTCAGGAGACATGTTTCCTCACACTTCCACGCTTATCATCATGCACACACACACACACACACACAGAGAGAGAGAGAGAGAGAGAGAGAGAGAGAGAGACCTGCCCAGATCCAGCAAGGAACTTACCGGCCACCCAAGGATCTGCCCTGTGTCCTGGTGCAAACGAGAGCAAGAAAGAAAGAGAGTGGAGGGAAATTCATGAGAACAAGAAATCAGGGTGGGGCGGAGAGAGAAAGGCAGAAAGAGAAGGGCACCCAAAGAAGATAAGAGCAAGATAAAAAGATCTGCAGAGCTGTTTGGGCTACGCAGCTCAGACCGTTATTTTGGCCCTCGCTCACCCGCATGCACACAAACCCCGCCTCTGTCTGCCCTTCCCGGACAGCCCCTTGCAGCAGGTGGCTGCTTTGCACTGAACAGCTGCAGGGGGAAACATACACACAGGCCAGTGTTTGGGAGGATGGCTGTCCCAAACGCTTTCTCTATCCTCTTCCTGCGGCACCCAAGCCTCTTCAGAGAGTGTAGTTCTGTCTGGCCAGCCTGTAGTCCCCCCAACCTCCGAAATCAGTATTTGTTTCTATGCCTATAGTTGATTCCTAGAAAAGAGCACGACGTTTTTGATACCAGGACAAGAGGCAAAAGCCAAGGCAAAGCCGAGCCCCCTGGCTCTCTGCCCAAAGAGGTGAGGTGTAAACTCTGGTCTCCTTCCCCCGACATGTGCATATCCTGCCAAGTCCCTTCTCAAACGCCGCTTGGGTTCCGTGAACTGAGTTTCCATTCCTTTCACTGTTCTAAAATTGGGCCTCACCATCACTGTGTCCGATGCCACGTGTCTGATTTTACAAGGGACAACCCTGCTACCTGAAGGGCTGTTGGAAGGCACACTTCTATTTAAACAGAGTCTGGTTTAAACACAAAGAACCCTAAGAAGGGAGAGCAGGACGGGGCTTGATGTCGCCCATCAGCAGCAAGCACTTGTGCATAGATGTAGCAGACACATAGGTCGCCTGGTCACAGTCTTCCCCGCTATGGGGAGGTGCATTGTGTTTCTATTTAGATTGCAGCAAGTCATCCTAAATTTGCATTTATGCACATCAACTTGCATGTGCAAATCACTAAACCTCTTTCATGCTCATTTTGTTTATTAAATTTATATACCACCCTTTATCAAAAGATCTCAGGGCGGTACAAGATAAAAGCACGACATAAAAGCACAGATAAATAAGTTTGAAAAAATTATGTTGAAGCCTTTCTTTTTTTCCTTTTTGCAATGTGCAATTGCCCATCCTATGCCCCTCATCAGCATCAAGCTTTATTGAATTAGGCTGGCCTGGCATTTGGGATTTAGTGAAACTTTTTAATCACTGCTACCACATGAGTGACCCTGGAGTTACTGGGACCAGCCTAAAAGCCATTCCAGGTATAGGCAGGTCTCTGGCAACCCACCCACACTCCCAAATACCCATTACACCCCCTTCCTGTTTGTATGCTCCCCCTACAACCTTCAAATCTGATATTCTATCCAATTCCACACAGTGTGGGTGTTTAAAACATCAAGGGTTCCTTGAAAGTATGACTGGTATAAATAATGTGGCATCGTTGCATTTGCCTTGTTTTGTTTTAAGTCAAGTCAGTCACACCTAAGTCTCCAAGCTAACACCTAAGTGTTCCACCCAGGACAACAGGATCGGGTCCAGAATGGTACTGGGTGCCCTGCCCAAAGCAGTCTTGTTTGAAATATATAATAACATAAGAACCCTGCTGTTATCAGATCAAAGGTCTATCAAGCAACCTGTTTTCCACAGTCGCCAGCCAGATGCTAAGGATCTGTACTGGGACCAGTGTTTTTTAACTTCTTCCTCAATGCTCTAGAGCCAAGGTTGTACAGTTTTTCGGGCCTTTGGGCAGATTTGGGGTTTTGAGCGAGTTTTCGTCACTTCCTTCCCCTCAACCTCAGATGAAACCCCAGAGAAAGCAAAAGAGAAAGAAAGAAAGAAAGAAAGAAAGAATACACTAACACATTTCACTCTTCCAAGGGATCATCTTGGTAAAAATTACATACATCTGATAGAACCAATCTGAGCCTTGAAAGGCACATATGTGTTGAACAAGGAGATGGGAAAGAATATCACTTTTCCAACTTCCTTAGTCAGCTCTGTTTACTTTTCTAAGGAGAAAAAATGGTAGACACCAACAGCATGGGGGCTTAAAGACTTTGTGGCAACAGGGAAAAATCCCCATGGGTGTCACTGTGCCCATGGGTGCCCTGTCTATAATTAGCGGGTTACCATACAAAAAATGGCATCCCCCACCGAAAGTGAGAAGTGGCCCATTCCACCCTGCCATCTCAGGATCTTACATCTCATTCTGTGGCATGTATAGACTAGGGCTGAAGGCTCAGCACCAGAGAGATTATCACCAATTGACAACTGGAGAAGAAGGATGAACCCAGCCCTAAAACTCAGGGTGATGTCAGGGAGAAAAAGCCCACCCCCCTTTCAGGGGTGAGAGCAGAATCTTAGTGAGGACAAATTTTGCCAAACCACCAAGGACTGCCAGAAGTTTTGGATCACTTTCCTCCAGTGAAGACAGAGTGAGGCCTCCGTACAGGATTCGTGGTGGCTTCCTATCCAGGCAGGCACACACTAGCCCCAGATCTGCTTAATTTCAGCCAAGGCTGCTGTGAGTGGCGGGTCTCTGGACCATGCCCTTGTACGACTCATAGATTCAGAAATCAAGAAGCACACAGACCTTTGCACTTCCTTAAGTGCTTCATTTTAAATTGAAGTGCTCTCAACTCTGCAGGGGGGAACCCTGTGTAAATGCACATAAATTCCAAATTTCACCAGAATATAGAATCCCACCTTCAGCAGCAAAGGAAATGGCTAGACAACTCAAATAGTTCATAAGCATCCCTAGGAAGTGCTCATTGCTTTTCACATGCATTCTTAATAATAGTTGTTACTATCAGTATTATTATTTATATAAAAAATTCTTACCCACTTTTCATTACTGTATATTCCGAAATAAAATAACCGCATAAATTCAACCTGTCAAAATATGCGCTGAAGAGTCAAGTCATTCTTCCTAATTCCTGTTTGTCCTTGAATTTCACTTCAGAACACCAAGTTCTGGGTAGCATGTGGGAGGGCTGTGGCTCTCAGCCAATCGTACCATTTGACCCTGTTTTCTTCTCTATGGACCATTGCTTGGCCTTATCTAGGACCTGCAGCTGCAGACTCTGGAGGGAAAGAATGCACCCACTTCCAGCTGAGGGAACGTAAGTCCCAGTGAACATACACACCATATATCTGAAGCAGATTTAAAGCACATCTCTTCCCCCAAAGAATCTTTGGTCTGTAGTTTATCCCCATCGGTCTATGGGACCAGGACAGCAGAAGATACACAAACATGCCAGCCTGCCTCCTCATCTAATTACACATCATGTAAAGATGGCCACCAATTTGGACATCTTTTTTTAAAAAGCAGTTAAGACAAATTTGTGGATTACAAGGCTACTAGTCACGATGGTTACACATCACCTCCAGCATTGGAAGCAGCATGCCTCAGAATATCAGTTGCTAGGGAACAACCGTGGGAGGCATGCAGCTCAGCAGGCAGAGCATCTGCTTTGCATCCATAATGTCCCCAGGTTCAATCCCATATATCTCCAGGTAGGGATGGAGAAGACCCCTGCCTGGAACCTGGAGAGACACAGCCAATCAGCGTAGACGACACTGAGCTAGACAGGCCAATAAGGCAGCTTCCTGTGTCCCTATGTCCTGCTGGTGGACTACAAATAGGCATCTGGGTTGGTAACCATGGGAACAGAAGGACAGGGCTAGACAGGCCTTTCCTCTGATTCAGCAAGACTCTTTATGTTCTCTATGAACCTCACCCCTGCCCTGCAACTCTATCCAGACAAAGAAAAGGCTGCCTGTGTTGATTCTGAGGCATCCCTAGGGGAAGATTCATTGGTGGCCTCACTGGTTATAAGAGGAAGGGGGACAAAAACCCAAGTTGCAGCCACTGGAGCAAGCCTTCCAGAATAGTATTAGGAAACTAGCAACCCACAAGTGCTATTTCCACAATATTCCCCAGGGCTCTTAGCCAGCTGCCTCCTGGGAATAAATGGCAGTATGGCTCCTCTTTGTTTTGCCCCTGGGTGATGAGAATAAATAGCTGCCTCGTCGACATTCACTTACGCTTTATGGGAGCGGATAGAAGACACTGCCTTTGAACAGGGATACCTGGCCTAACAGTTTTCACCCAGGAGAAAAGGAAAGAAAGCTGGTGTTACGTTGCCCCTCGTGGCTGTGAAGTGCAGGGGGAAGAGACCAAAACAGAGGAGAGCTCGTATGGAGAGGGAAAGAGGGGGGCTGGGGTGAGATCTGGAGTTCTTATGAGGCTGAGGATTAAGAGGAGCATTCAAGATTAGGGCTGTGCAGGAGAGGAAGACAAGCAACAAGAGGCAGCTTTGAAGGAGGATGCTCTCGATCTGCTGCTTCAGGTGAAGGATGTTGTTGGTGTTTATCAGCTGCAACCTTGGTTAGAGACAAAGGACGGGGCCACAGCTCATTGCTAGGGCATCCACACAGCATTCAGAAGGTCCCAGGTCCGATCCTCAGCATTTCTAGGGAGGATTGGGAATCACTTGTCGGA
The DNA here is from genome assembly GCF_964252035.2 of Podarcis erhardii. NCBI lineage: Eukaryota > Metazoa > Chordata > Lepidosauria > Squamata > Lacertidae > Podarcis > Podarcis erhardii. Next base: position 75,272,250 of record NC_138511.1, read on the forward strand.
AACCCTGCGTAAGGCAGTTTCTCCTACGTTTCTACAACTAGATTGTGCTCCTACTTCTTCAGACAGCACAGAGATATAATAATAATAATAATAATAATAATAATAATAATAATAATAATAATTTATTTATACCCCACCCATCTGGCTGGGTTTCCCCAGCCACTCTGGGTGGCTTCCAACAAAATATTAAAATACAATAGTCTATTAAATATTAAAAGCTTCCCTAAACAGGGCTGCCTTCAGATGTCTTCTAAAAGTCTGGTAGTTATTTTTCTCTTTGAAATCTGGTGGGAGGGCGTTCCACAGGGCGGGTGCCACTACCGAGAAGGCCCTCTGCCTGGTTCCCTGTATCTTGGCTTCTCACAGTGAGGGAACTGCCAGAAGGCCCTCGGCACTGGACATCAGTGTCCGGGCAGAACGATGGAGGTGGAAACTCTCCTTCAGGTATACTGGACTGAGGCCGTTTAGGGCTTTAAAGGTCAGCACCAATACTTTGAATTGTGCTCAGAAACGTACTGTGAACCAATGTAGGTCTTTCAAGACCGGTGTTATGTGGTCTTGGCGGCCACTCCAGTCACCAGTCTAGCTGCCACATTCTGGATTAGTTGTAGTTTCCAGGTCACCTTCAAAGATAAAAACTACGGGATTTGCTACTGCAAGATGTGGTGGCAGCTGCCAACTCAGGTAGCTTTACATGTACAATTCCCAGGATACCCTGGCAGACGAGACAGACTGTTGTGACTGCAGCACAGATATGCCTCAACAGGCCAATCGCAACATCTGGCAACCTTAGCCCAGAGCCCCAGAGGGCCTACCAATGCTGACACTAAAAATTCGGTGGACAGCTCACAGCCACCCACTGATTGTGGCACTGCAGCTGCTGCCTGCTGCTGCATGTATACTTGCAGCCAAACACTTTCATCTGCCCCCGCTGCAACAAAACATGTCTCTTCAAAATCGGTCTCTATAGCCACAGCAGGTGCTGTAACTCTCCGATGGTTTGCCTTCACCTCCAAAGGCACACCCTTCCATTGTCTCCTGAGATAGACAGATGCCATCCATACTTGCTAGGAAGGGCCCACCCAATTTAACTGCAATGTTTTTTTAAATGGGATAGCTTGGTTGCATGTTTTAATTAGGAATGTTTAATGTTTCTGTCGTGGGTTTTTTTACTCATAAATGCCTTAGATGCCTAGTTTGCCATTAAGCTGTATGTAAATTAAATAACATCCACAGCAACAATAACTGTACCCAGCTTTGTGCCACAAGAATGTGGGAAAGAAGAGAGAAACATAGAAACGTAAATGGATGAGAAATAATAAATAGGCCCTATGTTGCAAAATACCGGTAGTTAAAACGAGTGGATCCTAGGCCTGTAAAGAATTAACACTACAGATCTTTGAGGCTTGCGGAAATCTTCCTACTTCATCCTTGACAGAGTCACCCCAACCTGTCATTAACACCCTCCAAAATTAGTCAAGCCTCCAGATCAGCCCCTCTTAAAACCTCTCATGGCTGGCCCCAGATTTTGTATGCACTGTTTCCCTATTCATAAAGCACAAGAGCCAACTATGGTATACCCCATGTGGATTTTTTAAAAGCATTAAAATATGAAAAGGGCTGCATACATTTAAAGCACATTTCCCCTCCTAAAAAAGAACCCCGGGAACTGTAGTTACTGCTCACAGAGATACAATTCCTTTCAGCATGCTGCAGTTCCCAGGACTTGAAGCGGGGTGTCCTTTAAATGTATGGTGTGGACATAGCCTGAAAAAGAGGTTACAGAAACACACCAAACAGCAGCAGAAAGGAGCAGGGTTATTGTCAGAAGAGCAAGGGTGTGAGCTGGGGCTGAGAAAGAAAGGGCAGAGGGGACTGTGCATGTCATGCTCCTTGTTCTCCCATGCTCTGTGTGGCCACAGCATCCGCTGTAATGAAATGCTAATGCTCTCTCTGGGGCCGACCTTGGCATGGCATTGAGCAACCTAGTTCCCTCGCCTTGCCTCCCATCCACGTGCCACGCGGACCCCGGTGTCCAGAGGGAGGAAGAGGTCAGGCCTTCAGCAGATGGGGGCGGCTGTCACAGGAACCGCAGGGCTGACAGGGAAAGGGTCGACAGACAGAGAGCGACAGTTCATCCCCGCAGGTGGTGGGAGGCTGAGGGTTCAGATCAGAGAGCCTTGTGCCAAGGCAGGAACCACATTTGCAGCCAGAATTGTGCCAGATTGGCAGGATGCTGCCCCAGATGTCAGGCATTGTGGGGTAGGGGGGAAGAGACAAGAGTTTCCTGTGAGCCACTTCCATTGCCTGGGCTCCTCACCTCCAGAATAGGAAGGCACAGGGGCGACTGTGCCCCCCCCCTCCACAAAGGGCTCAAGCTTTTGTCACAGGGATTCTCTACACTTCAGGGTGTTTTCGAAACACCCTCAGTGTAGACTGCGGCTGATCCAAATTGAACAAGCAACTCAAGCAGCTGATTAGGGTAACAAGGTTTTTGGAGGTGCTGGCTGCACGTGATCCAAAAGACACACTCGCAAAGGTCACTTGCAAAAGGATGGTGGAGCCACACACATTCAAGGAAGGCATCCCGAGGCCCACTTTCCCCAAGTTGCTGCGGAGTTGCATGGGTAGCCAAATGTCCTGGGGGAGGTGGGTTGGGGTCAGCCTTGCCCTGACATGCCTTTTTATGTTTTCCTGGCCTCCTGAAAGCGTTGTAACCGCCAGCAGCTCCCATGCACTGTGAATGCATAACCCAATGACGTGGCTGAGAGGCCTGATTGTAGAGGTCAGGGAGGGGGGGACCTGTGCGGCCCTCCTTCTGTTGTTGGACTCAAATTCTCATCAGCCCTGGCCAGAGAGACCATTTGTCAAGGGTGATGGGACTTGGAGTCCAGCAACATGTCTAGGGCCACAATTTCTCCATCCCTGATGTTAAGGCTTTTCTATGGAATTAGAACTGCACCAGGAAGAGAGCACTTCTGATTCTGTGCGAAAGATCTGTGTGATTAGCCTACTGCCCGAGTGGCTGCACAGGAGCTGCTCATAAATAGTTTTCACAGGGCTGTGAGAATGTGTAAAAGACACCTGCAGAGCTGCAGAGGAATTCAGGGCTAAACCCTGTGGTTTTAACCCATGGTTCATGTAAGGAAAGATACTTCAGAAATTTTCATCTGGAGCCTCCCTGATAACTCGCTAATGTCAATGTAATGTCACTGTGACCTTCCTGTAATGTGAATGTCTTTTGACTACCAGGAGTTCATGTTCTGTGAGTTTTCAGGCATCCAAATGACCTTCAGATGGTACAGAAAGTATATTATTTATCCACACTAGAAATGAAGGGACTTGTTTTTTCCTGTGATGGGTGAAATGAACCTCAATCGATAGGTTTGCCTTTATGTTCAGGATCTAATCTATTTATTAGGGTTTTTTAAAAAAAAAAAACCAACAACACACACCACTTTCTTCCAGATCCATTTGGCTATATACTGCATTTGTTTATTGGTCTGACGTACAAAACTTGGCTCACTTACTTAAGTAACCTGTTACTACCTGGTCATCAGGAATCCTATTTTCTGCTTGTGACACTCAGTGGTCTGGATCATCAGAAGACTCTAACCTATAACCACCATGGGTGGTCTCCATATGCCAATGGGCAGGGCTGGTGGGAGTTGCAATCCAGAAATATCTGGATAGCACCATGTTGGTTACTCCAGCATGAGTTGAAAAACTTGTATTGGGGCCAAATGTAATATTTTATTACTTTCTTAGCCCCTAGTCCTACAATCTCCATATTCTCAATATCATAAGACTGCCCTTTAAAATATTGACTTAATAAAATCAGAACTTTGTAAAACCAATTTGTAAAACCGCTTTAACCACAAGCACTTAAATTAGAAGCTTGAAGAAAACACACACATACACACACACACACACACACACACACACACACCTCTCAAGGGATTCCCTTTACTTTCCTGTACTCCAAAAAAAGTATATTGAAATTAAAAGATCCTTAGCTTAAAAGCCCAATCATGAAGAACCTCACACAAGCCTGTTCCTTTTACTAAAAAGCCACTGACAAATACCTCCCCAGAGTAAAGAAGGAATCTCAAGAGATCCTGGTTCCAACTTTCCCCCATTTAATCACAAGGCACATGTGTGTGTGTGTGTGTGTGCTAGCACAGGCATTATTATTATTCGTTTATACACAAACACACAAGCCCAAGAAGTCAGCAGAGGCCAGAGAATTATGTTCTAACTCCCAGATGGGCCAAGAGCTACTGCTGCCCTTTACCCTTCCGCACAGCTGTCAATCCAAGTCTCACCTTCATCGACCCCTTCCCCAAGGAGATGAAGGGGAGAACAACGGGCGACACTCTCCCTGCACCCTTACACTTTCCAGTATTGCGATGGAGAATATCAGTTTATGCAGTGGGGGATGGGATCTCAAGCCCCCTCCTCTTTGCATCCATATGCACACACAAGCACACGTAAATGCGCGGAGGGACACGCGGAACAAAGGCTTCCCCGACGATGGCGCTACAAAGACCACGCTGCTACCACTGCTGAACACAGACTGATGTCACACCGTGAGAGAACTAGACGCTGATAAACACGCACCTGTAGCAAAGGGAGTGGGTGGGAGAAATCGGAGTGCAGCGGGGGCGGGGGGGGCTGACCGATCTGAAACCTCCCCCCGCCCCCCATCCTACAAGACTTTCCAAAAAGAGCTTGCAAAGGCGCGCGCGCGCGCTGCCCTCTCCCCCAGCGCCTTCCGGAGATTAAGGCAGAGGAGCCGCGGGTTTTGCTCCTCCGCCCCGCCGGGTGTTTTGGAAGATCTGCACCTCTGCGAAGAGAGAGGGAGGGAGAAAGAAACCCGTTTCCCGGGTCCCACGCAAACACAACCCTCCATTGCCACCCTCCCTCTCCCTCCTTCCCGGCAGCTCCTTTGTGTCCATCCCTCTGCCTCCATCCATCCTTCTCCGCCTCTCAGCTGACAAGTGGCCAGTCCGGCTTCCGAAGCGCTGGGAGAGCGGGCACAAGCCCGGAGGAGGAGGAGACGGTCGCCTCCTTTCCCAGCCCGGCTTGAGAGATCCCCGCAGCCCCGATCCCCCCACCTCCTCGCCCCCTGCTTGCAGCCAAGAGCCGTCCTCCCTCGGCGCGATCCTGGCTCTCCTTCCCGCTCCCGACGCCGCCGGCATCGCTCGCCGCCGATCCCGCCCGCCCGCCGGCCACGCACCCCGGTCCCCCCGCGCCGCGATTTCCTTACTCGAACATAGCCCAAGGCGGCCGGCGGGGCGGGCGGCTCCCCCCTCCCCGCCCGGCCGGGATGGAGAGGCGAGCGCTGGTCCCGGCCGGCGGCCCTGGTGCCGCGCAGAGGAAGAGGAAGGAGGCAGGCCCCGCGCTCCCTCCGTCCCTCCTCCTTCCTCGGCGGCGGCGGCCGCCCCTTTCGTTGCGCGCACCCCCGGCGGCTCCAGCCCCGCGCAGCGCGGTAGCGAAGGCAAGCCGGAGGGGGAGGGGCCAGAGCAGAGAGGAGGCGGGGGGTGCGGGGAGCCGAGCCGGGACTCCTGGGTCCGCTCTATTCCATGCACCCCAATAAAGAGGGGGGGGGAGCGGCCTAGTTAGGCTGGCAAAGCAGGCTGGGTTCTCGTGGGGTTCCTTTCTGGATCAGGAAGTGGATCTGGGAAGCTGGGTTCCTGGCCAGGGCCAGAGAAAGTTAGGGGTCCAGCGGACCGGGGCTGGCAGCCCGGACTCCTGGGTTCTTCCGCTCCCAAAACGTTGCGGGCGGGGGAAATGATCAGGCAGGCCTGGGGAGTCGCGTTGACCTTGAGCGAATCACTGGGACGGCAGCGCCTGTCTTCCTTCGGTGGAATCAGAATTCCAGGCTGCCTTTGCTGCGCAGCTCGGGAGAAGAATCCATTTTTTAAAAATAAATAAATCTTACGCTTTGGATAGTTGCCCAATTATGGAGGCTGCTGCAAGACTGGGAAGAAGACAGAGTGTGTGTGCCTGCGCAAGGTGTAAAACTATTGTTTCTGGATAGTTAATGCTTAACATTAAAAATGCATCAACAAGATCTCAGATGTAGTTATACAGTGGTTAGAAGACCAGGTTTCCAAAGCAGAAGCAACTGCTTGCCCTTTATTCCACAGAAACTGAGTCTCCAGGAATGGTTTGACACCAGCAATTAGCCAACCTCCACTGCCGGGAATGAGGTGGGTGTGGGTGACACATTAATTCCTTAGTCTCCATAACCCACTGTAACTGAGTGAAATAAATGCCTCTTTCCCCAGCGAACCCCTCCTTTTAGGAAGCTGCCTTACACAGAGTGAAACCACTGCCCTTCATAGAATCACAGAATCGTAGAACTGGAAAGGACCACCAAGGTCATCTTGCCCAACCCCCTGCAATCCAGGAATCTTTTGCCCAAGGTTGGGCTCGAACCCAGATTAAGAGACTTATGCTCTACCAACTGTGCCCTCCAACATGGTGCCCTCCAGATGTTGTAAATGAAAAACTCATTAGGCTACGCCAGCATGATTAATGATCAAGGATGGTGGAAGCTATAGTCCCAGCATCTGGAGGGCACCACATTGACTACCCCTGACTACTACTGACTGGTAGAGGCTTTGCAGAACATCAGGCAAGGGTCTTTCCCAGCCCTGATACCTGGAGATGCCCCTTCCCCATTTCCCTCTTCCTCAGTTGTGAACTTTAATTGTAGGCTCCTAGAAGCAGAGGCCTGTAATATAGTGCCATGAATTCGCAAATTCATGGCACTATATAATTAAGTCCACAAATACAACATTTTCAGCATTAAGGTTCAGCCATCCCAAATCAAACTTAAGATGCTACATTTTCCTTTTTTTTTATTCTCAAAAGGAATGTAAACATTCTTTGCTAGACAATTGTATTGCTTCTTTAAGCTGTCATTATCCGACAACTGCCTCTTCTTATGTGCAGATGATGTCTTAAATGGAACCGGAACCCACATCCAAACCTACTTCCTCTAGCCATTGTTTATATGACATTACTGCACTTCCAGCATGCAGCCATGCACTTTGCGGTATGCACTGGATCAGCTACTGGTGTCCTTCCCTTGCCAAGCAGTTATGTGCTCCTAGGAATAGTTAAACATTTTTGGTGCGCTTTTCAAAACAAGCACCCTTTCCAAGGCACACACAAGCCTCCTGACTCATTTCATGGTGGTAGACAAACACAGGGCCTTTCCAAATGATGGAATTTTAAAATGTGCAATAAATGTACAGTACTCATTCATGGGAGAGCTGCCCAGACATTGTCTTTGAGGTCACTGTAGGGGAAATGAATTTTCCAGCATTCAAATGGCACAATTTTGTTTCAGAACAAATAGAACTCCTCCGCTACATACACAGGCGCACACATATACAGACTGACACCTGCCTTCCTTGGGTTGCTGATATCTGCTTTGGACTGCCCCCTTAAAATAATTTTCTGGCCTAGTAACTCCAAGCAGGCCAAGGCAACTAGGCCTATTTCAATTTCCTGCAATGCCCCTAGACTTGCAACATGGTGCTATCAGCTAAGCCTGCCAGAGCCCATTAACAGAAGAGGGGAGTCCGCCAGAGCAGTGGCGTAGCGTGGGGGGTGCAGGGGGGGCCGGCCGCACCGGGCGCAACATCTGGGGTTAGGGCAAATCCACGGGTTAGGGGGCGCAAATCCACGGGTTAGGGGGCGCAAATTACTTGCCTTGCCCCGGGTGCTGACAACCCACGCTACGCCACTGCGCCAGAGTACTTTGCCCAGAGTGTCTCCTCAAACGTGGAGCTGTTCACCGCAGGGACGCCTTGGACCCACATCCCTTATCCTCAGGGAATCTGTTTTTCCCGGCCAATCACACCAAGAAAAGTAGCCTTCTCGTGCTGATGAAAAGTAACGGTTTGCCTTGCAACAGCAGAGCAAATGAGCAGATGCTTAGCTGCTGAGAAAATGATTTTGAGAAGCTTTGAGCCTGCTTTAGGGGGGGTGACTTCGGGCCTAGGTTGGGTCACCTGTCCTCACCTCCTACAGAGCCAGTACGTCATATACACACAAACAGCTTGTGCAGCCATTTACTTTTTGAATGTGACTGCCTAAGATGGGCCCAGAGGAAAGACACAAAGAGCATCTCTCTGAGTCAGGGCCCTTGTGGGTGATACGGCCCCCCCCATCATTTATGCAGAGGCATGCTGGCACCATTTTGCATGCCCTTTCAGATGTGGCAGCCATTTTGCACTTGTGGCCCCACGCCCACAGCAGCCATTTTGTGCTACGTCTCACACACCCACCCCATGGCAGCCATTTTGTAAGGCACCTATAGCACTTTCTCGGAATTACTGATGTGCCTCCTGGTTGAAAAAGGTTAGCAGGCCCTGAAAGGCAACTCTGCCAACCAGGTACATTTGGCATTAGAGGCCTTGCTCCGTGCCTCCTTTGGAGGTTGGGTTGGCTCAAAGCTTGCTACAAGGGCACAGAGCGGAGCCTATTGAGTATCAGCACCAGTGACACTTCCAGGCTACCTGCTTATTGAGCAGTCATGTTGATTTGTTTGCATGGAGATTAGGTGGTGTAGGTTTGGTGATGTTGCATCAGAGCAAGCTTTATCCCATACAGTTCCCACACTTTGACTTTTGGGGATGAAGGTTTGTTGCACAAGACCTTCCAAGCAACTACAGTATAATTACACAATCTGAATTTGACATCAGACGAACGCTCAGCCTCCCAAGGAGAAAAATAATATGCATGGAAAGTACAACTACAGTACATGAATGGTTTTGCCCCATCTCCTTTATTTATTTGGCTTCCATTGGCAGTAAGAACGGGAATGCTGGACTAGATGGGCCTTCTTAGGTTCTTGAATGGTATTTTAGTTTGGGCTCCAGTATTAGCATTCTGATATCGACTATGTTTTATGCTTGTTTGTTTATCTTACCGTCCTTTTTTAAAATGTATTGCAAGCTGTTGGGGGGGGGAGCTTTGCAGTCAAAAAGTGCGGGTAGACATTTTAAAAATTAGATCATAAGAAAAGACCCTCCATGTCAAGCCACAGGTCCATCTCACCCCAGCACCTCACATTCTCAAAGTGACTAACCTGACGCCCAGGGGAAGCCCCAATAAACAGATAAATGAACAAATGAACAAATATAGGAGGTGAACAAACCACCGAAGTAGTTGGGGTTTTTTATAGCATCTTTTTACACTTTGGGGGCTGAGCATCTACTTTTTTAACATTTGCAAACACCAGATCCTGTTTTCTTAAACCATTTTTTCCTGGATCTTGTGACAGGAGGGAATTTTTTGAAGTGTGTTTCTTTTTATTGCTCACAACAGTAATTACTGATATTGGCAAGGGAGGAGAGTATCTCCATCAAGCACCCTTCCTCTGAGGATTATCGCTGCTTTCAAGCCAGTTATCCAAGGGAAGAGCTGTGTGGGGCGGGAGATGCTGTGTCCTCCTGACCTAGACATTGTCACCAACTTTGCTCCTGGATCTGATCTGGCGAGGGCAGAACAGTGTTTCAAGGGAGGGGCTGCCCTTTATCAAAACTGCCCAAACTGCCACGGCCATTGGCCACAACTTCCAAAAAACTTGCACTAGAACTTGCTTTCCCCTCCTCCCTCCCATTGCCTTTTCCTCATGTGCCATATCCTTTTAAATTGTCTGAAAGCAGGGCCTGTCTTAGGACTGATTTTTGTAAGCTGCTCTAAAAGTCTTTTCTGCTGAAAGGTGTGTGTGTGTGTCTGTAATACACTGTAAATAAATAAATCTTAATGTAAAACCTCAGACAGTGGTGCTGTCTGTGGCAAACGTCTAGGACCCCATTCAGCAGAATGAGCAAAAACAACCCCCACCAACACAAAAAAACCCAAAACAGTAAGCAGTGTTGAAGTGTCTGGCGCAGGAACCTTTTGTCCCTCCAAATGTTGTTTAAATTTGTATACCGCCCTTCACCCATAGGTTCACGACAAAAAAAATTGCAAAATAAAAACAACAAAATGCATAATAAAAATAACAACGGCAAACCAATAATCCCCCCACTCTCACAATACATTTAAAAGGGCATCGGATGTCAAATCAGCCAAATGCCTGGGGTTGTTGCTGAACCACGACTCCCATCAACCCAAGCAAACATGACCAATGGCTGGGGACAGTGGGAGTTGCAGTTCAGCCACATCTGGAGGGCAGAAAGTTCACCACACACCTCAAGTAAGGGGGGGGACAGGTATAGGGGTAATATCACTAGGTCCAGAGGCTAAAGCAACAGGCGGGGCCTGTAGTAAAATACCTCACCTCCTAGTAAGGCTTGTTTCTCCTTCGTTGTGCCAGCTGCCCAGCCATCTCCTCCACTGGGATTACGTAAACTGAAAGAGCTCAAGGCAACCATTCTACCCAACACCCACTCGTTTTTCCGTTTTCCTTTTCCAACGGACACTCTGCATTCTGTGGCTGTTGCCTTTGTGAGCTATGCTCATTCTTGGGAGTCTGCATCTACTTCCTTGATTTAAAAAAAACAAGCAAACACAAAAGGCAAGGACAACCCTCATATTCTCGGTCTCTGCAAAAAAGGCTCCCCTCAAATCCACTAGTAACGCTTCCAGATAAAAGCAAGGGTAGCCAATTGGGGGGGGGGGTCTTCCAGGCTTTGTGGATTATAACTCCCATTACCCTCATTTGGCCTTCCTGGCCTGGGCTGCTGGGAAATGTAGTCCAACCAAAATCCAGACAGCACCACTTTTGACTGCCGCTGAAATAAAAGGCATTGTGCAAGGACTTAACAAAGAGGTTTGGGCAGCCTGTGGCCCTCCAGATCGGGGGTTCATGCTTCCCATCCACCCGTCAGAATGGCCGTGGGAGTTTGGAGCTGGTGGTCAAATGCAGAATTGGATGAGCAGGAAGATCCTGGCTCTGTTGCTGCCCGGCACGTGTCCCTTCAGTCCCAAAAGAAAAGTGAACATGGAACCATGTTTGCTTTGCAAGCCAATAAACCCAAAGTAAACACAAGTCGAGATTTGCCTGGAAGCTTATCAGACATCCATGGCACACGGGCACACGTCATATTGGCATTACGCCAGCAACGCACCGTTTCCTCCGGGCATTTGACAGAATAGATCGACTTGTTTCCTGCCTACCCCCCACATTTCCGTTAATAAATCACTCGCTGTTTGCACGGAAAAGGACGATTCAGGACAGGACAAAAGCAAGTACTTCTTCACTCTGTGCATAGCTATAAACGATGGGATTCACTCTCACAAGATGTCTCGATGGCCACTGACTCGAATGGTTTTTAAAAGAGGGTTAGATACACTCGCAGGGAATAAGGCTATCAATGTTTCTAACCTCCACTGTCAGAGAATCAGTAGGCCTCCCTGGAAATTAAGGCTGTGCCCCAAATTATGCCAAATTCCAAATCCCCAACTGAGTTAGATAACCTAATTTTCCAGGGTCTCCTGGAGTGATCCAGGAGTGTCAGGATGCAGGGCAGGAAGGGCCTTTTAGCCATGCACACCTGCTCCCAGCAAGGGAACACAGGTACATTTGTCAAACTGAACAGGACTGAAGCTTCTGCTCAGCAGCGGGAGAACGCAGAGGGCAATACTGCAGGCTTCAAGGGTCTGCGTCCCCACATGCCCCAGAGAACACGCTGGAGAGCAGAGCTTAGTGGGATTGGCCCTGCTGCCCTTCACATTATAGGGGGCGAGGAAGATGCAACAGAAGCTCCACCCCCCAAATTGATTTGGGGCTGGAACCAGGTTTGTGTGCACAGCTCTGTGGGATCCACAAGTGGGGAGTGTTGCTGTTGCTCTCAGGTCTTCTTTACGGGCTTCCTAGAGGCATCTGTTTGGCCATTGTGAAAACAGGATTTTGGACAAGATGGGTTCTAATATTCCCGAGTCTTTTATCGCCTCTTTGTTTTACCATGTGTATTCCAGTGTTAGTGAGGGAGCCTGCATCCTTTGAAGAAAGAAAGAACAACATGTTCTGTAACTGTTAAGTTATTGGGGAAGGCGTCACTTTGCTTGGGCTCCTGCCTTCCATAGCCCCTTCAAAGAGCTACAGGCACAAGGTCACATTTAAGTCTACTGCAGCAAACACTGCTAAGAGTCTTGCGGCATATTTAAGACTAATACAGTGGTACCTCGGGTTACATACGCTTCAGGTTACAGACTCAGCTAACCCAGAAATATTACCTTGGGTTAAGAACTTTGCTTCAGGATGAGAACAGAAATTGTGCGGCGGCAGCGGGAGGCCCCATTAGCTAAAGTGGTACCTCAGGATAAGAACAGTTTCAGGTTAAGAACGGATCTCCGGAACGAATTAAGTACTTAACCCAAGGTACCACTGTAAATGTATTGCAGAATAAGGCGTTGTGGACTACAGTCCATCTTCATCAGGTGCGTGAAGCATTATCCTGAGTTACAGATATATTTACACATGATTCAGGGAGGGAGATTGTAAACAGTCAGAAGGGAGCAAAATGCAGAAAGCAGGTGGTGATAACTGCATGAACAGCAAACATATACTCAAACATTTTTGCTTCTTAACACAGGCCTCCTCGTATTTGTAAGCCAGTTATCACATGTAATGCAATATTTTAAAAACTTTTCTTTCCGTTCAGGGATTGACTCCTTCAAGGGACTGGCGTAACATTTAAGAAACCTTTTTTCTGTACCAGACTATTGTATTGGGATAAAATATAAAGCATGTGTATATAAAGAGATGGGAGAGCAAATGCTGCGCAAATGCATCTCTTTTGGACAGGGGTCTGTTTTTGTTATTGTTTTCAGCTGCAGGTTGGACAACATGAAAATAGAACAAGCAGCTGCTGCTGCATAGTGAGCAGGGTCCTTTTCCAGATGTCACTTTGGCGTTGCAAGAAAAAGCTCTTAAGAAATCTAAAAGGGGCATCCTTTTGAAGTACCGGCTTCAACTACAAGCTGTCACCACACCTTGCTGCACTCCGTGTCTCTTCAAAACAGTTCGGAGAGGAAAAATCCATTCCTGTCTTTATTTAACTGGCCACCGTGTTGTTCAGGGTGAAGCGATTCCCTCTAGTGACAAATGATGTCCAAAGCAGCTCAGATGGGAGGAAGCCGCGCCTTTGCCTACACAAGACCTTTTGGGCACTTTTAAACGCATGGACGTGCTGTGCTCTCCCACCACTGAGCATTGCAGGGCTCATCTCCCCATTCTGAAAAGACAAACGGGACCCCCTAGCAAGAGCAAGACTGGAACATGGGCCAGAGGTTCCCTGCTCATTTCCACTGGCGATCCCAGGACCTTCGGCCTGCCAAGTGCGTGTTCCATCATGGAGCTAAAATCTCTCCATACCCTTCCTATCACCACTGGAGAACAGAGCCAGCTACCCCCCCTTTTCAGGGGACTGATTTGGCTCCTGAAGCAATCTGTTCTGCTTCCCCCTGAAAAGAATCCTTTGCTTTTGGTGGCAACAGCAAAGAGAGAAAGGAGGAGGTGGGAAAAGCCCAGAGCGGTGGTGGTGGTGAAACCTTCCCTTTCCCCAATTATCAAATTGATCATATGAAAGTGTGCATGCTCAAGTGTGGGGTAGCTTCACCTGCCCCTGGCATGCAACCCCCAGAGGGTTAGCAAAATGTGAATGTGGGGCCTGAGCAGCCCCCTAAAAGGTTGGCCACCCCTGTAGAAAACTCACCTAACAGTGTTGCCTGTTAGGCTTAGGAACAAATGCTACGTAAGAGTTGGCCATGAATAAACCATGGGTGGTGGTGGGGTTTGAGTCTTAAGGCGAGGGTAATCTCTTATCCCCACCGAAGAAGGGAGCAAGTAAAGTCCTGGGTAATTATTTATTCACAGGATAAATCTCACACACCAACACCAGAGATACCAAAAATGCCCCCGCCCCCCACAGACTGAGACCACCACCTCCGTCTCCATCCTGCTTCTCCCATCTTTTTATTTGTAGAACTCGTGCTCCTGTTCGTCTTTCTTGATGACAGTCTTGTAGGCCTTCTCAAAGTCCTTGGCCAGCACAATGTAACGGTTCTCCCGGACAGCCAGCATGCCAGCCTTAAGGAGACAGGAAGGAGGGGAGGAAGCATGAACAGGTAACATCAGCAGGAAGTAAAAACTAAAAAAAGGGGGAGTACTAACCGCTGTCTAACACGCGATACTAACCTCCTGGCAAATGGAGTTGATGTCTGCTCCTGAGATCTTATCCGGCCGCGCCACGTCTGGAAGGAAGAGTGAAGGAAAGAGCAGGAGCATATGGGCCCTGTGTGGCCGTTCTAGAAAAGGGGAGAAGACTGGCCTATATGACTGCAAAATCCCCCATTGGGAGCTGCCACCTTTCCCATTGAAATGAGAAAAGTGTCAGAGGGATGATCCACAGCTGCTAATTTTGCATTATTTTTTTTTGCTAAGGGGAGCACCTGCCGGGTGCGACGCAACCCTTTCCATGGAAGTAGGTTGGCAGCGGGAGCTGGGAAAATAGTCAGGAGACAGGTACACCCTAGCTGCCAACCCCTGTACTCAAGGATGCTACGGTTACAAACAGTCCATCTGGCCTCTTGCTCTTCATTCCCCTTTATTTAACAGCATTAAATAAAGAACTGGTGGCCCCCCAGATGTTGTTGAATTCCCAACTCCCAACATTGTGGCCAATGGCCTGGGATGATGGGAGTTATAGCTCAGCAACTTCTGGACAGCCGCAGGTTTCCTGCCCTGGCTTTATAGCATCAGCTTGCTCCCCATATTCACTGCCAGAAGGATTGGTGGGTAAGAGGGGTATTTTACCATCCAAGTTTAAAAGACAAGAAATAAGTTCAGGAAACTTTATTCTGTTAGCAGGTCAAAGGGGGGGGGGGCGACACACAAACAAAGCATCTCTTAAGCTCAGCTCATTGGCCATTCTTCTAGTCCCCCTGCCCTCCACCCATTTCTTCCCACTGCACTGTCCGGAAGGATACAATCCTCCAGATCCACCTCCTCAGACAGGTTCATCTTGCTGGTGATGGTGGTGAAGATCAACCGTTTTTGGCGCCGGTCCGGCAAGGGAAACTCAATTTTACGATCTAGGCGGCCTGGCCGGAGCAAAGCAGGATCCAGGGTGTCTGCTCGGTTCGTGGCCATTATCACCTAGAAGGGAACCAAGAGAGAACACCGTTAAACCCAACTTCTTCATGCAAAAAATTAATGGCAGGCTCGGGCAGACTGAATTTGAGTTTGGTAAGTTAAGTGGAGAAAAGCCAACATTTGTTGGAACCCTTTAGGCAGGGATGGAAACTGGTGGCCTTCCAGATGTTGCTGGACTCCAACTCCCAAGGGGCCCAGGCCAAAACTGAGGGATGATGAGAGTTGTAGTTCAACAACATTTAGAGAGCCACAGCTTTCCCCATCTTTGCTTTAAATCCAGAGCTTATGCTAAAGAGGGGAATTGCCTTTCTAGGCCACTCAACCCTTCCCCTTGCCCCCACCCCCACCCCCACTGCTGCCCAACACACGCACCTTGACGTTAACATTCTGGTCAAAGCCATCCATCTGGTTGAGTAGCTCCAGGAGGATGCGCTGAACCTCCCTATCAGCTGTAGAGAGACCAACAAATTTATCAGCTGGTGTGCCCTGGAAGAGAGAGCTGCCCTTTCCTTTCGCTGCCATAGCCAAAGCTGCTTTGCACTACCGACCCATCTTCAGGGATATCGTGCAAGCCTGGAATGCACCACACTGGCCTTTTAAGCCATCATTCAGAGAACCTCAGGATTTATACAGCTGTCTAAGTTTTGAGTCCTCATTACTGCAGAGAAAAGACTGCAGAAGTCTCAGCGGTGCCCATTGAGGGGTTTGGAGGATACGAGACCCACAAACAAGATGCTGCGGTATAGAGTCTGCCTGTCTGGCATTCTAATCAGACAGCCATGTCCTTTTATAGGCTACACCATTCCAGTCTGGCACTACAGTTTTCCATTCTCACCTACCCGCCAGGCTGCTGAGCATGCTCAGGGGTTACTGGGCTGTTTTGGGATACCCTCAGCCTTGGGTATGTTTCCCATTTCTGTAAAATGTGAAGTTTCTCCAAGCCTGCTGCTACCCTCCTTCCTTCTCGTGTGCAGTTGGGTGCCATTTGTTTCCCCATCCCTGGTATACAAGGACAGAAAAGCAAGGACTTCTAGTGGTTTCTGCCCATTTCCATTGCTGGGGATTGAACCAGGGACCTTTCTGCATGCAAGGTGAATACCCTACTGCTGAGCTTTCAGCCCTTCTAACCCTCCCTGCTTCTTCCACACCCAGCTGCCATCCTATTTCTTGCTCAACAAATCCAGATTTGCAACCCCGACTGCACAAAATAAAGTGATCGCCCGCACAAAATATGCCCGATTCACACAAGTTGAAGAATCGGGGGGGGGGGGGAGAGAATATTCCCCCCTAGCAGAAGCATAGGCTCACCTGGGCCAAGTTTGTTGTTTGGCTCTCATAGGCCAACCATATGCAGAAGTCACTATGTTCAACCGACAAAGAACTACCGAAGCCCAGGGTTCTAGCACATTGTGACACTGCAAGGTCGGAGCAACACCTAGAGGAGGCAGCAGGAATTGCAGCAGCCCTACCCAGCCGCCAGGACTCAGGCAGAAACTAGGGGTTACGCAGCAAATGCAGGATTCCCAAACTTATATTTGCTGCCTAATACGGAAGACGGAACTTCACCATTTCCCCAATCCCTTGCTGGCTGTTTTTATCAGCTGGGGGTGTGTGGAACTTCCTCCAGGTGGTATTTCCCAAATATATTTGAGGCTACAGCAGAGGAAGAGACTGGGAAGCAGGACTGCTGCACTGGCTCTGATGACAGCCCAGCCCCCTTGCTCCTTCTGTCCCTGAAAAGTTTCTATTCCTGCTGGTCATTATAACTTTAATAAATGATCAGAGTTCATTTGCTTTCCTCTTCCCTCCCCCATCCCATTTCCTTTTATGCTGTGTCTGTTAAGACTGTAATCCTATGGGCAAGGACTGTCCTGTTTTTACAGACTGTATGTAAGCTGCTCTTCCCTAATTCTTCCCTCTATTCAGGTGGCCACAGTTGCCCAGGAGCTCCCCCACCCCCCTGCTCCCTCTTCCCCCGTCACCAACTCACCTCCGGTCTGGGCATCAAAGCGCTTTGTGGCAATGGCGTCAATCTCGTCTATGAAAATGATGGCTGGGGCGTTCTCTTTGGCCAGGCGGAAGACGTCCCGCACCATGCGTGGCCCCTCACCCAGGTACTTCTGCACAAACTCGGATCCTACTACCCGAATGAAGGCAGCTGGAGGCAAAGGCAGAGTTAGACCCAGCTCCTTTGGCATCCCTCAGTCTCCCAGGGAAACCCATCTTAACGGGGCCACCGCCTTGGGAAGACCAAGGGATGCCAGCAAACCTGCACCCAACAGGGTAGTGACGTGTCCAAGGCAAGAGAACTGGTGCCTTGCTCACCTGTGGTGTGATGAGCCACTGCTTTGGCCAACATGGTTTTCCCGCAACCAGGCGGGCCGTACATCAGCACCCCCCGTGGAGGGTCAATGCCGATCTGAAAAAAGGGTCGAAAGGTGAGAAAAGAACAACAAAATAGGCCATCTCAAGGGCCCTTGTTACATCTCTCAACAGAATAAAACCCCACTTCCAAGTTGTTGCTTGAGTCTGCTGCTCTGAGTCAAGCTCCACAACATCTGGAGGGCCACAAGTTCCCCATCCCTGCCTTAGATGGTCCAGCCGCTACACCCAGAAGCCTCCCATCCATGCACCAACCACATCCAGATTTTGCTTCAATGATATTGTTGCATTGGGCACCGACTGGGCTAAGAGCTGGTCCAAGCACTGAGAAGGGCATGCACGAGTAAATCTTGGTGTGCACCCATGTCAAATATCCAGAAATAATAGCCAGGAATCAATTCGGGCTCTGCTTGGGGATCTCTCTCCACTGGAAAGAAGGCACAGATATTCTCTATACAAAGGAGCCCAAAGATTAAAAGGCAGAAGGTGGGGACGCAGGACGGATAGCTACCAGCGCATGCTACAAGGGAGGTTTCCCTTTGCTGTGTTTTTCAATCATACAGATGACAACCGACCCAGCTTAGGGCAGGAGAAAACACATGTGCTTTCTTCTTTGTAAAATGAACACAGGCAATGCAGTGCGGAGGATGCAGTTCTCTCTGCAATTCCACCCCACCCACTTCCTGTCCCAAGCAAACAAATATTAATGGGAGCCATTAAGGGTAAGGGCCATAGCTCAGCAGCAGAGCTTCTGCTCTGCATGCAGAAGGCTGCAAGTTCAATTCCTGGCATCGCCAGAAAACACTACAAAGCTCCCTGAGCTGAAACCCTTGAGAGTCATTGCCAGTCAGTGGAAAATAGTGAGCTTGATGGGTCAGTGGTCTGACTCAGTATATGGCAGCTTTCTAGGATCACTGTTGAAGCAAGCGACTGCGAGCTTTCTAAAGGAAAAGTGCAGATAAATATAGATACATGAATGACAGCCTATTTGTGCACACACTGCACATACTTGCCAGGAACCCTAATGCTTTGCCCCTTCCCCAACATTTCTCCAATAGCTTCTCTTGCCCCCTGGCATATATTTGGCCTTTGTAACCTGCCTCCATTGGTTGGCTGGAAAAGAAAAAACCGTTAAGCACGGTGTCTCCATGAGATACTGCATGCCTCCTTCTTGACACAGACAGACCCAGGAGCTGAGTTTCTTTTGAACAATGGGATGGGGAGGCCTTTTTGTTTTAAGTAAGAGAGGCT
Source organism: Podarcis erhardii (assembly GCF_964252035.2). Taxonomy (NCBI): domain Eukaryota; kingdom Metazoa; phylum Chordata; class Lepidosauria; order Squamata; family Lacertidae; genus Podarcis; species Podarcis erhardii. The sequence continues at coordinate 75,291,010 of NC_138511.1, forward strand.
TGACTACCAGAGAAGGAGACTGCTAAACCTCAATGAAAGAATCAGCTGTTTTCTTATAAATTCTGTGCATCTCCTGTTGCACTCCTGCTCAGTCTGATTCAGCAGAACTTGTGGACATGCAAAGAAGTGGAATGTTAGTTCAAGGATGGAACTCGGTGATGGCCACCAGCAAGGAAGGCTTTAAAGAGGGATTGGACAATTGGTGGCGGGTATCGGTGGCTCCTAGCCATGGTGGCTGTGCTAAGGGTATGCCTCCATCATCTGAGGCAGAAGGAGTTGTTGCAGGGGAAGCTTAATGTGGGGGGAATGGCAGTGGGGTCGGTGAGTGGAGTGTTTCCTGCTTGGCTGTGGGTTGGACTCGATGGCCCTTGTGGTCTCTTCCAACTCTATGATTCTACTTCCGGCATAGAAATTTAGATCACGTACCTGTTTGTAGAGTTCAAAGTGGGTAAGGGGCAGCTCTACTGCCTCCCTCACTTCCTGCTTCTGAATATCCATCCCACCAATGTCGGCATACATCACGTCTGGTTTCTGATCTGCTCAGAGAAGGGACGGGACCTCAGGTGTTTTCCTGCCCTTGGATCTTTCTACCCTGCTACATTCTTTCAAGTGCTGCCTTGATTCCACTGGGCCTTTGTCTTCATAGCCTTGGGCAGCCTTCCCCCCACCCCTGCCTGCTGTTTTGGACTCCAACTCCCATCAGCCCCAGCCAGCACATGCTGGAGCTCCGTTGGAGCTGCAGTTCCAACGTAAACCGCTTCATGCTCCTGGATCTGATGGGCAGTGCGAGCACAGCTTGCTCCACGAAAGCGCAACCAGGAGCTCACTTTAAGCTCCCAAGTGTTGTTCCTTCGCAGCCATACAAGTACCTGACTGTCAGGTGTGTAGCAGGCAGGTGGGGTTTGCAAGGAATGTCCTTGCAAGCCAAATTGGGACTTGCGGGTCTGAGGTTCCCCACACCAAGGACTCTGAAGGCATCCTGGAATCCCTGCCCATAGGCAGCCCATTAACAGGGCTCACCTCTCTGATCCAAGGAAGAGTTGCCTTACCTGACGTGAGCATCATGATACTGCTGTCGGCCTCAGGGGGCAATACATCCACCAAGGCATTGCTGTGTTTATGCAGGGCCACAGAGGCGTTGGGTTTCAGCAGCTCCCGGTCAATGGTGCTCAGGATCCGGACGTAATAGTTGGAGCCTGAAGTGGAGACACACTTATGAGAAAAATGACTGGAAACAGAGGCCGCCAGGGAGACAAGCCAGCTATTTTTCTCAAGCTGCAATGTAAGGGGAGGGGAGGGCTAGCGCCCACACTTGGCATCCCTGGGCAGCTGCCAGAGCCCCAGCACCCTGGCAGTGCCAAACAATGATACTTGCCTCTCTTTACTTCTCCCGCTCTCCCCAAATCACACACACACTGAGAAGTGCCAGGTCTCTGAGTCTAGCTGCCATTTAAGCTTCCCACAATTCCCCTGGTGTTGTGTCACTCGGGGCATTGTGGGAAATTTGAATGACAGTCCTCGGCAGTTCAATGCAGCTCAGAATGCTGCTGATTGCTATTAGCCACCACCACCTGGGGCACACAAACAGAGCAGGGCCCCCTGCCAGAGCGGACTTTGTCCACTGCCTCCTCAAACCTGGAGCTGGCCCATTGCAGGTAGATGGGAAGAAGGAGGAAAGGAGGGACTGTACCTGTGGTAGAACCAACGATGGCTGTGTTCTGATCCACGGCCTCCAGGAACTGGCCAATGACCAATGGAATGCTCTGGATTCGTTTCACCTCTTCCTGGGCGTGCAGAAACTCCTTCTTTAGGTTCTTCTGCTCATCTTTGATGTACTCCTCTTGAACTTCCAGGAACTCCAGCTCTTGCTGTAATTTCTGCAGGAGGGCACACCGAAATCCTCCTCAAACCTCCTCCTTCTGCACCAGCTAAATTACCACTCAAGATCATAGGAACACGTAGGAAGGTGCCTGACACAGTCAGAGCACCGCTCCATCTAGCCAACCCTGAGTAGCAGCAGCTCTGCAGGGTTTCAGGCAGAGGTCTCTCCCCAGCCCTACCAGGAGATGCTGGGTATTGAACCTGGGACCTTCTGCATGTAAAGCGGATCCTCTGCCACTGAACTACAGCCCTTCTCCGTATGCAGCGAGAAAACCTTCATAAAGGTAGAATAATTATAATTCTTCCCCACAGACCTGAACATCTGCCTTATGCCCTTACTGCTTAATACCTCTTCTGTTCAACTTCCTAGTCCTTAAGAAAAAAACAGTAATTCCTAAGCAGCTAACACGCTCTAGTCAACAACACACCTGAGACCAACAATACAAAGACATTTGCTATATAAGGTGCAGTAACTCAAACTGTACACAGAATTCCCAGTGCCGTCACATTTGCATAAAGACACTGCAATGATGGCAGTTTTGTTTTCGATCCCATTCATAATGATCCACAACACGCAATTCAACCTCGCCTTGTGGCATTAAATTACATAAATTAATTTCTGCAAGGTATTATAATTCCACAAAAAAATTAATTTGGACAGAGCAGGCCACAAACAATTTCTAACACATCTTTGCACCTCTCCATCAAAAATGGCACTGCAGCAATGGTGCCCTAACTTTTCTACTGCTCCACCAGTTTGCCTCTATAATGGCAACCTCTGTGGAAACCCTCTGTGGCTCTGCTGCTATCTCGTCAAACAATGATGGGGAACATTCTCATCATATGTGATGTCACGCATGCAGCAGGTGGTGAAGTGTTTGCAAAGAAACAATCTGGAGGCTTAAGGTGTGCTCCCGATTTCTTTTCATGGCAAGCACTGCTGGCATTCAGCACCTTTTGAATTTGGCACCAAGTGCAAGCCCCAAAGACTGGTCCTGCTTGGGAGTTCCTGGATGGAAGTGGAGTTAATCCCTGCTGAAAGCAGGATTTGAAGGCACCACTGATCAACTGAGATCCCTCTGGGATCAGCTGCACTGAGGAATTCCCAAGTGCAGCCAGCCTCTGCCAAAGAAGGGATTAACTGATAGGCAGGTTTGAAAAGAATAACAAGGGTACTTAGCCCATGGTCCTGATTCTCTCCTTTGAAGCTGAGTTACATGCTGATGTCAGGTGACTGACAGGAGAGTGGCCTTGAGCACCCAGCAAAGTGGCTCACAAGGAATCATAGAACCGTAGAGTTGGAAGGGTCCATGAGAGTCATCTAGTCCAACCCCCTGCAATGCAGAAATCTTTTGCCCAGTGTGAGGCTCGAACCCACAACTCTGAGATTAAGAGAATCATGCTTTACCAACTGAGCTATCCTGGGAGTTTAGGATCCAGCCTGCCAACATGTTCCTGTTTCCCACCCCTGTTCTTGAGCAAAGGACCACACAACAGCTCCCTCCAGTGCCACAAACAGAGCGCTACAACCTCACAGCTGAACAAGATCACCAGATAGCTCACCTTATAACGGCTGTACAGGTCCTCCACATCCTCAGCCTCAGGAACTAGGAAGGAGAGGCCAGTCTGAGGCCTAGAGATGGAGAGAGCTGGAAGCTCATCCTAGAATCAGGGAACACAAAGAAATGAGAATGTAGAGTTATCTGGGAAACTTTCACCTCCTGCACTGCACATGTCACCTGGCTAAGTTGGGGGACCTGAGGCTCCCTAGATGTTGCTGCAGTAAAACGCCTGTCATTTGTAGCCATGCAGACTCAGGCTGGTGAAAGATGGGAGTCCAACAAGATCTGGAGAGTCACAGGCTTCTCATTTCTGTGCTAGGCACACTTAGCAGATGAATACCTCCCCTTCAAAAAAGTAATGCTGGAAGAGATGTTACAAAGTGGGAAGCCCTTCAACCAGCCATTAGAGCAACAGAATCCACTGAGCTGATCGAGTGACAGGGGAGCAAGCCAAAGGCACAGTCCAGGAAAATGATGAAGTTTTGCTGCGGCCTCCTCCTACGCAGGTTTCATCAGAGGCTAAGTTCTGCTACCTGTATCTATGTCGCAAGTTCTGCATGCATAATATTTTCTGCCTTAAACTGTGACTCGGCGGACAGAGAGAGACCCTCCAATTTTAAACACTTTAGGACAAATTCCGAAGGCACAGCTGTGCTAAAAACTTCCTCTGTTTGAGTCATAATAAATGTCCCGAACCCAGCAATGAGGACAGGCGACTGGAAGTTTAGCTCTTTATTGGCAAAGAACACCCCCATATATCAGCTCCTAAAGGGCGAGAATCCCAGGCACCCCTCCTGCTAAACAGCTAGCTAGGCATTGCCTTTTTCAGACCTGTGCTCCAACCCAGACAGCTGGAGCAAGTGTGTGACTATGCTTCCCTCAGCACATTTAAACACCCTTGTGGTGTGCACAAGCAAACAACTTCTCCTGCGTAGCATCTCCAGCTGCTCCAGCCCCTTGTTGTCCTTTGAGACAGCTGGGGAGGGGACAGAGGAGATACTAAGAGCTCCCATCTCTCTCTGGGACTGCCTATTCCTCCTCTGCGCCTTCCTGCAACTCTTCCTCCTCCTCCTCTTCTCCTGACTCTGACTGCCAGGCCTCTCCCCCTTCCCCCTACCTCATGGGAGGTTTAGAACCCCACAAATTGCTGGCCCTTTCTCCTGGATCATCCTTCTCTGCCCACCCTTTCGACACCTGCCTATCCCTGACAATAAACCACCAAGCACTTTGCACAGTCCAAATCAACACGCTGATGTTAATTATTGTTGTTCCACAAATCAGACTGCAACACAATGCTGTTGCGTACCCCCTCCTCTAACAGAGGCTCTCTTGTTCAAAACTTCAGCCAGCCTGAAACAGAAGCCCAATAGTTCTGTACAGGCAGGCAGAAAGTTGCAAGGGTGTGGGTAAGAGGATAGAAAGAGGTGGGTTTTTCTCTCCCTTTCCTAAGGTATTATTTTCTTGCACTAGAGTACTCAGATTTTATGTCCCCCTTATCCACTCCTCCAAGATGCTTATGATTAGTTGTTGGGGGCCTAAGCAGGTGAATTCCCTCTTCATTCCCCACCTCAGTTTCCTTTTCTTCCACCTGCAACTGTCAGCTTCAGTGTTCTGTATATTCTGAAGGCTCCCTGGTTTCTTCAGTGGAGAAGGTTGATTTTAAAAAATATATTTCCCCCCCTACCAATTTATACTTCTAAGCATCCAGAGCATCCCTGATTTTATGGGCCAGGGTCTGTATCACTTCTAAACTAATTACAGTGGTGCCCCGCAAGACGAACGCCTCGCAAGACGGAAAACCCGCTAGACGAAAGGGTTTTCCATTTTGGAGGCGCTTCGCAAAACGAATTTCCCTATGGGCTTGCTTCGCAAGACGAAAATGTCCTGCAAGTTCCTGCGGGGGTTTTTCCCCTCCCCCCCTTTTCCTAAGCCCTAAGCCACTTATCAGCGGATCCGCTGATAAGCCGCTTATCAGCTGATCCGCTAAAAGCTGCTAAACCTCTAATAGCGCTAATCCGCTAAGGTGTCAATGGGCTTGCTTCGCAAGACGAAAAAACCGCTATACGAAGAGCCTCACGGAATGGATTAATTTCGTCTTGCGAGGCACCACTGTAGTACTCACACCACCTTAGTTTGCTCTCTCTCTCTTCACACCTGCCCAGCAAGAAATGGGACAATTTTGTGCCCCAGCAGAAGAGGGGACAATCATTACCTCCTTTTGCCTGGCACCTGAAGATATGTAACCATGGTACCAGCCGAGCCTCCAAAGGTTAAACATTTCGCAAATGAGGAGTCACTGTTGAAAAGGCCCCATTCTCGTGATGCTGCCCTCCAGATCCACCAGTGAGGGGGCATGTGAAGAAGGACCTCTGATGATGATCACAGGGTCCAGGTTGGTTCATATAGGGAGAGGCGGTCCTTGAACTATTGCAGTCATAAGCCATTTAAGGCTTTACAGATCAAAAGCAACACTTTGAATTGTTTGTTACGTTTAAGGCAGCATCTGAAACACCAGCATCGGCCGAACCACAATAATCATTTATTGTCTGGAAAAACCCACAAGCGAGATCTGGTAACACTTTAAACTAGAGCAAGATTAATCAGCAATGGGATGTAGCAGGAGAAGGAAAGCAGGAGCCTGACAGAGGAAACCTAAATACGTGTCTACCCAGAGAGAAGTCCCACAGGGGAAGGGCCACAGCTCAGTGGTAAAGTCAGTGTTGGTGCCAGACTATTTTGCTCACTAGGCAAGGCTAACTACTTGTACCTGCACAATAAATAAATAAATGCTAACTTCAATGTTCAGAAACATGTTTAGTAGGAAAATTGGAAAGCACAAAAACTTAGTTCCGATAAATGTATTTTAAACTGCAAGAATAAGTAATACAACCATTTTTGATTGCCTTCCTCAAATACAAAAGAAAATGTTTTAGCACAAAAATCATTTTTCACAACCTTGTGAACTGAGATGTTAAAATTCAAGTCTCTTTTAAAAAGCTTCCATTTCAGGCACATCAAAATATCACTCTGTGTGCCTTCCCCTTTTTCTAATTTTGTCACCGACTCCTTCGGGTAAAGTACTGCCAAGCCAACTGGAAGCCTCTTTCCACAACATACCTTGAGCGTATGCAAGCATTTCTAAGTTCGAGAAACCGGGTTCAGAACGTACAAGTGAAACACGTATCAGGAATTCGTAAGATGTAACAAAAAATGTAATCCGTTTAAAAAACAACAACAAAAAACTGTGCTTCTCCAAGGCCGGTACTGCCCACCTCCCTCTGAGGTCTGTGTCCCGTGAGGCTACCTACCTAGCTGGCCTATTACTAGCTGACAGCCTTGGGAGGAGCATCTGCTTTGAGCGCAGAAGAAAATCCCAGTTTGGATCCCCAGGCAGGGCTGGGAGAGGACCCCTGCCCGAAACCCCGGAGAGCCTGGCCGCTGCCAGTCAGTGCAAACAACACAGAGCCAAGTGGGCTCAAGGCACCTCCCTGCGCCCCTGTGCCCAATGGGGCCGACCCCTATCTCAGGGTTGCTACTTACAGGGCTTTCTATGGGGCGGGGGGAAGTGGGGTCCAGTGGGGCAAAGAGCTAAAAAGGCCACGGTCCTCCTCCTCCTGCTCCTCCAGGGCCCCACCAGCCCCGCAGTGACTCGGCACCTCGCCCGTCCCCCGCCGGCCCTCGAGGGCTTCACCACCACCGCCTCGGCCCCAAAGCAGCCGAGACGGTAGGGAGGGCGGAGGACGCCGAAGGAGGAAGGCCCGGCCCGGCGCAGCCTTTCCTTCCCCACGACCCGCGTCCCGGCCTCCCTTACCTGCGTTTTTTCCACCAGGATCCCGATTTCCTCCATTTCTCAGCTTAACAAGGCCAGGCTGCTCTTCGCCGCTTCCGGGAAAAGCTGCCGGAAGCTGGCAGAGAGGCTGACGGGAGATGTAGTCCTTTTCGAGAAAAGGGATGATGGGGCGGGGAAAGTAGGCGGGGGTGTGTGGTTTGGGAGTCGTAGGCCAGGCTGCAGCTTTGCAACCGGGAGCCTATTTGGAAACGGGACTTAGGGCGGGGGACTTTCTGGATTGTTGGATGAGGAGCTGAGGAGCCCCAACCACATTTGAAGGCCCGAGTAATAGTAATAATAATAATAATAATAATAATAATAATAATAATAATAATAATAATTTTTTATTTATACCCCGCCTTCCCCAGCCAAGACCAGGCTCAGGGTGGCTAACAACCAATAATAGAAACAAGTTGATTAAAATACAATTTAAAAGATTAAGATACAACATTAAAACATTAGGATACAGTCTCTTCATAGGAGGAGAAAGGAAAAAGAAAGAGGGGGAGGGAATCAAACTAATTCTAAGCCAAAGGCCAGGTGGAACAACTCTGTCTTACAGGCCCTGCAGAAAGAAATCAGATCCTGCAGGGCCCTGGTCTCATGAGACAGCGCGTTCCACCAGGCCAGAGCCAGAGTTGAAAAGGCCTGGCTCTGGTTGAGGCTAATCTAACTTCCTTAGGGCCCGGGACCACTAGAGTGTTGCTATTTATGGACCTTGAGGCTCTCTGTGGGGCATACCAGGAGAGGCGGTCCCGTAGCTACCAGGGTCCTAGGCCGTGAAGGGCTTTAAAGGTCAAAACCAGCACCTTAAATCTGACCCTGTACTCCACCGGGAGCCAGTGCAGCTGGAAAAGCACTGGGTGAATATGCTCCCATGGCATATTCATGGGAGCATAATTGTGGCGCCTGAACAGGCGGCCCTGTTTCTTCGTGCCGTTTGCTTTCGTGGGCTAAGAACCTGCTTTGCCGGAGGGACGGAGCATCGCTTCATGCAGGGACGAAGCCTGTAATCGTTGAAGGAGCACCACCACACCAGTGCAAATTCCAGTGGTAGATGCACGGGCTTGCGTGCATACATTAAAGCACATTTCCCACCCAGGCCAGAGAACCCCGAGAACTATAGTTTTGCCCCTCGCAGAGCTATGCTTCCCAGCACTCTTTAAACTGCAGCTCCCGGGACGTTTCCTGGGGCGCGTGTGCGCTATATAGGCATGGTGTGTAAGTATGCAAGGACAGTCCACTATTGGATGCTGAGAACCGGCTCGCGCCAGCCCTGCGCTGTGATCCTTCTGTTAATCTCGCAGCAGGTTGCGCGTGGGATCGTGGAGTGGTTTGGATCCCCCAAACTCAGAATCCGGAGTTGCAAAACGCCGCACCGGTTGCAGGAATGAAGATCGCTTCCTTAGCGTTGTGCCCTCCAGCCACCTCCCTACCTACCTGAGGAGGGAGAAAGGTTGTTTTCTGCTGCTCCAGAGAAGCGGACACGGAGCAATGGCTCCAAACTACAAGAAAGAAGATTCCACCTAAACATTAGGAAGAACTTCCTGACAGTGAGAGCTGTTCGACAGTGGAATTTGCTGCCAAGGAGTGTGGTGGAGTCTCCTTCTTTGGAGGTCTTTAAGCAGAGGCTTGACAACCATATGTCAGGAGTGCTCTGATGGTGTTTCCTGCTTGGCAGGGGGTTGGACTCGATGGCCCTTGTGGTCTCTTCCAACTCTATGATTCTATGATCCAGCCTCTTCCCGGACCAGGGCAGAGCTCAGTTTGAGCCTGCAGAAACGGCGCACTTTTAACGTCTTAACAAATAAATATCACTCCCACTCGAAATTAAAAGACTCAAATTAGAAAGATACATCTGCTTCGGGGATGCATGCGCCTGATGCTCAGTAACAGGCAGGGTAAAATCCTGGGATTTCTGCATTGCTTTCTATGGGCTGTGCGCGCGAGGGCGTTTTAATAGGTTCCTGCTGTCATTCTAACACAATTCCTATCTCTACTAACGGGCCCGGCAGATGGTAAGGAGATACCCTACGTTCCCACCTTGCTGCCTCTCTTGACTGACAGGAGCGCCGGGCGAATGGCCTCTCCGTTCCCCGCCCACTTCCCTTTGATCGACAAGAGCTCTCAGCCAACTCCCGTCGCCGGTTCCTGGGACAAGAAACGGGTGCCGGTGGAGTGGAGGGGGGGAGAGAGAAAGAGAGATTAATCCCACCTCCGAGCCCCGCCTCTTGCCCGTGTGAGTGACAAGTCGACGAGTCAATGATTGCCCCTCGCAGCCGAAAGAACCCGGCTCACCTATTGGCTGAGGCTGTGGGCGGGCTCGCAGCCGGAGCGGCTCCTCCCCTTTATGGTGGTTCTTTAACAGCAGGTAGGTAGGGAGGGAGGTGGTTTTCGGTGCCCTGGAGCGGGTGGGGGAGGGGGAGGCGAGTTCGTCCACCCTCCGGCGGCGGGAAGGGAGGCCGCCTGAGGTGATTCCTGCCTCGGGGAATGGCGGCGGCGAGGGGCGGCGCCAGGGCTGGGGCTGAAGGGGGCTCCTTGGCCTTAGCGGGCTCCTTCCCTGCCCAGGGAACGGTACCCGTTTGCCCTTCAGCCGAGAGCATCTCTCCCGCCCCTTGCCAACGGCCTGTTTAGAGAAATCGGGGGGCTTCAGGCCCTTTTTAAAAAGTGCATTTTGAAATATATACATTCCTAGATCTACGACTATATAAATAATTGCAGTAAGAAACGCGTGTTTTCAAAAGGGGTTGTTGTTATTGTTGGGGTGTCCAGGGGGAGCTATACATGTGTGAAGGGAGGGTATTATTTTTTCTTTTGTTTAATTATTGACTTGTTTCTGTCCTGTATTTTGTTATGTGAACCCCCTTGAGATCTTATGATGAAGGGAGGTATATAAATCTAATTAATAATAGTGATAATAAATATTTGTTATCAATAATAATAATGTAATAAATAAACCTAATCTTAAGTGTTTAGAGGTAAAACAGGACCCCTGGCTAATCGCTGCAGCTCAGCCTTTCCGCAAGCCAGGTGAAAAGCTGGCTTTCCTAGCTTAGGTTTATTGATTTGTAAGTTTTGCTTATTATATTTCTGTCCTCCTCAAGGAAGGGTGCAGCATTTTTCAGATGCAGATCTGATTTTTCTCCTCATAGCAGTCCTTCGAGGGAGGCTAGGCTGAGAGATAGTGCTCACACCCACACCACACGTTAAAAAGCACTCTGATACAGATCTTGGGGTTTGTTCTTCAGGGAGCAAGTGGTTTCAGATGGGAAGGTCTGAACGCACAAGTGGCTTGCACCCTAATATCAGGGAGATTGCACCAGTCGCATCACAACCTTATTCTTTAAGAGTCTCCCTTACCTCACACTTCTTAAACGGAAGCAGAAAGGTGGGTGGAGACCAGATGCAAAGGCAGAGAAAACTCATTTGCCTTGAATTGTTTATGTAGAAGTAGGAATTGTGGTAGCTCTACCTTGTTGCATAGAGGCAAGCAAAGAGGCATTTGCTAAAATTCCCTTTTTTACACAACAAACAACAAAAAAATAACCACCCAGGAACTCTTTTGTACTTCCACTACATCAGGACATCTGAATTAGAATTGGAGGTGGCCTTTGGGCCATCTAGAACATTTTTTCCTGAGGAGAAAAATTGCTTTGGGGAGCGGTGGGGGTGGACACAATGCACAGCTGCTTTCTTCAAATTGGTAGAATGAACGTACACACAATACACAGCTAGTTTCTTTCTTCAAAATGGTAGAATTGGTTTCTCTTAAGCTTATCCTTTGTGGTAATAGAATTGGGAATAGAATAGGTAATTGGAGAGGGCTGTACTAGTCCAATGCCTACTGATCCCCCCCCCCCCATTTTATTGCAGAAAATTTCTGCAGCCTGAACAGATGGCTGTTCATCCTCTGATTGAAGATGTCCAGCATGGGACCCACTTTGGTTGATTGGTTCCATTATCAAGCTGTTCTTAGTAATAAAAAGTTGTTGTTGGCATCCGTCTGTCTCTAGAGACAATGGAGTGCACCTCTGGAAGTCAAATGGTTAGAAAATCACAGCACCTGCTGTGGCTGCAGAGACTGATAACTTGTTATGTGTAAGCAGCACCATAGTGACCTCCCCAGGGCGTAAGCCTGGGCAGTGTGTTGGAGGTCCTAGGCTGCTCATACGACAAGACCCACCTCACGGCCTCACTGATGTGGTCGAAAGGAAAGCAGAGCAACACATTTGGCACCTGCTTGGCTGTAGGAGTTGCCGGAAGGAGGTGTACAAGGTGCTACCCAACCGTCTTGGGGACTGCATTTCGGATTTGTGTAGGGTTTACCCCATAGACTTTTCTTCTGAAGATATCCCACAAGGCAGCAGAGGTTTAGGATCAGAGTTTTCCTTTTCCTAGATGTTTCCTTCTCATGTTGTAAAGCTCCATCTGCCCAGAATTCTCTTCTGTAACTTAGAGCCATCTAGTTACAGATAGGTAGCTGTGTTGGTCTGCCATAGTCAAAACAAAATAAAAAAATTCCTTCCAGTAGCACCTTAAAGACCAACTAAGTTAGTTCTTGGTATGAGCTTTCGTGTGCATGCACACTTCTTGTGTGTATCTGAAGAAGTGTGCATGCACATGAAAGCTCATACCAAGAACTAACTTAGTTGGTCTTTAAGGTGCTACTGGAAGGAATTTTTTTATTTTGTTTAGAGCCATCTATTTCTTCCTTCTGGGGTAGCAGGAGACAAGTGTTTTTTCTTTTGCATCACAGCCATTCAGGTATTTGAAGAGTGCCATATTGCACACACAAACACCCCACACCCTTCTCCAGGGTAAAATAGATGGTCTGTTCTTTCAACCTTTCCTCATAAGACTTTTTCATATTTCTGACTATCTTCATTGTCCTACTCTAAACCTGTTCCAATTTGTCTGCATTCTTCTTAAAGTGTGGTACCCAGAACTGGACATAGTTCTTATCTGGAGGTTTTATTAATATAGAATGAAATGGAATGCTTACTTCTAGTGACTTGGAAACAATGTTGCCTAAATCATTAGTTTACTTTTGCACTCCAGAGACACAAGGATACAGGGTTAACAAAATAAAAAGCTAAAAACAAACAGAGTTTTAAAATTAATAGTGTTTTGAAGGTTAAGATTAAAGGTGCGTTCTTCAGGTTAAAAAATGAAGAGTGTTTAGACAACTGAACAGTATCAGACTTCGGCTGGATGACCATGGGCCAGTCACTATCTTTCAGCCTAACCTACCTCACCGTGCTGTTGTGGAGTTAGAACAATGAAAATCCCTTTGTAAACTGCCCTGTATTTGGAAGAAACTTGAGAAACAAATATTTAGCCATAATTCTTATCATCACCATGTTTTTAAGCACCTGGGGAACTAGGATTTTTCCAGCATCAATTAGTGACAGCTGCATCTTCTGTTGTTTTAGCAGGTGAATAAGACTAGCTGACATTTAGTGTGAACAGATACCCTACTTTCCTGAAACTGGGTATACATACAAACCAGTGACTTTCTTACTGGATTAACCCTGGGTTGTTGTTAACCTAGCTTCCTTCCTACAGGAGAAGCAGTACTCTAATGGCATTTTCTTATGAGCTGGTGACCTGCCCTGGATTGATTCCACTCCATCTAGTATGAATGGAAAGATGTAGCTATTGTGGCTGCCCTGAGTTCAGATTCCTGGGTTTGGCGGCTGCAGAAAGCTCTGTATAAATGACACATGGAGGTGGGTCAAGCATCACCTACAAGGCGTTCCTTGCATGGAGATTGGGAACCTTGAAATCCCTTGCATTTAAATTCCCTTTCTTTGTATCTGAGTTGCCGGTGCATGGACTTCCATAGGCCAGACTTTTTGCGTCTTAACTTCCGCCAACAAAACTCTGCGATTTTCCTTGGTAACGATGAGGCGTGACAGACCACAAGAGCGGGCAGCCAGCTGGCCAGCAGAGCACATCAAGGTGCTCCTTGCCCTGTGGACCGAGGCGGCAGTCACTCACGATCTTAGTTCTCATGGGAGGAACCGTGCAGTGTATGATGGCATTTCCCAGCGCCTCGCAGAAATGGGCATTTACCGAACCGGGGACCAGTGCCGGGAGAAAATGAAAGGCTTGAAAGTGGCTTACCGGAAAGCAAAAGAAAATAACTCAGTTGGGCGACCACCCATCAAGTGTCCATTTTATGATGAGATCGACCAGATAATGACACAGTATATAAACTGCAGACCAGGCTTTCCCTCAGAAGCTGGTGAGGGGTCCAGTATCTCTGCAGACAGACAGGAAGGCATTTCTGTATCTGAGCCCTGGGGGACCCAGTCTAGCATCAGTGAGCGGTGGGGGTCTCAGGTCTCTGGGCACTGGTTGTCACAGACTGCCGCCTCTGAAAGCCAAGGGACTGATGAATTCAGCTATGCCCAGGCAGAGTCTCAGGATGCCTTCGGTGAGATCCAAGTCATCCCAGTTCAAGTGAAAGAAGAGGAATCGGAAGATGAAATATCACCTGAGCTTGGTAAGCTCCATTGTTCATTTTGCCTGGTTTAGTTCAGCAGAGCCCCTCCTGAAGGATACCTCAGGTGGGGCTGACATCTTCGATTTGAATTATTTGTTTAATTAGAGCCTTTTACTGGGTATTTATCCTCCAAGGCCTCTGTCCTGCACTTCCCTATATTCTTGTCACCCACAAATGTGTCATGTGCTTGCTTCTCCTCTGCTCTCCTGAGAAGACTTTCTAGATGCCTCTCAAGTTCTGCTGTCTTTGTCCCCTTATATTGTAATCTTTTTTGCCTGTCACAAAATTGCACTTTATTGTCTCATAATCAGACCAAAAATAGCTTAGACCTGGACTGTTGGGGCACCTGTCTGAAATGAATGTAATCTATACAAGAGATTACTATGACACCAACTAGGGTAATGAATTGCAGCACTTTCGTCCCTTTGGACTACAGGATCCTCCATTATAAATAACATGCTCTCTTTCTAGTTTGTTAGCCTTGTCCAGTTGATTCATCTTGAACTTTAAGATTGTCTCTTAAAGGTCAAGAGCTCTTAGCACCATATGTACATATGCATCCAAGTGGGTGCAAGTCATACCAATTTCATCATAATTTGTCATCTGGGTAGCTGCAGTACAGCTGTTTTTACCTACACATTACCCACAATTTCAGGGTCAGTTCCAGCAGAAACTTTTTTGCACTCATGGGGTCACATTTTAAAAAGTGATTCTGCATATGCTTACATTTTAAAATGTTACAGTGGAGTTAGTTTTTCTAAATAGATATCCTAGATCACTGCCCTTGGACTCATTCTGCAAAAGGTACATGACAATCAAATAAAAGCCAAATCATGCATTCAGAAGAAAGCATGTGATGCATTCTTCATAGAACTCTTTAGCATGTAGGTCATGGGTGTTGTGTGTCTGAATGCTCTCCCAGGTCAAAAAGCTAAAGTACTTTCCCCATAGGCGCTAACTTTCCACGTGGAGGGAAATTTGATGTAGAGGAGTACAAAAGCTTGGTTTCTTAACATGCATTCTGAAGTGATTTAATCTTGTGAGGATTGTAGTGGTTGCTTTTTTGGACGTCACTAAGGTGGAATGTATCCTGGGTATATGCACACCATTGCATTTCTCTGGATATTCATTGTGCTTTGTTGCTTTCCTTATAGATGTGGCCTCTCCTATAGTGATGGAGACCCAGCCTGCACCAAGACATCTCATATCCATGCTCGACCAACGTCCCCACCTCCGAACCCGGAAGCAAAAAGCTCAGGGAGATGGGCAGTCCAGCTTCCCAAGGGGCACTGGCCAGAAATATGGGCGTTCACATCAGCTGGAAGTGCAGAGAATGCAGAGACAGGTTGCTAGCCAAGTGGAGGAGAAGCAGAGTTTAGCAGAGTTCATCCAGCATGACAGGGAGATGCGCCGGGAGGATAGGGAGTTCCAGGCCCAGCTCTTTGAGAAGCTTTTTCAGAAGCAAACCGAGCTTGTCCAAGCACTGACTCAGCGACCTCCTGCCAGTCCTACCTCCACCGCTTGTACCAACGCTTTGCACACCTTGCAGGTGTCAACAAAGAATGGAGCAGGAACCGCTGCAGGCCCTGGCTCACAGCTACAGGCTTTGCTAGAACAGATAATGCAAGCTGATGTAGCAGGAAAGGGCTTAACCAGACTTCCTGTGAAGGAGGCACTTGGAGGAGCAGTGAAAGTGCCCCCTGAAGTGCAGTATTGGACTGCTGAAGAGATACTGAGATGGCTACTATCTCAGCAGTCTCCTGGAGACCAATGCCAAGAGGTGCTGACGGGCCTGAGGCCTCCTCCTGTTGCAGGACACATGGGGACAACAGGAAAGGGTGATAACCCAGAGGCACACCTCTCTGTTTTGAATCCATTGTGTGATTCCTACCAGAGTTCTGGACAGCAAGATAAAGGCCAACTTCATAGCAAGACCCAACAACTCTGCGGCAGCAATTGTGCTAAAGCGCTGGAAACAGACATAGACTTAGAGACACAGCGTCAGTCTTTCAGGCAGTTCCGCTACCAGGAAGCCCAGGGACCCCAAGAGGTTTACAGGTGCCTGTGGGGACTTTCCTATCAATGGCTGAGGCCAGATGTCCGTAGCAAAGAGCAGATCATGGAGCTGCTGGTTGTTGAGCAGTTTTTGAATATTTTGCCTGATGAAATCCAGACTTTGGTACGTGAATGTCAGCCAGAAAACGGCAAGGAGGCTGTGGCCCTGGCAGAGAGGTTTCAGCTTCACTTTGAGTCCAAGAGGCAAAGGGATCAGGTAAGATCATATTTCTGATTATTTCTGATTCTTGCTTGGAGCTGACCTTACACAGGTTTCTCCTTGGCCAAAGGACACTAGATAGAAACCTAAGAATTCTAGCCCTCAGCTTTTAGAAGGAAGGGACAGAGATGTGTGGCAGGGCGGGGCCAGGTTGGGGATTGAGTAGGCAGGAACAGTATTTTCTGCAAGGCACAGAAGCCTGTCTTCTGATTCCTGGAAACCATGCCTGCTGTTCCCTTGGGTTTCTTGACCTTTGGTTAACACTGTATGGCAGGGGTGCAGTACTGGATTCAGATGGTAATCTGGATCCTTATCTCTGCTTACTGGCAGACTATGTTTGCCAGGTAGACAATCGAATCACACAGCACTTCCAAGCCCCGACAATCCAAGCAAATTGTTGGTGCTTGAGGAGCCTTGAGTGCATTGCTTCCCAAGCACTGACAATCAGCTGATAGTCTGTGGTGTTTGGAAAGCAGGCATCACCAACCAGCTGAATGTAAAGCGCCTTTCATCCAAGCCTTGCCTTTATCTATTTCCCACTTCACATCATCTTGAGTGTTGCTTGCCCAAAAAGGGAAAGGCAGATCTGGCCTGCTGTGTGACAATTCAAACTTTTTCTAGACAACCAGGATGGCAGAGTTGGCTTTTTAGAAACAACAGACATTTCATTAGTACATAACATCAGATTCTTAGCAACACATCCATGTAAGTAGGATACACTCAGTCTTGTTAGGACTTGGATGTATATAGTAGGATTCAGTCTTTAAGGAACATTTAGAATGAGTTGGCTCTCCAGTAACAAACAGCAAGTTCAAATCATCCATGGTTCACAGATAACGGGGACCAACACTGACATCTTTGGTGAAACTAAAGGGCCTTTTAACTTGAGCAGAAGGTGAATTCAGATGTGGCATTCTTACTGTTTCAGGCACGGGTGATATCCGATGACATGGTAGCAGATTCCCCCCAAGAAGAATTGGATGAGGTTCGGAGACCATCTTGCATCAAAGACAGTCAAGAGAACCCTAGGAAAGTTGGTAAGGAATGCCTTCCTAGATTGCATTAGGCCGTAGAACACCACCCTTACTTTTCCAGGTTCATGGGATTACTTGTTGAGGAAATGCCTGACATCATTTCTCCCTCACCTGCCACTCCTCGTAGTAATTACATCTATTTATTGGCAGTAAACCTGCTCCTGCTTTCGTCTGCTTAATGTAAGGGCTCTAAAATAAAATTTACTCTGAATTCTACCACTTTCTCCTTTGAGCTCTTCATGCTACAAGAGACTACACTATGCTGCCTTCTCAGGGGCCAGAGAGTATAGTAGACTCTGGACAGATAAGTTTGGCCAATTATTTATGTTTAGGACAGCAGAAGTGGTTTTGCGTGGAATTTGCAACCCTTCCATATTTCCCTCTTCACACTGGGATGATTGGAACTACTGCTAAATACAGGATCATGGTTGTAAGGACGCTTTGATTGGTAATTATTTTTCCCTTTAATTTTTTTTAAATTAATTTTTGTAGAGTTGGATGGGACTAACATCTAGTGAGTCAAATCCTGCACTGCTAAACAAGAGCATTAATACAATTCAGCCCACACCTACATGTCTTCTGTCAACAAACAAAATAGCAGATGAAATCACAGGATCTACCAAAACAATGAAAATGGTATTAAAGGGATTTATAAATTGCCATACCTGCAAGTAATATGAACATACTCTGGTTTCTCTTCAGATCATATAAATCTTTCACCTATGCAAATATAAGTTGTAACTACAGTTGTATGATAATTATAACAATTTCTCAAAATGCCTCAAATTACTATGATGAGATCTCCAGGACTGTGTCCTGTTTCATGCTTCAAAATTATGTTCACTAACCAATCTGATCTTCAGGGGAAAAGATCCTGTCAGTCAGATTTTTAACACGAAGAAAAACTATCTTCCAAGTTGCCTTAAGGGAATTTTTATTCAGACTCGTTGAAAGGGTGGCAGGGGTATGTTTCTTTGTTTACATGGGGTGGAAAAGGTATGCCACACTTCAAAGGATAAAATACATTACTATGCAGAGTGTGAGTTCTCTTTAGGATATTGTGATCTATTAAGTGTCCTTATTGAGTGGGCCTTGAGAATACACTTTTTCTCAATCTCCATTCATCATCTATTATATGGAAATAACAGTAACCCACCTCAGGGTTTTTGTGGTAGAGGAAGACTGCCAAGCATCTTTTGCATTCAGAGGACTGCATTCATGATTATTCATGGCCCTTCCTGATGATTTGTATCATAAGAAACCTGTTAAATAAGGAAACCTGATACTCTAGGGGTGAGTGGAGCCCTGTGGCATCAGTGGGCCTGGAACCCAGATCTTCTGATTCCCAGCCTAGGGCTTTAACCACAAGCCCATCTGTTATTTTTCTATCTTGGCAGGTCTCTCAAGATAAACTTATTCTCCACCTTCAGGTACAGAAGCACACCTTCGGCTGAGGAAGAGACCAAAGTCAGGTCCAAGGGAACGGACTGTGGCCACAGAAGATGGAGAACATGGAGAGGCAGCAACAAAGCAAAGGAAGCTGAATGATAACGCAGAGGAGACATCTGAGGCTGGGGAGAAAGCTAAGCAAATGCCAACCCCTGCACCAGGAAAGCAAGCCGGGAAAGCGAAAGGGCGGGGAAGATCTGTTTCCGGGTGCAATGTTGCTGTGGCTGTAAAGAGTCTGGTTGAGGGGGAAGCTAAGATGGAGGGCAGTGGTAGGGTTTCAGAGGCTCTGAACGGGGTGCTGTCTTCTAATTCATCATGTGAGCAGAAAGCAACAGCTGGCCTTGGGCCATCTCAACTGGTCTTTGACAAGGATGGCAATGCGTCCTGCCCCCAAGGAGGGAATGATGGTCACGTATCTCCTGAGGCAGATAGACCTTCACTCAGTGACAGCATTGAGATGTTGCTGCACTCTCCCTGGAGTGGAAATGGCAGTGGCGACACCACCCACGATGGGCCCCCAGGCTCCAGAATGCTACCTCCATGTGCCAGTTGCACCGTATTGAAGGCTGAGCTGGACACTGTGCGTGAGGAGCTCCGACTAACCCAAGGTAACTGTTGGCATGAGCAGACAGTGGCTGTTCCATTGTGGTGCCATGGGTTGCCTTTCGGACCCTCAGGCACCTATATTGTGACTGCATGGAATTGGTGGGTTCCGTATAATGCCCGCTCTTGGGAATGCCAGTGAAAACAAGACTCACACATAGCAAGTCCCACTGCCTCCTTCCATCATAATGTCCAGGAGCACCTGCCATGTGAACAACGCGTTGATGCTGAGTGATGTAGCAGATGCTTCTAGATGCTATGGCATGAAGTGGGAGAACCCCCATGGTGGCATACTCCAGTGGGGTATGTGGTATTGTCTTTATTATTACTGTGTTACTGTATTTTGCTTTCATCTGTTGCAAACTGCCCTGTGAGCTTTGGATGAAGGGTGGCATATAAATTTAATAAATCGGCATAATCCACACATCACTTTGCACATTTAACACAGAGCGTGTATTAGATATAGTATATGTAAATTTAAATTTAATTAAATAAAAACGGCACAGCTTGTCAAGTGAACACAAGCAAAGAAGAGATGATATCACGGTATGATGATCTAGAAAAAGCTTTGCAGAAGTGGGTTTTGAGCATGGATTTAAAGCAGGGGAGGCAAGTGGTGAGTAGACAGTGATTATTCCAGACACAGAGAGTGGCACGATAACAGGCAGAAGGGGAGAGGTGAACAATAGCAGATAAAAGGAGAGATAAAAGTTAGAATGATAACAGATGAGAGATAGAAGTTGGGAGTGAAGAACTTTATCCAGTGGTACCTCGGGTTAAGTACTTACGGTAATTTGTTCCGGAGGTCCGTACTTAACCTGAAACTGTTCTTAACCTGAAGCACCAGTTTAGCTAATGGGGCCTCCTGCTGCTGCCGCACCGCCGGAGCACAATTTCTGTTCTCATCCTGAAGCAAAGTTCTTAACCTGAAGCATTATTTCTGGGTTAGCGGAGTCTGTAACCTGAAGCGTATGTAACCTGAAGCGTATGTAACCCGAGGTACTACTGTACTTAATGATTTGCACTCTAGGGTTTTAAAGCTAGTGCAGCAATAAAAAGTGAAGGGTCTGAGGTGTGTATTATAAAACTTCAAAAAAGAAAGAAAGAGATTATTGACTAATGAAAGATGGCAGAAAGGAATGTTTTGGGGGTGGCCAACCTGTGCCCCAGCCAGCACAATCAATGGTCAGTGTATGTGGGAGCTGTAATCCCAACATCATCTGCAGGACCACAGATTAACTACCACTGTTCTAATAAGAATTGTTGGCAATGCTGCCTGGAAGTCGTACTGACTGCTCCATCAATGAGGGTTGTTATATTTATTTTTTCATTTGTACAGCTTCCACGCTATATGGGTTGAGTGGTACCTCTTTACAAGACTTATCAGAGGCTCTTGGCACTATTGTTCACATCCTCAGCAACAGGAAGCCACTGTCAGCAACAAACACATCCCAGAATGTTGCCGAAATTCCCAGCAGGCCAGTATGGCGAGAGAGAAATGTAAGTCTCCTCTCTTTGCTATTCATGTTTAAAAGCAAACTGTTATTTCCATGTTTTCTACCTCTCATTTTTTCCTTTTCAGCAACAAACACTTGTTATCATCCCTCTCTCCATACTGATAAGTTTGAATAATTCGTAAAATGTAGGCAATCTAGCCTGAAGAGGGCTTACTGGTTCCCTTTTCTCTTGGTCTAGATCAGAGTTGGGATCAGGCCTGCGAGTCTTGTTAGATTAAAGTTATAAACTCAACCAGAAAAGCAGCCGCTCCCTGGAGGGTCCCCCCCCCACCAGCTTAGTCCTCCAAAGCCTGGGAAAAGTGTACCTGGCTGCCCCACCCTGTTCTGCACTGGCCTGGTTGGGATACCTGTGGCCTTCCAGCTGTTGGATTCCCATCACCCCACCCAACATGGCCTGTGATAAGGGATGGTGGGAGCTATGGCCCAATAACATCTAGAGGTCACCAGGTTTCTCATCCCTGCTCCAATACAGTGCCCTCATAGGATTGCTTGGTCTGCTCAAACTGGGTGGCTTCATTGGAGCTTGGGGAAGGCAACCAGTGTGGGAGCAGACCAGGCCAAAGTTCCATTCCAGAAGTAATTATCCAGGTACCAGATGAAAAAGACAGCCGTCAGGACTCTGAAGTCTTCTTTTAACAGTTTGGTTTCCTCTTGTTTCTTATTGAAAAGTTAAAGCAAATTTCTGAATATCTGGTATTGGATACTTTTGGGAGATGGAGGACAGATTGAAGCAGTTGAGGAATGTTGAAAGTGACATTGGCTTCTGGAAAATCTTTAAACCATTTCTACTGTTAGTTTCTGTGGTAAGTTTTCATTTCCTGAACGTAATATATATAAAACGTTTAATTGGATACTAACTTTGCTCTCTCCTCAGCATTTCTGAAACATAAGCTGAGCATCAAGAAATTCAGCAGCAATATTGACGTTAGGATGAGGACCTGAATTAAAAGGAAAAAGCTCCTTCAGCTCTTGATTGTCTGAGACAACCAATCTTGCTACATTCATTCTCTTTTGTCCCTGACCCCCACCCTTAGCATATCATGCAAGTTGCTCAGACTGCAGCAGGCTCTAGAGTTGAAGCTCTTTGCCTACTGTGGTGCAAATGTTGACTGTCATTACTGTCCTTCTAATGTTACTCTAGGATTTGTTTGTTTTTATACTGTAGTACCTGTTTCTTTCCTGCTTAGCTCTAAATAAAGCAACTGGGAACGTTTTTGTATATTGTCTGTGGGCACTAAATAGCATGGGTGTTGAGCCAATTGGCAGAGATTCCTGTTCAGGCCTTAAGTCAGAAGTACCTGAATCAAAGGTGCACACAGCCTCCAGAGGGAACACTGTACTAGGCAAAGGCTGTGAAATGGTCTAGTTTAGTCTTTATGTTTAGTCAATTTTTCATACCTTGAAAGTTAAAAAAAGAACCATGGACTCTGGTTCTTACCATAGTGCTTGAAGGTATGAGCAAAAAAAGGCAGGTGTGGAGAGAGGAGGAGAGATGATGTGAACTAATACCCATATTTACCGTAATTTCATGGTGGTGATGGATAGTTTCTTATGCTGTATTTTACGGGTGGGGGGAGAGAGAATTGACCCACGGGCAACATCTCAGTGCCTTAAGCACACCTTCATTATCTGAACTGATGTAGCTGTCTTATGCAAAGTTGGACTACTGGTCTTTCTAGCTGATGGGATTGCTTTGGGGTAAGAGTCTTTCCCAACCCTGCGACTTGCAATTCATTGAGTTATGGTGTGGAGCAGGAATTGAACCTGGGACTCCTCCAGAAAAGGTATAAATAAGCGACAGCTGCAGATAATTGAATTGGAGCATTTATTTTGTGGGTAACCAAAGAGAGTTACCATAATTTCATAATCTACAAGGAGCATCAATTAATACATGAGTTTAAAATTAATAAAATAGGACATTAGACCTACCATGAAGGTTCCTTTTCTGCAGGGAATGGAGGGGATCCTTGCATGGGTTGTCCCTCTCACTCACTCTACTAACCAGGAATATGCAAATTAGAGCTGTTCTTACCTTACAACAGGAGAGCGACCTCTCCAGTTGAAGGTATCCAAGCTCAAGCCTATAGAGATCAAATGGTCAAAAAACAACTGATCCAGAGAACAGAATTGAGAAAACTAAAAAAATAATGAGCTGATTAGAGAGAAAACAAACAAAAAAAGACAACAGGAAAAAAGCAATAAGCTTGCAGTGGAGATCAAACTTAAATCTCTTAGGGTGGGCAAGTTCCCCTTCATTCCCTGCAGAAAATGAACCTTCTTGGTAGGTCCAATGTCACATTTTCCTGCAGTGAGGAGGGGAACCTTGAATGGGATATGCCAAAGCTTAGCTGACATGGGGGATCAAGATGTGGGGCTGCCATTTTACTGAGAAACTAACTGTTCTAATACCCTCCTACTGAAGGATTTATTGGCAGAAGCATACATGTCCAACTTGTAACGTTTAGAAGCTGCCATGCAGTTTCTCCTAGCTGCAGCTAGTGCACAATGCTACAGTACAATTGCTGGGGAAAAAAGGCCTAGTCCCATGTTCAGAGATCTACACTGGTTGCCGATTTGCTACTGGGCCAAGTTCAGAATGTTGCTATTAGCATATAAAGCCCTTAACAATTTTGGACCAGTTTACCTACAAGATCGCCTTATCCCACGTGCCCACTTGACCACTTCGATTGGTGGAATTGGCACTACTGTAGGTGCTACATAATACCCATCCCGCAATTGTAAGAATCATTTAGTGTGGCAGCACCTGCACTTTGAAACTCCCTGCCTATTGAGATCAAGCGAGTGCCTTCACTGTCCACTTTTGGGCCTGCAAATATATATATATATATCCTGTGTAGACAAGCCTACCTAGATGCTTAGAAAGCTGAGATAATTTTAATGTTTTAGTATTTTAACTTTCGATTTTTTCTCGATTTTACTGGTTTGCCTTTTTGCAAACCCCTTTCGAGGGTTGTTGCTTCTTAAAAAAGAACCAAGCGGTGTACAAATTTTGGGAAATAAATTAATGGAAGTACTGCAGAGGCCTTCAAGCTGCTGGGGTTGTGAGAGTGTTGAGGTGGGGGGGACACGCTTCTCTAAAAGACAGCTTGCCTACCGCACTGACTTCCCTTGTACAACACCAGCTACGTGGGAGCGCCGTGGTGGGTGGGGCTGAGAATTACAAATCAGCGTCATTTCCGGGGAAGAGGAAAAAACCGTATAAACGGAAATGCCGCTCTACCCTCCGAATCTCCATGATGCCCTGCCCTCTTTCTTTGTCTTTGGCAGCCCCAAGAACCACCAAAGTACGTATTGCCCAGTTGTGGGTTCTGGAGCTTTCCCCGCCTTCCTGTCCACGTCATGGATCACGTCACGCTTTTTTTTAAATGGCCAAAAGCCTGTTGTTTTTACCAGTCGAAGTAAAGCCTGAATGTTCTTCACAAGTGTGTAGCTCTATGGCCCTTTCCCCCGTTCGGCTTCTTGGCGTAGAAAGCGTCAGTCGCGATTGGCTGTTTCTTGCTTTCTCTCTCCCGGAAGTATCTGGGGAACTTCCGGAGGCGGGACCAGAGTGTTGGAAGGAGGCCTCGGCTGGGTGAAGGTACGCGCAGCTGCCCAGATCAAAACAAAAGGGATGCCGGGGGGGGGGGGGGCAGTTGGCACCGGTTTCTTCCTTTCATTCCCTTTGAACCTTTCCTTTTCTGGTTGCTAAAGGAACAGGGGTGGGTAAATCCGAATTAGGCTCTTCTCCTGAGGCGGAGTGAATCCGAATCGAGCAGTCCTCACCGGAGCGACGCTTCAATAAGTTTGGGCGCCTGCGGCCCGTCGTGCAAAACCTCCGTGGGCTCCCAATCGAGAAAGGGAACGGAAACCGCGTCGGGTTTTTTTTGCTTTTATTTTCCCCAATTTTTTCATGCGCGATGACGGAATCGGTTTCCTGTCTAGGTTTGGAGCGCTTCAGAATGCCGCTCTTCTGAACACGCGTGTGCTTGTGTGTGTGTGTGTGATTTTAATCCTGCAACCCTAAACTTCGTAGCTGAGGAGCAAACTTCCTTGACATCAGTGGAACACCTGGCTTCCGTTGTGCGTAAAAGGCGCAGGGAGGAAAGGCGCAGGCAGTTCTTTGTAACCCCCGTGAGGAAAAGCAGGGCAGGCAATGGCGCTCATTCTCTATTTATATGCAGGGCCTTAAGTCACATTAAAAGCTGAAATAGCAAGTGCATTTACTTGGGAATAAGCCCTGCTGGAAGACTATTAAGGAAACTTACCTAGGCTGTAATGTTTTGTGCAAATGGCTTCAGAAGATGGGGTATTTTATCCATTCTATTGAATTTGCAAGAATTTTCATCTTCCGATAGGATGGACAGAATAAATTAGGGGGGAATCCAGGATCTTAATGTTGGAATGATTTTGCTGTATAATGGGATCTCACACACACTGATTAGGTCACATTATTGAAACGGGGAGGAAATTCAGATCTACTTGTTAAGGGCCTGCTTTCCCCATTTGAGAGCGTGCTGGAGCAGGATCTAGCCCATAGCACAGAACTGTTTGCCCTTCAGAGGATTGAGCAGAGATCTTTCCATCACCTGCTGCCTAATCCTTTCCATCTATAGGGGTGCTTGGAGTTGAACTTGGGAGCATCTTCATGCACACTGAGTTCTGGTACTTCTCCCATCTCCCCAATTTAGCCATTTCAGGGAAGCTCTCCCTTTCCACTCATGTGTGAGTAATCAGATCTTACTTTGTTTTATTTTCTCACATGAATCAAACTGGCCAGAACTGGCCATGTGTTGGAACTAATATACAGGCAGAATGACCATATAAGGAACCTCAGGACCAGGGCCTTATGCAGCCCTCCAGGAATCAGTCTGCTCCTCCCAGCCATACATTCCACTGGCCTTCACACCCTCCTTGAATGTTTTTGTCTGCATGGAATGTGTCTTTGAATTCTGAAAATGACTCTTGCTTGCTTGGATGGAGGACAGAAAGGGATGTGTGTAGAAATTAGCCTACTATAGAAAGGTGGCATTTACACTGGTTGCTTGGCCCACTTTTGCCTCTGGTGCCCACTCACCAGAGTGGGACATGTGGCCTTCAAGCTGAAAAAGGTTCTCCATCCTTGCATTAAGTCATACTCTTAAGTAATGCCATTGGAATCAATGAATTTGACTAACTTTAAGTCCCTTGATTTCAGAATCTGTCTTATTCAGATGCTGAAGCACAGCCTGAATATCAATTGTCTGTATTGCTCTCTCTCTCTCTTCCTGCACCCCTTGCCCTTTGCAGAGTTTTCTTGAAGCAAAGAAAAAGCAGCACCTACCAGGTACTCTGTTCACGAAACATCCTAGCATAGCTGCTGGGTTGGCAAACAGCCTTGTTGTGGAAAATGGCCACCAAGGTGAATGAGCAGAGCCTAGATGCATCCTGCAGTGACCATGCAAAGGAGAGGGATCCAGGTAGCACCAACATGGCTGAGCATCAGGAATTGGATAGAGGCGAGGCCAAAGCAGCTGGTGAGTGTTCAGGAGGAGGAGCTGAACATTCGGAGATGACGCAGCAGCCTACGGATCAGCGTCAAGCCCCAAGACTGCAGGTAAAACAAGAAGAGAAACCAAAAACTGAAAAATCCTTGGTGCCCCCTGCTGCAGAGGCTTCTGTGTCAGTTCCAGTGCTGCCCTTGGGAGAAGGGAAAGGGGCAAAGCGGATGATGGAGGATGATGATGGTGATGCTGACATCTTTAAAGAAATGCCGGATGTCTGCCAAGAGGCCAGAGAGCCAGGAAGGGCCATGCTCCTGCCAGATCTCTTTGGGGAGGCTCAGCAGGCTCATAGCAGTCTGGCTGCTGGCCGGGCTGGAGGATGTGCCAAGGTGGAGCAAGCCATCCCATGCCTGCCGAACGTGGGCTCCGAGAACCAGCGCAAACGCTTCCGGGGTTTTGCCTACAAAGAGACTGAAGGGCCCCAAGTGGCCTATGAGCGACTCCAGGAACTGCTGTTCCAGTGGTTGAAACCAGAGGCCCGCAGCAAGGAGGAGATAGTGGAGCAGTTGGTGCTCGAGCAGTTCCTGAACCTCCTCCCAGAGGATGTCCAGCGCTGGGTTCGGGAACGTCACCCTGAAAATGGGGATGAGGCTGTAGCCCTGGCAGAAGACTACCAGTTTCTGCACCCTGAGCCTGGGAGACGGCCCTACCCAGAAAGGGCAAGGCAACGGTCTTCAGCAAGGAGTTGGCTCCGCTGAAGTCACTGAATCAGACAAGCAGGACTGGTTATTGGTAGGTAGCAGGAAGCGACCATTATTAATTCAGTACGTTGCTTAAGTTTTCTTTGGGGTCTGTTAGTAGTAACATTGCAGTGCACCTGCATTAGATGGGTTCTAGGCAACTCCTTTGACCTGCATGTGTGCTGAATTCTCCCCAGCACTTCACAGGATGGTAAAGAGCCAAGCTGTTAAGAGCCATTGTGGGTACTCTCTATTTATTGCTTCTGGCAGTGATGATCTGATGAAATGTTTAAAACTAGATTTTAGAAGGACTGTGCATGTGACTTTGAGATGCACAGGAATTTTGACTGACAAAGCGGGAAGTAAATACCTAGGGACTACTAGAAAGCCCTTATCGCTTATTACACAGTGAAAGTAGCCAAGGAAACACAGGTATCTTTTGAAGTTACATGCTGCAGAGGCAACCCACTTTTTAAGATGGAAAATGTGAACAACTGTGTGCACAGGTTTAACTGACTTGTGAGTGTATAACTTCACTGACTTTCAGCCACAAGAGTAGCCATTGAATCTTTAACTGGGCTTCCCATGTATGGTGGTCATAGGCTAAGAAAATATGGTTGTCTATGAAGAACAAACCAAGACAGCTGTCCTCCGTGTGCTGATGTTTTGAGATCCACATGGTATCCTAGTTCTTTTTCTTAATGCAGATACAAATACACTGGTTATCAGCATTGTTATACCTGAAAGCATTAAAATAACCGTGCCAAAGGCTGGAGGGAGGGAATTGGCAGCTGGAAAACAGATTTTGGGAGATATCATCAGAGCCTGTTGTTGGCTGGTCTTGTGGTATATATACGTTTTAGAATTGGGGGGCGGGGGGGATTACCTGATGACAGTGTGTCACAATGGATGGAGCAGCCATCTTCCCAGATAGTGCCCTCCAGATGTTTCTGGACTACCACTCCCATCACCCGAGGCCATTGGCCATCCTGGTTGGGGCTGAGGGGAGCTGGAGTCTCCACAACATCTGGATGGCTAAAGGTTGGGGACGGCCAGGTTTAGAGTGTTAGATTAGGGCCAGGGAGGCCCAGGTTCAATTCAGCGATGAAGCTCTCTAGGTAACTTGTGCCAGGCACTATCATCATAACCTATCTTATAGGGTTCTTAGGATAAAACAGGCAGGGTGGAGTGGAGAAACTCATGGATGCTACCCTGACTTAATTGAAGAAAGGGCAATAAATAAATAAATTTTGGTCCAAAGAGGCATTAGTCTGGTTTGCACATCACATTAAATTCACACCAGCTCATTCACATTAAACCACAGTTTTTGCCTGTGGTTTAGTGTGACGTGAACCAGGCCATTGTAAAAAAAAGTCTAGTCTGCTGCCTTGTTGCTTTGTACTTAATGTGTTACTCTTAGGCTAGTGTATTTATTCACGTAAGTAATAGATAGATGATACCTATAATTAAGGATTAGGCTGTCCATCTCAGGTGCCAGGATTAGGAATATCTTCAAAGGACAGTATATGGTCAGCTACAGAGTATCATGGTTTTCTGTTCACACCATTTCATCTGGCTGCTTTGAACATCTGAATGTATTTGGTCAGCTCTACATTTCTGGAATTGTTTACCATTTCTGATGAGCCCTTGGTTTTCCTTACAGACTGAGAGAATCAAAGACCTAGTTATCTACCAAGCCGAGCGGGGGAAACCTAAATGAGCCAGAGGAACTCAGAAATCACAGTGCAGTTGCCGAGCATGAAAAGACCTTTACACAGCCTTTCCCTGCACGGAGACCATTAACTGGAGCAGAACCCTTCACATCATCTGACTTTTTTTGTGTGTATACATAACGGGGAGAAGAAGGGGAATTTCAAAATCTTGCTTGGTCCTTTTTGCAGCTTAAAGAATGCCCTCTGTCCACTAATGCCCTAGGAATAAGTTGGAGAAAGGACAAAGCATGAAGGGAACTTGAGAGCTTTTCAAAAGGGAAGGGGGTGGGCATGACTTTGGAATGTATGTACATATGAGCATTCTGATAGGATGCAGAAGGGAAGAGTTGTGTGATGAAAATGATACCTGCCAGTCTGCCTCAGGTTGGTCTAAGGCATCTGAGTCACCTTTTCCGCATCTCTGCCCCCACTCCTCAAACAGTCTCCCATGCCCTCCTCCCATCAGTTTATGATTGGCAAGATAATGTTTTACCCTGATTCCCCTCCTTGCTTTGTGTTTGTAGGGGTGCCTCTTAATTTGGAGAGATGGCCTGCCCTGCTCATCCTGTTAGAATTTGTGTGGGAAATCTTGAAAAGTCACTTTGTACCACTCCCAAGACATTTTGTGTGGCAGGGCAGACTTTGAACACCTTTGAGGAATTCAGGGCTTCTGCCACAGGCATATCTCCTCACTATACCCAATATCCCTATAAACTGAAGTGAACTCTGTATGTTGCAGGTACAAGGCAGTTGTTGCTGTCAAACACTTCCACATCATGCAAGCCCTGCTGTTGCCAATGTAGTTTGCCTTGATCGTGTGGTGAGTCCCCATGTCATTGCTCTACCTTCCTCAGAGCTGTTGGCATGGAGATTTGCCATGCAGTCTGGCAGACCTACATGGGATTCTCATGTTGTGGTATCCCTGAGGAGTCTATCCACTCAAAAGCATTTTGAACAAGCCACCATGCAGCAACCTTAAATTAAGCTTAAGAGAGAGCTTGTGTTACTGGTCAAAAAGGCAGACATGGGCTCCAAGGTCCACCATAATGACTGGCCTCATAACCCACAGAATTCTCCCTCCTTGCTTGTAACTATCTTTCAGTAGTTTGTCAATGGATTTGGAGCCTGCAGTACTTATCTGTGAGCCAAAGTAGTCACGATTTGATGAACCAGCTGTTTGCTGGATATCAAGCATTCTTCAGTGCTTCAAGCTGGGCTTTGTTTCTGCAACATTTTTGAGGCATGGAATGGAAAGGGAAGGGAAGGGTCTTTTCTGCAGCTCCCCCCAGGTTTGTATTAGTGTGTTGAAATGGGAGCAAAGTGTTTTCTTGCTTGTAGAAACTAGGTTTTTGATACTGGTCCTGATGTGATGTAGCTTCTGCTTTCGCCTTGTATCAGGTGAACTTTAGCCCTGCTTTCATTTGTGTAAATTTCTGGTGTGTGTGTATGTCCGTGGATGAGCACATGTAATAAAGGATCTTTCCCCCACAGTGGTCTGGAGTTACCATCTGCTTCAGAATTCCTATTTTGAGCTCTTCCCAGTCACTTCACCATATTCAGAGAATAGGGGATTTGAGTAGTCTTGAATGCTAGAGGCTACTTAATCCTGTCCAACATTGAACACCCTCCAAATAACAACTTGTGCTCGAGATGCTGATGTATGCAGCCACAGAGGAAATTATAGCCCTTGATAAACCTGGATTTACCTGGACTTTAGAAAACCTGTTTCAACTAGTTGCTGCTGCTACAGTTCTCAAAAGCAAATTCCATCAGTTAATTACAGATTTTATGAGAAGGTACAACTTTTGGCTGTCCTAAATCTGCTTTTGAACAAGCACTTTTAAGTCCCATCAATTTCAGTGGGAATGTTATCTGTCAGCACATTCCATTCTGTGGAACTAGAAGTGCTTAATATTGGCTTGATCTTGCACAATGTGATTCATATAACCATTCATTTAAATCTCTCATAAAAATCTGCTAAATAATTCGGAAATTTGTCCGATCTCTGCATTTGGACACCTCTGAAGATGAAAACCACCTTTTTCGTGGTGGTTCCTGAGATCAAGGAGCAGGTTTTCATCTATGGATAGAGTTGGATGCCATTTTGAATCAAGATAGTGGACTGAAAGTGCAGGTTTTGGTTTCTTAGAAACCAAACTCCACGTTATCGGCTTTCCAACTGCACACACACAAAAACCTTCCATATTTTGTGTCCAACCACACGCTAAAAAGGTTGCAGGCTCAATCCCCGTATGGGACAGCTGCATATTCTCGCGTTGCAGGGAGTTGGACTAGATGATCCTTGGGGTCCCTTCCAACCCTTATGATTCTAAAAAACACCACACCTTCCTGCACAGACTGAAATTAGGCTTGAAAGAAGCCCTGTTGTAGCCAACCTAATGGGTCGTGGGGGCAAACAGGTCTCAACTATTTCTCTGGTATGCAAGAGTGCCCATGGATCCGAAACAAGCTGGTCGCCTCTGATCTACACAAAAAGATAAAGCACATTCCAATTGAGGCAATGTTTCCAAACCATTAAAACTTTAAAAACTCTTCCCATAAGTTGAGATTCCCCAAAGGTTTTTCTAAAGAATTAGAGCAGGACTAATTGATACATGTGTTTTGCTTCTGCCAGCTGCAGCTTGCTCCCTTGCCACTGCAGCTGTTTCACCAACCAGCTATTTCCTCCCTCTGTTTCTCTTTCTGTCCCACCCCATGGAATTGGCTTGTGATTACTTATTTCTCCTTTTGGCTGCTGCCACCTGAGAGATCATTTCATCCCCCCCCCCCCCCCGTTTCTAATTGTAGACCAAGGAGGTGTGTTTTTTCATTAGCATCCTGGGATTTAGCCTTTTCAGGCACCTGGTGTGTTACAGTCTCACAGAGATGCTTCAGATTACAGAGGAACAGGAAGAGTGCCGCTTAATTAGCCACCCCTTAGAGAGCTGCTAGCAGGCACAAATAATTTCAATTTTTAAAGGTATTTGTTTTTATGGCACTAGGAAGTTAAATTTGTCGAATCGATTTTTGCTGGCGTTAAGTAGACAGGACTTCTGAGTAACACAAAACTCTGCAGGACATTGTTAACTCACCTAATATGGCAGTCCTTGAGTGACAGGACTTCATAGGGAAGCTGCAATGTGAGTCTATTAAATTGCAATACGTCAAAAGGCTCTATTGAGGATCGAATCAAAGCAATGGATTTTTAAATCACACTACATGTGTTAATTGAGAAGAAATACCATGCTAAAACATGTTAGGCTAAGGGTGCTGAACCTTTTTCTCAGACTTGAGGGCCACGCTCCCACCTAAGCAACCTTCCAGGGGCCATAGGCTAGTAATGGGTGGGGTGCCAAGGCAAAAGTGGGCATAAATTCTATCTCCTTATAGAAGCCTGGTTTCTACACACACTCCTTTCTATTCTCCATGGAGGCAGGCAAGAATCATTATAAGCAGCCATATTCCAGTCAGGCAAGGAGGATACGAAGTTGGGGCTGCTGAGGGGTGTGCCTGGGGAGAGTCCCATGAGCCAGATAGAGGGCTCGAGGGCCACACTTGATTTAGGCCAATGCAGGCTAAATAGTGCCTTAACTGACAAAAATCACACGGGCACACAAAATCCCTAGGAGTTAAGGTCAAGTCCTTCTAGCACCAGCCAAAGACATTTTGCTGCCTGAGGCAGCCTGACACAGAGCAGCAACTTGACCAACCACCAGCAAGTCACAGTACCCATAAGAACCCAAGGCCAGTCAAGCTAATTTCATATTGTACCTGAGTCAAAACAAAACAAAATCCCACAAGGACCACTTGCCCCTCCTGGGACCTGGGTGCCAGAGGATGGATTCTCTGTGGGGCCAGCCACTTGGAGCTGTGGGGCCTGGGGAAGGAGGGGCCCATGAAGGCCTCCTTCAGCACCTGAACAGGTGGGGCCACTGTGAAAGAGTTTGACTAGCCCCCAAACCAGGGGACCAGGTTGGCTCAGTCTATCTGTACACTATTTAACTGTACTTAGTTAATATTTAAAGCCTAGAGGAAGGCTAGACCAAGATATTCTACTGATGGAGAGCAGCAAATGGTCTTGCCCAAGTCAAGGTACATATTATCCAAGGCTGGTCTGGATATTTTAGCACCGAAGGCGGAAAATTGCACGTCAGGTAATGTACAATAATAATACAGTGGTACCTCGGGTTAAGTACTTAATTCGTTCTGGAGGTCCGTTCTTAACCTGAAACTGTTCTTAACCTGAAGCACCACTTTAGATAATGGGGCCTCCTGCTGCTGCCACGCTGCTGGAGCACGATTTCTGTTCTCATCCTGAAGCAAAGTTCTTAACCTGAGGTACTATTTCTGGGTTAGCTGAGTCTGTAACCTGAAGCGTATGTAACCTGAGGTACCACTGTAATAGCTTAAATAACAATGGGCTGCTCTTTCATGACAATCGGCTGCCTGAGACTGAGACTAAGTCTACAGTCCCGTGCAAAAGCAGGAGGATAAGTCCCACTGAACAAAGTGGCACTTACTTCTAAGTATACATGCACAGAATGGAGTTGTGTATGAGGTAAGCCAGTGAGAGCCAGCATGGTGTCTTGGAAAAGTTTTGGACTACAATCCCTATCAGCTCCAGCTAGTACGGTGAATGGTCAGGGGTGATGGGAGTTGTAGTCCAAAATGTCTGGAGGGCACCACACTGGGTACCGTGAGTTAAGTCCTCCCTTCATGACACAACTAGCTCTTCGAGGCTTAAGAACAATTAATTGGTTCATCCTGGTTCCTGGTTCTGATACATCAAAGATGACTAATCAGACGTTCTTCCTTATCAAGTTTCTGTTCTTGAGGATAAGATTAAGCCTCGGGGATAAGCACATTTAGAGGGGGAAGACGCTATTCTACATCTCCTTGTCAGGGCTGTCTGCCACCCGCACTGGATCAGAAAATGAGATGGACACTTAAATTCTGCTGATTACTTTATTTTTCAGGTGTTAGCTTTCAGAGCAAAAAGTTTGCACGGAAACGATGGTTGTTACGTAATCAGAAGATTCAATATTTTAGCACTGAGGGAGGGAATAATTCATGCATCACAACAATAGGACCACCAACCCATGCTCATTGTCCTGGGAACAGATCTCATTTGGTTTAGTGTGACTTACTGTTAAGTAAATGTGTACCAGATCAGGATTTCAAGGTGGGGCATGGTGTTGCACAGCACCATCCTCTCCATGTTTACTTAAAGTAAGTACCACCGTGTTCAATGAGTCTTACTCCCAGGATAAAATATGCCTAGGCCTGCAGTCTTAAGGCATGGAGGAAAGGAGGCAGTTGCAGCTAAGTTATTCCCCCTCATGTTGCTCAAGAGGTTTCTACTGGAATATTCCATCCTTACAGGCACCAGACTTAAATGTATTCTCTGCTATAGTAGTACGGATCCACTCAAGAAATTTGCAGATCTTGATGTAGATGCCAGGTTCACCAGGCTCAGCGCAAGGGAAGCCCCCCAAAGAGACCACACCTTGGAGGCCTCCATCACCACAGATAAGAGGTCCCCCAGAATCGCCCTGTTGAGAGAACAAATGATGAGCTATCACAAGAAATGTAGGAAGAGCCATGCCGGATCAGTGCAAAGGCCTGTCTAGCCCATCATCCCATTTCCCACAATGGCAGGGCCAGCCCATCCACGAGGCAAGGTGAAGCAACTACCTCAGGCGGCAGGATCCATGGCGCAGCAGACCTTGATGTAGATCTTTATCCCCCCCCGCCCCTTGTTCCTGATGTAGAGCTTCACCCACCCCTTCTTGCCGCTTTGCCGTGCGTTTGTGGGGAGGGCTCTTTCCCCTGCAGGCCCATTTTCCATCTTGGGCCTGGGGACGGGCCCCAGACTCCACCCCAGCATAAAAGACTCCAAGGAGGCCCGGAACACTGCTGCTGCCGCTTTGCCGGTGAGTCTTGGGGAGGACCGCTCCCCCTGCAGGCCCATTCTCCACCTTGGGCCTGGGGGCGGGCCCCAGACTCCACCTCAGCATATAAGGCCCCAAGGAGGCCTTGGAACATCGCTGCTGCCGCTTTGCCGTGCGTTTGTGGGGAGGGCTCTTTCCCCTGCAGGCCCATTTTCCATCTTGGGCCTGGGGACGGGCCCCAGACTCCACCCCAGCATAAAAGACTCCAAGGAGGCCCGGAACACTGCTGCTGCCGCTTTGCCGGTGAGTCTTGGGGAGGACCGCTCCCCCTGCAGGCCCATTCTCCACCTTGGGCCTGGGGGCGGGCCCCAGACTCCACCTCAGCATATAAGGCCCCAAGGAGGCCTTGGAACATCGCTGCTGCCGCTTTGCCGTGCGTTTGTGGGGAGGGCTCTTTCCCCTGCAGGCCCATTTTCCATCTTGGGCCTGGGGACGGGCCCCAGACTCCACCCCAGCATAAAAGACTCCAAGGAGGCCCGGAACACTGCTGCTGCCGCTTTGCCGGTGAGTCTTGGGGAGGACCGCTCCCCCTGCAGGCCCATTCTCCACCTTGGGCCTGGGGGCGGGCCCCAGACTCCACCTCAGCATATAAGGCCCCAAGGAGGCCTTGGAACATCGCTGCTGCCGCTTTGCCGTGCGTTTGTGGGGAGGGCTCTTTCCCCTGCAGGCCCATTTTCCATCTTGGGCCTGGGGACGGGCCCCAGACTCCACCCCAGCATAAAAGACTCCAAGGAGGCCCGGAACACTGCTGCTGCCGCTTTGCCGGTGAGTCTTGGGGAGGACCGCTCCCCCTGCAGGCCCATTCTCCACCTTGGGCCTGGGGGCGGGCCCCAGACTCCACCTCAGCATATAAGGCCCCAAGGAGGCCTTGGAACATCGCTGCTGCCGCTTTGCCGTGCGTTTGTGGGGAGGGCTCTTTCCCCTGCAGGCCCATTTTCCATCTTGGGCCTGGGGACGGGCCCCAGACTCCACCCCAGCATAAAAGACTCCAAGGAGGCCCGGAACACTGCTGCTGCCGCTTTGCCGGTGAGTCTTGGGGAGGACCGCTCCCCCTGCAAGCCCATTCTCCACCTTGGGCCTGGGGGCGGGCCCCAGACTCCATCTCAGCATTGGAGCCCTTGGAATCATTGCTGCTGCCGCTTTGCCGTGCATCTGTGGGGAGGGCTCTTCCCCCTGCAGGCCCACTTTCCATCAGGCCAGGGGGCGGGGCCCACGCTTACCACTGCCGCAGCTTTGGGGGACACTAGTGCTGCTGCAGTGGTTGTTTGAAGTGTTTTTATATGTTTTAAACGGTTTTTATTTTTTGCTTAGTTGTACCACCATAAGCGGTGGTTTTTATCTATGTATTTTTATTTTGTTTTGGTTTATTTTGGGTCAGGGTTTTTTTGTTTTGGTTTATTTTGGGTCAGGGTTGGGTGGTTGTGGAGTGGGGTGGGGATTGGTTTTGTTTTCATGTAATTGTTTTTATTTGTTTGTTTTTATATTCTGTAAATGGAGGCGAATATTAGGCTTGGGATTCCTACTGTGCAGGGGCGAGGGAGGTATGGCGGTGGGGGCAGATGTCATAGGCGAAGGGGATCGAGATACGGATATGCTCGTACCCCTTCCAATCTGCGCCCCATCCCGAGAGACGAGGGTAGGGTGAGCAAGGATTACTCACCTCCGTCACTGGTGTTGTGCAATGCCAGGTCTATAGGCAACAAAACCGCCACCCTGCGAGATTTCTTCACCTCGCAGGGGGTTGACCTGGCATGTGTGACTGAGACCTGGGTGCGTGAAGGGGATACTGTTCCCTTACGAGAGATGGCGCCCCCGGGTTTCTCCGTCCTTCACCAGTCGCGGACTGTGGGCCGGGGGGGAGGGGTGGCGTTATTAATCCGGGAAGATTGTTCTTTCAGGGCTCTACCTTCGCCATCGATCCCCGGCATTGAATGTGTTGGCCTAGTGTGGGGCTCCGAGGTGAGCTTGGCTGTCTGGCTGGTGTACCGGCCACCTAGCACACCAGCAGCCACCCTGTCAGGCCTGCTGGAGGCGGTGGCTGGCTGGGCCTTGGAGTTCCCTAACCTATTGGTATTGGGGGACTTCAACATCCATGCTGATGCCACTCCCTCCTCACAGGCTCTGGACCTGGTGTCTTCCATGGCGACACTAGGGCTCTCCCAGTTTGTTTCGGGCCCCACACATCAAGCAGGCCACACGCTGGATTTGATCTTTGGCATCGGTATAGATGTGATCCTGTTTCCTTCAATGAAGGTGCCATGGTCTGATCACTATGCTCTGAAAGCCAGGATTGACGTTCCACCCCCACCCTGCTTGGGTGGCGAGCCAATTTGGGCTCGCCCGCAGAGGCTGATGGACCCTGATAGATTCCGTCAAGCCTTGCGGGACCTTTCTCCCCCTGGCGACTCATTGACTGAGCTTGTTGAGGCCTGGAATACCCAGCTCCTGGCAGCCATCGATGAGATCGCACCTAAGCGCCCTCTGCGACCCCGCAGAAACCGGGCTCCCTGGTTTACCGAGGAGCTCCGGAAAATGAAGCGGGACCTCAGACGGCTAGAGCGAGTATGGCGGGGTGCCCGTGACGGAGCTTCAAGAACATCTTATAGGGTTTTTATGAAAACCTATGAGATGGCAGTGAAGGCCGCTAAGAAGTCCTACTTCTCGGCCTCCATTGCATCCGCTAGCTCTCGCCCGGCGCAATTATTTAGTATAATTCGGTCTTTAACGTCCCTTGAAGGACAGCCAAATTTAAATAACAATTCGACACACAGCTGTGAGGCATTCGCGAGCTTTTTTGCGGAGAAGGTCTTGTTGCTCCGCCATGACCTCCCTGCCAATTTGGATACAATAAAGGAACTGGAGGCCCCTCGACTGTCCTCGGGTTCAGTATTAGACCACTTTGACTGGATATCCCCAGCTGATGTGGACAGACTCCTCCGAGCTGGAAAGCCCACCACCTGTCCTCTCGACCCGTGCCCGTCCTGGCTGATTAGAGCGTGTCCAGACGAGGTGCGGGGCCCCCTGGGGGATATCATCAATCTGTCTCTTGGCGCTGGGACATTCCCAGGGGAACTGAAGGAGGCAGTGGTGCGCCCGCTCTTAAAGAAAACATCATTGGATCCTTTAGATCTATCCAATTACCGCCCGGTTTCGAATCTTCCATTCCTGGGTAAGGTGATTGAGAGAGCGGTTGCTGAACAGCTTGGTAGGTTTCTGGATGAAACATCAGCTCTGGATCCATTCCAGTCCGGCTTCCGCGCTGGTCATGGGACCGAGACGGCTCTGGTCGCCCTAACAGATGATCTCCGCAGGCAGCTGGATCGAGGCGGGTCGGGGCTGCTGATTCTTCTAGACCTGTCAGCAGCCTTCGACATGGTCGATCACGAACTCCTAGACCACCGCCTTGCCGACGTGGGGATCCAGGGCACAGTCCTTCAATGGCTGCGCTCGTTTCTCTCTGGTCGGGGACAGAGGGTGGCGCTTGGGGGGGAATTGTCATCCCGCCACTCCTTGGTGTGTGGTGTGCCCCAGGGTGCAATACTCTCCCCGATGCTTTTTAACATCTTTATGCGCCCCCTCGCCCAGCTTGTCCGGAGTTTTGGGCTGGGCTGCCATCAGTATGCTGATGACACCCAACTCTATCTGTTGATGGACGGCCACCCGGACTCGGCCCCAGACACACTGATCAGATGCTTGGAGGCTGTGGCTGGATGGTTTCGTGGGAGCCGGTTGAAGTTAAATCCTTCGAAGACAGAGGTCCTCTGGCTGGGACGGGACGACTTGGGACTGAGGGGGCAACTCCCATCTCTTGCGGGGGTGCAATTAGTGCCAGCACCATCCGTTAAGAGTTTGGGTGTAATCTTCGATACCTCCCTCTCTATGGAGGCGCAGATTGCAGCTATAACAAAGGCGGCATTTTTTCATCTCCGCCAAGCTAAGCAGTTGGCTCCTTACCTCTCTCGCCCTGACCTAGCCACTGTGATCCACGCGACGGTCACCTCCAGACTGGATTATTGTAACTCGCTCTACGTGGGGCTGCCCTTGAGACTGACCCAGAAACTCCAACGGGTGCAGAATGCCGCAGCGAGACTCCTTACGGGGTCTTCGCTTAGAGATCACATTCATCCAGTGCTATACAAGCTGCACTGGCTCCCGGTGGAGTACAGGATCAGGTTTAAGGTGCTGGTTTTAACCTTCAAAGCCCTATACGGCCTAGGGCCCTCGTACCTACGGGACCGCCTCTCCTGGTATGCCCCACAGAGGAACTTACGGTCTTCAAATAAAAACACCTTGAAGGTCCCAAGCCACAGAGAGGTTAGGCTGGCCTCAACCAGAGCCAGGGCTTTTTCGGCTGCGGCTCCAACCTGGTGGAACGCTCTGTCACAAGAGACAAGGGCCCTGCAGGACTTGACATCTTTCCGCAGGGCCTGCAAGACAGAGCTGTTCCACCTGGCCTTTTGTTAGGGCGCAGCCTGACTCCCTCCTTTGGCAATCTTTTCAAGACTTTAGCTTATGGTTGCCATTAATTTTGTTTTTAACTCATTTTTATAATGTTTTATAATGTTGTATTGTTTTAGTGTTGTTAGCCGCCCTGAGCCCGGCTTCGGCTGGGGAGGGCGGGATATAAATAAAATTTATTATTATTATTATTATTATTATTCTTCCCTGGCAGGGAGGGAGGCGCCATTTTGTGGTTCGCCTCAGGTGCCAAAATGTCCTGGGCCAGCCCTGCACAGTGGAAAACCAGATGCTTCTGGGAAGTCCACAGGTGCGGCACAGATAGCCCTCTCCTACTCATGTTCCCGAGCAACTGGTCTTCCGAGCAAAGTTCACTTCCAGGTGGCCTACTTATTGAGCACCCATCTTGATTTCTTTGTTGCGTCAAACAAGGATCACCACACACTTTCCAATGTATTTTCCCTTCACTTTCCTTATTGAAAAATGTCCGATCTTCTGGGGAAGCAGCTGTGTTTTGCAAGAGTGCCAAAACAGCTTTAATTGTACGGCCTGAATTTGTTGGTATGTGATTGAATCTCATGGCAGTCTGGAAGCAACCATAGTACCATTGCTAGCTGTACCCTCCGTAAACCAGCTCCACCCAGTTTGCTCTATTGCCATTCACATTCCCACTTGTTTCTCCTGCTAAGGCTTCCAGACAGCTCCACAGATGTGTGTGACAAAAGGACCTTATGGCCAGGGCTTTTCTTCAGGGGGAACTCACAGGAACTCAGTTCCAGCACCTCTCAGGTGGGCGCCATTGCCATTCTAAGAGAAAGAGGGAGGTGTTCATGAGTTCTTGGACCTCTTTTTCTAGAAAAACGGCACTACCTATGGCCACAGTCAACGTGGCCATGAGTTTCACCCTGGGAATTCCTAAGGGAGACTGGTTCCATGGCATGAGAAGCAACATCTCTATGTAATAATACCATACATGGAGAAGGCAAGCACAGAAATGCACATTGAGGAAACAGATTTTAAGCCTCAGGCTCCCCCATTCCCACCCCATCAGGCCTGATCCTTACTTAGCAATCCTGCCCACAATTGGCATATTCTTACCCGGCATGAATCTTTGCCTCCGTCAAAGTATCCTGCACAAAACATGTTGTCGGTCACTTCCCACCCGTAAGCCGCTTCACACACAGGGTTGTCAAATATTGTAATATTAACACAATAAGGAACGTCGGGATATGTCTCTGAAAACAAAATGGAAGCCAAGATTGTCTAGTTAGATGTTTGTGAGAGATCACATTTGCAGGGGACAAGGATAGTCTCATTTTTACAAATCTGGCTATGTGCAGTGCCACCTCCAGGATTTTGGAGACTTTGGAGCATACAAGCTCAGTGGGCCCACTTAAATTGTGAGGACGAAGAATCCAAACCAAGCATCCTCTTAGGCTGGCATCAACCTTCCCAGGTGCTCTGTGTAAAATGAGGATAGCAGTCTTGTTGAAGAAGCCGTGCCTTTGCCAGTTTTGATGTATTGACAAATGCCTTACCTTGCTGCTCTCTGGAGTCAGCTTCCTAGCTGCAAGGTTGCTACTCTGCCAACAGCACTTACCTTCAGGAGTGGTGGTTGTGCCCCAGCCCATCACAGTGCAATCTGTTCCCACCGGGGAGCACCTGGAGGGCAAGTCGATGGTAGACACACGCTCAGTCATGTCAGCAGAGCTGTTCAGTTTGATCAGCATGATGTCGTCGGTAAAACACGAGCAATTGTCACCGGGGCATTTCTTCAACGTGCTGACTCTTAACTGCTCATAGTTGTCTTTGTTGTGTGCTCCGAGCCTTACCTGGATGTTTCCGCTAGAAGACAAAAAGCAAAGACCACAGGAGTTTCTCAAAGCAAGGCCTGAATGGTTAGGTTGATCTCACTGCTGTTTGGAGTGGATATCTGTCATGGATACTGGCCTGAAGCTGGCGAGATCTTCAAATAAAGGACTGTCCACTGTAAAGCCGGGCACATGGCTGCCCTAGTTCTACCCCCCTCTCATCCGTAGAATTTTGGTTTCATCTAAAGATTTTGTGTGCTTCTAGACTATCACTATCTCCCTCTTGTGCATAGGTGTTGCCAAGCAATGATGCTGTAGTAAAGTTAGTATTATTTAGAAATTATTCTTTGGTCAAGTAAAAGGAGTGAAGCCTTGTGGGAGTTTCATCAGCCACAGGGACCCTGGGAAAGAAGTTGTGTATCTTTAACCCCTAGACTAGTTGGCTCCTCAGCTGAAAGCTTTATTGAACCCAAGGAAGTCTTGATTTAAGAACTAACACCTGAGGTTGAGAGTGTGAACCTCTCCCCCCCTCCCAGTGATGCTATCTGTCCTTGAATTGCTTGGGAATGTGTCTCTGGCTAATTTCCACGAAAGGGAGGAACCCCTTTGATTTGGAGTTTGTGTCAAGAAGTAAAATAATTGACCAGCAAACCGGTCA
Organism: Podarcis erhardii; assembly: GCF_964252035.2. Taxonomy (NCBI): domain Eukaryota; kingdom Metazoa; phylum Chordata; class Lepidosauria; order Squamata; family Lacertidae; genus Podarcis; species Podarcis erhardii. The sequence goes on from NC_138511.1 coordinate 75,332,478, forward strand.
TTGGTGTATTCAAAAATAATTTGAGTCTTATGATTGGTTTGAAAGTTACGACGCCTTGTGCAAATTGTGAATAAAGGATCAGGGAATTATCCTGATCTGCGCTCTCTGCCTTTGCTCTGCAATCCGCAAAGATGCCGGCTCTATTGTTCCATCGTAAATAGCCGTCATTTCGTCTTTTGAAATGGAGATCTTCAAAAGCCTTCAACTTGCAGATTCCTAAAGAATGTCAGCTATCCTATTTTGTGTTAGACCCTGTGAGTATGTATAGTTAGCTATACTATGTAACTTTGTTATTTTTCTTATCTGTAACGCCCAAAAGAGTGCCTGCTATTCTAGCATGTTTCTTATGTTATTTTAAAATAAACCTTTTAAGAATGAAACTGTTTTAGTTGTGTGCCTTTCCGGAGGGAATAGCTAAGTCCTAGCCTTACGCTTGGTTACGCTCTACCGTAGAACTTCTGCCTGCAAGTCTGTGGATGCAGCTTGTGGAGTAGGGGGACAGCCAGGTTAAATGGGTCGCAGCCTGCTCCCTGGGTTGTGATTCGGAGTCCCCTGGACAAGAGGGAGTGGTGGCAGCCCTACCGGGTCTTACTTGTTCTGTTATGTAAAAAGTAATTTCACCTGCCAACCTTGCCCTGGGCGTCCTGGCCTGGCCGGAGAGCAGAGGCAGGAGAAGGGAGGGGCAAGCGGTTGGGGGTGAGCATTACTACAGATGCTGTCTCTACACCTAAAGAGTGGCACTGGGCAGTGGTGACTGATGCCCATTGAGACTGGTAGGGCAGAACTCAGGGAGGCCACCACCAGGTGGAGCCAGAGTCAGAGCCAACTAATTTTTTTTTAATTTTTTTTAAGAAGAGAAGAAGAGGAAGAGTTTAGATTTGATATCCCGCTTTATCACTACCCAAAGGAGTCTCAAAGCGGCTAACATTCTCCTTTCCCTTCCTCCCCCACAACAAACACTCTGTGAGGTGAGTGAGGCTGAGAGACTTCAAAGAAGTGTGACTAGCCCAAGGTCACCCAGCAGCTGCATGTGGAGGAGCGGAGACGTGAACCCGGTTCACCAGATTACGAGACTACCGCTCTTAATCACTACACCACACTGGCTCTCATTTAATCAGATCTGTCTGCACCACTCACACATGTTTCTCTGAATGCGGGGTAAAACAGTAGGACTTAAATATTTTCTAAGTGAATAACAGATAAATAAACGAGTTACGGAATAGATTTATATACTGAATATTCAGAATTGTTCTGTCTGTAGCTAATCATTTGTGCTTACACTTTCTGTGTTGATTTTGTACAGTCAATAAGGAAATAAATAGACAGACAGATAGATCGATAGATCGATAGTAGATAGAGATAGATAGATAGATAGATAGATAGATAGATAGATAGATAGATAGATAGATTATAGATAGATAGATAGATAAATAGAGTAAACAAAGTAAACAAATTCTAGTTCTGCCCAGAGGGAGGCTAGTGTGAGATCTGTGGGAGCTTGCACAGCACTGCAAGATCTTGCAAGAGCCTTCCAGGACCAGCTTGCGGAGCAAGCCTTACCTGTCAGCTAGGCAGAGAAAGCTTCAAAGCTCTTCCCATGCTGGATAACTGCAAGCTGGTTTGGTGCAAAAAGAACTTTTAAGCTCTCTCACTGGCCTGCCTTCAGCCATGTGTGGTTGAAACTGCACAAGCTCAATGCCCGTTAGATGTGACCGTAATGCGCATGGTGAACTGTTATGGTTGTCAGGGACTGGACTGAGGAGGAATGGTGGAGACCACCCCCTTTCCTCCTGCACTTCCCAGAGAAGAGGGACATGGTGTGGATTTAGAACAGTGGTCTGCAGAAGGTCATAGTTCAGAGGCTGCAGCAAGGAGAAGCTGGAAAATACTGGGAGAGCAGGAGGAGGAGGAGGAAGAAGCACCAGGGGAGAGACAGCTGACAGATTCAGTGTCTTTGGAAAGCATGCCAGACCACCCCCTTCCAGGTCCAGCGTGCACTGAAAGTAGAACAGAAAGCTCAGGTGAGCTGGATAGGGATGGCGTATAATAGGAGAGATGGAGGGGGTGGGACTTTACTCGGAGCAACGCCATTATCTAAGAGGCGCCATCATGCGCCTCTCTCTGTGAATATTGAATAAATTACCTTTGGTAAGAACTTCTTTTCCCATTTCTTGCTGCCACCCATGAGGGAGGGGGATCGGATTGTCTGAAGCCTGACAATGGTGCTATGTAAAAGCAAAGCTCTGCCCTTATGAGATCCCTTCAAAACACACACTCTGATCGCTAAAGATCCTAAGAAGCACCTTGAAGCATAGCCAGAGACCTGGCAATGGATTTTTACCATACATTTTCCTCACCAAATGTAGCAGTGAGCAGCCGTGAGCACCCAGTCAGGGGTGATCAACATTCCAGAGCACAGAAGCGTGTCAGAGTCGTAGAGCAGAGCGAGCCAAGAATGATTATTTGTAGGGCACTCCTCACCTCCAATGATCCGGTTACGGTGTGCTGACACTGCAACACAGACCAAGAAAGCTCACTGGGATGGTGACCAACGTTCTTCATTAGAATACCCATCAATCACTATAAATTGTTCTAGCCATAGGCCAGGACAAACCCACAACAACAGTACCAATAAAACTATACAGATACATACATCCACAAGATGAGCCAACATCCATGGTGTAATAGAGAGGTCACCAGAGACATCAACAAACTCAAATCCAGCTTGTTTTCAAATTAAACCTTCGAATCGCAACAATTTATAGAGATTTTATCTAACTCCTGTCTCCTGATTTATTTCTATTTTTGCAGCCAGTGCACAGAGAGCATCATGTCAGAAAGCTATTATTGTCAGTCAAAATAAACGCCAGGGTGTACCTGTTTGCTTGTGTGAACAAAGGTTTTCAGAAAGCAATCTCTTGGGTCTCTGTATAAGGGGCAGGCTAATATAAAATGAGTAATAATAACAATACAACAAAAAACAGCATAAAAATACCTTCCACCTGTGGCTGACCATAAATACAAAGCCTCTCTGTGTATAGGACCTTGTGGCAGTGGGCCTCACCTGGAAAGGCAGCCCAATAAAGACACAAATTTGGAGAACGCTGGCATAGGCAATACAGAGCTAGATGGACGAATGGTCCGGCTCAGGAGAAAGCAGCTTCCTGTGTTGCTATGACGCATCTAGACCACCACCGCCCCTCCGAGATCCACATCACATTGCCACCAGTTCTCTTACCAAAAGATAGCAGGAGGAACAGAAAGATGCGCAGCGATTTGGCGAGTTCCATAGCAGCAGATCTCCGTGGCGAAGTGTCTGTGCCTACCTTAGAAAGTAGAGAACAAGTTCTGTGATTAAGAAAATGTGATGCAAGTTTTTTTTTTGGCTCAGCGCCTCGACTCCCTTGTTTTATTTACACCCCGAGGTCACAGCCCAGGTGTCCAGCGGGTGCCACGTTCTCAGCAGTCTACACCTGGCTCAACTAGGCAGCTTGACAAAGAGAGAGAGAGAGAGAGAGAATAAGCAAAAGCCCTGGACTTAATCTGAACAGAAGCAGAGCCAGTACTTTCCTCCTAGAATGGCAAAACAGGATGTCGTCTCATGGCAACCTCAAAGATGGGGCACTGATTTCACTAAGTTAACAAAGTACATCTTAACTGATTTAATATTGTATTTGCAACCCACCCTGGGACCTTGTGGTGAAATCACCACCAACAAAAGGTCAGTGTTTCCAGTGCACTCCGGTTCAGCCTCCAACGTTGGAGGAACATGGAGCAGGGCCAGAGCAAGGCCTCTGAAGATGACCTCAGCCTGCAGGGAACTTTGTGCGGGCACAGGTGCTCCATACTGTTGCTTCATTCCTTGTCCCCACAGTACAAGGGCACATCAGCATAAACATATTTGTGAAAGAAGCTGGGCCACAGCAGGGAGCATCTGCGTTGGGCAGGGAGGTGGAATCACTGCAATGACTATGATCAACGCAAGGAGGTCCACCCAGAGGGGACTCTGGTAAGCAATAACAAGAATGAGAGTTGTTGAAAGGGTCAGGAATCTGGGTGTAAACATGCCCTTATTATGTCAGACAAGGCTTCTGTCTATAGAACAAAGCAAATATCTTCCACCTTGCTTGCTGTAAACCCACCCTAGGGCTCAGAATAGAGCCGCTGCAGTGCTGGACCACATTGAACTTGCTCTCTCAGACCCTCTGACTGTGCCCTTATGTTGTCCTTGATCCTTATCACACTGCTTTTCCCCACTGCTGTGGCTATGAGAGAGGAAACCCTGTGTACTCCTAAGAAAAGCTACACGGAAGGCTACTCTAGAGACGGGGCCCATATTATTGGTGGTCTTTTATCCCAGAATATTTTAAGCGGTGAACAAGAACAATTCCGAAGCGCTCCACAGCCTTTCTCCTCTGCAACAGTCAGTCAGTAAGTATTTAACACTGTTTCAGGAAACCAGAATGTATCGTCTGAATTTATCAATCTTTGTGTAGCCAGACTCAGGTCTATGATGTTATCGCAGATGAGATAAGAAGTGGTTTCTCGAGCAATCAGTACATACAAGTGAATGAATGAAGTCGAGGCCTAAGTGCATAGGATATATTTCTATCATGTAGGTGTGAAAGAATTGAAAAACTTTACAAAAGCAAGTCTATGGCTAGCGATCAATAGAATGAACAATTTTATGTGGATTCACAACACTGCAGTGTAGACACAGTGTGAAATATCACATAAATATATTCTAAAATGTCTAACTATGTTGGCTGAGTATGTCTTTCAAATGCTAACTGAACCACAGCGATAAAATACAAAGTTATTGTTGCTCAAAACTTTGAAATCCAGAAGGTGAAGATTGCTCACAACAGACATATTTCAGAAAGCATGCCATACGTGTTTCGACCTATAAAGTCTTCTTCAGTGGCATATAGTTGAAGGACATTTCTTTATGTGTGGGGTCAGTGAGTCCAGACACAAATCCCTAATATTTCAAATTTACTAAAATACAGGGTGAGTCTTTTAAAGAGGCCCTGTGGAACATGTGTACTCTGTATCCACGGGGCCTCTTGTAAAGGACTCATCCTGTATATTATGCTGCTAGAGATTCAGTGTCTGTCTGTTTTTAATGGTCTAAAGTTTTCTGCAAGCAGCAATGCCCAGCTTCTGTAGAGAATATTTTTTCCAGGTTATTTACCGTACTTTTTTTACAATTTACTTTTTAAAACACGAATTTCCAGGGCAGTTCACAATAGGTTCACTGTCCCAATGCAGAAAACTCAAGAAGAACTACCAGCACACCCTGGCCTTTGTGTTTGCAATGGAAGAACTCAACAAGGACTCTCATCTCTTTCCCAATGTCTCCTTGGGATTCCAGCTCTATGAGGATAGTCACGACATGAGAAAGAACCATGAGGCCACCGTTAGCATTTTATCGGAGAGGAACTGGACTCCTTCCGTGCTCCCCCTGCCTCCCAGCGCATATGATCTTTATTACTCCTACGGGAGGCCGTCTTATGACAGCCTGGTCAGCAAAAGTCCAAAGGATAAAACCGTCCCCAACTATCACTGTCATGGGCAGAGCAAGCTGGCAGCCGTCATTGGGGCTCTGACATCTGAGTCGACCACTGAGATGAGCAACATGTTGCAGAACTCCAAGGTACCTCAGGTGAGTTTGGCCCTGTGCTCTGTTGCTGTACCTGAACCCTCTCTGACTTCAAAATATTGGAGCAAGCAAATAGGACATGTGTGACCAAATGACATAATGTAAATTAAGCAAATTGTCTGGAGTTTGTTTTGCATAATTAAAGATAATTAAAGGAAGGAAGGAAGGAAGGAAGGAAGGAAGGAAGGAAGGAAGGAAGGAAGACAGACTTGGGCTACATCCACCTGAGGGTCTATAGGATTTAGCAAAAACCTCACTACACTGGCGGAATGCAAGACATGCAGCCAGTGTTAGATTCACTAGTAGAACACCATTGTTACACTGCTGGAGAACCAGGTTTAGATTTTACCCCAGCTAATGTTTGACACTATTCCAGTTTGACCACAAAATGGTTGGAAGGTTCTATTCCTACTCAAAAACAATATAAACCAGCAACAAATACCCTCATTTTCCCCATAGATCAGTTATGGCTCATCTGATCCCATCTTGAGTGACAAGGTCCAGTTCCCTTTTCTGTATCGGACAGTCCCCAGTGACCTGGCTCAGTTCACCGGGATCATCAAGCTGATCCTTCACTTCCGCTGGACGTGGATTGGAGTAGTTTTTACAGGTGACGATAATGGCGAGAAGTTCCTCCAGGTCTTGGAAAGTGAAATGCAGAAAAATGGAGTTTGCACTGAATTTATCTTAAAGATGTACAACAGGAAGAGCCTGGCTATGAAAACCATTAATAAGATGGAAGATGTCCTCACAAAGTCCTCAGCCAATGTGACTTTGTTTTACGGCAGCACCAGTCACTTCTTTCAGTTACAACTTCTCAGCCGAAATCTCCGAACGAGAGGCAAGATCTGGATCATCACAGCCCAGTGGGATTTTACTGTAGGTCCCCGGCCAGACAACCCAGACTCAAATCCATTCCAGGGCGCTTTGTCCTTTGCAGTTCATAAGGCGGAAATCCCACAATTTCAAGACTTCCTTCGATCCGTGAATCCTAAAAAATATCCAAACGATATTTTCATGAAGCATTTCTGGGGTTCTGCCTTTGACTGTTTGATGCCTCCTCCCTACTCAGTCCCAAGGTATGGGAAAAGAAAATGCACTGAAAGGGAACGACTGGACAGCCTTCCTGTTTCAGTTTTTGATATCAACACCGTGTGGCAGAGCTACAGCATTTACAATGCGGTCTATGCAGTAGCCCATGCACTGTTGGAAATGAGATACCATAATACTGGAGGAGGAGGGAGGAGGAGGAGAAAAGGCCTTCTACCCCCATGGCAGGTATTATGACACAAATAATATATCTGAGGCAGGAGAGAGTTTTCAACAATGCCAAAGATGGTGGCCACTCCAAGGAGAGGTCTTTAAATGAGACCAAGAGGGACTTCATTGGCTCCCCAGATCACCTGACTCCACAGGGCTATTAGCTGCAACCCCCCTTTCTGACACTGTCAGTGGGCCCTGCCCACCCATAGATTTGAATAGATATTCATTCATTGCATTAGCAAAGGCACTATACGGTTTAAATATATCCTGGATCAGACCATTGTTCCGCAAGTGCAGTTTGTGTGGCAATTAAATCCTGCCGTCCAGTCAGCGCTTCCCTGCGTAGTTCTGCTTGAGGCTTGAGGCTGACCTGGGCAGGAAAACAGAGTTGCAGCGGTCCTGCCGTCAATGTGAGATAGAGGGATAAATTGCGTCCAGAGACAGTTCGTTGCTATCTCTAAAAGTGTTTATTTACACAGCAATAAATCCATCAGAACTTTCCGGCATCTCTCCGTGCTAAAAGCACAGTTTGAAACACAGCAGGGGGAGATGCCCTCTCTGGCTTTCAAGCCACTAACACAAACATGCACCAGAGTCACATTTTACAATATTCATATTAATTTAAACTTGATGAATCAAGTTGCTAAATGAATGTACCCTTATCATGTTTTATGATTCCCCTGATATTGTTTGTGAGCTGGAACTGTGACCAAAATTAATAAATTAATTCATTCACTAGCTAAATGTGGAACAGTCAGTTTATTTAAGTAAGCTCTTCTATCAGTTGGCAGTCATAATTATTAAATCATACGTTAGTGAAGAGATTTCTCCCTCCCTTGCAATCTCTGCCCTCAGCTCCACACGTTTCTGAAGAAGGTCCGATTCAATAACAGTGCTGGAGAGGAGGTTTATTTTGATGAGAATGGAGACTCCACAGCTACTTATGATATTTTCAATTGGATCGTGCTCCCTAACATCTCCCTGGTTAGTGTGAAAGTTGGAGGAGTGAAGCACCATGGCCAAGACTTCTTCTTTGACGATGCTAAGGTGGTCTGGAAGGAACGATTAGGGCAGGTGAGACTCAAGAAAGACTCTGCTCTGGGTGCTCCACCCAAATGAGGTGTGGTGGGTGGTTTATGGGGATGGATCAAGGCCCCATGTGTGTTATAGATTCAAAGCAGTATCATACTACTTCAGACAGTTATGGTTTCCCTCAAATAATCATGAGAACTGTAGTTTGCTAAGGGTCCTGTGAGTTCTTGGGAGATCCCTATTACCCTCACGCAACTCAGAGTGGTTAATAATAATTATATAATTTATATCCTGCCCATCTGGCTGTGTTTCCACAGCAACACTTGGCAGCTTACAACATATATAAAAACACAACAAACCTTTTAAAAACAAAATATCCTGTACAAGCAACAAACCAACCAAGAAATCAATAGAAACCAATAACAATACTGATAATAATAATAATAACAATAATAAACAGTTTACAGTTATACCCAATTTAAAATAATTGCCAAACACAGCTAAACATTTATCCAACACCAACCCAACAAAAACGAAGCAGAGGAACCAAAATTAGAACCATTTAAAACCTTTTAAAACATTTAGTCAGTTGCCCCAACCCAAGAATTGTTCCAGCGATGTTCCTCCAGCCTCCCAGGAGCCTCTTTTAGTTGTTCAGGGTAACAGCTCCTGCAGCTTGTGCAACACCTGATGGCAGCCAGCTGGTTAGTCAAGGAGGCTCAAGGCACGCCACATGGCACACACAGCTCTGTCCCTGCTAGAAATTGGGACAGATTTGACATCTGATGGGAGGGCATTCCACAGGGCGGGCGCCACTACCGAGAAGGCTCTCTGCCTGGTTCCCTGTAGCTTTGCTTCTCGCAATGAGGGAACCGCCAGAAGGCCCTCGGCGCTGGACCTCAGCATCTGGGCAGAATGATGGGGGTGGAGACGCTCCTTCAGGTATACTGAAGGCTGTTTATGTGGTCTTGGCGGCTGCCCCCAGTCACCAGTCTAGCTGCTGCATTCTGGATTAGTTGCCCCACATAGAGCACATTGCAGTAGTCCAAGTGGGAGATAACTAGAGCATGCACCACTCTGGCGAGACATTCTGCGGGCAGGTAGGGTCTCAGCCTACGTACCAGATGGAGCTGGTAGACAGCTGCCCTGGACACAGAATTGACCTGCGCCTCCATGGACAGCTGTGAGTCCAAAATGACTTCCAGGCTGTGCACCTGGTCCTTCAGGGGCACAGTTACCCCATTCAGGACTAGGGAGTCCTCCACAATTAAATAGTGCAAACTGAGGTTGTGCATTGCCCTGACATTTTCCTTAACGCAGTGCCCAATCTGTTGGGGAAGTGGGCTCATTGTGCAAGTGTGCCAAATCAAGTATGAATCTGCCAATACGTAGTTGAATGCCGTAGTCTGCAAAACAGCCACTTTAAAAAACGCATTCCCTCCTGCGCTTCTTTAGCATCCGCGTTCCATCTGCAGTGAGAGCTGCCTCCCTGGATTTAGAAAAGTGGCTGAAAAGGGAAGGCCCACCTGCTGCTTCAAATGTGTCCGGTGCCTACCTGGCCAGATCTCCAACCAAATTGGTAAGAATGTGGCCAAGGCATTGTTTGACTATACAAGCATATATAGTTTATGTTTGTGTTCTCTGTGTGCTCTGCTTTTTGTTTTGATAGTCACATTTTTCATCTTAGATCCAACTCAGGGTAAAATAATGTATGCATGTTCCTAGCATAAACCACCTGTGCATAGCACTGATGGGCTGGAATCTGGTAAGTCACTTAGAGGTAGCATCAAGGAAGACTATGGAAATGGCATTCCATTCACCAGCCAAATGGGAAATGGTTTTTAAATTATTATCAACAACATTTCAATATATGATACTATTATACTTACTGTTGTCGTGGTCGTTAAACTATGCAGTGGTACCTCGGGTTAAGGACTTAATTTGTTCTGGAAGTCCATTCTTAACCTGAAACTGTTCTTAACCTGAGGTACCACTTTAGCTAATGGGGCCTCCTGCTGCCACCACGCCACCACCACGTGATTTCTGTTCTCATCCTGAAGCATCTGTAACCTGAAGCATCTGTAACCCGAGGTACCACTGTACTGCACTGTCAGTAAAACATAACTTACAAATATTTTTACCTGTATGATTGCAGCAGCAAAAAGTTTGGTTGTCCCAAAGTGGAGAGTTTTAATATGACTATGTCTTAAATATTAGCTTAACAAGCTCTGGGAAATTGTTACTTATACCTAAATTAACATTATTAAGGAGCAAGAAATTCAGGAGTTAAAAACAGTATATTTATAGAAAAATGGTCAGCATTTACACAGTTTTGTCAAAGGGTATTTTGCCTTCCCAAAGCTCTGCACACTTTTGGTTTCTTCTTTGGAGCAATATGATTGCCTTCACCTTGTATGAATTTTCCCTTCCAGCTGTATGTTGTTGGCCAGAGATAGGATGGGGCATGACGATATGTGGACTTGTAATTGCATGGGCGAAGATCATGAGAACATAAGAAGAGTTGTGCTAGATCAGACCGTCCTCACAGTTCACCAAATGCCCTGGGGTGACCACAGAGTGCATAATATTTTTCCCTTGGAAACCAGCCAAAACTCAGATCAAGGCTTTTCTGTTTCACCTAGCTTAGGAAAGGTAGGGTAGATATATCAGTTGAGCTTTATATTTGTATTCCTCTAAAGTTAGGTAAGGGTAAAGGGACCCCTGACCATTAGTCGTGACCGACTCTGGGGTTGTGGCACTCATCTCGCTTTCCTGGCCGAGGGAGCCGGGGTACAGCTTCCGGGTCATGTGGCCAGCATGACTAAGTCACTTCTGGTGAACCAGAGCAGCGCACCGAAATGCCGTTTGCCTTCCTGCTGGAGTGGTACCTATTTATCTACTTGCACTTTGACGTGCTTTCGAACTGCTAGGTTGGCAGGAGCAGGGACCGAGCAACAGGAGCTCACCCCGTCACGGGGAATCGAACCACCGACCTTCTGATCGGCAAGTCCTAGGCTCTGTGGTTTGACCCACAGCACCACCCATGTCCCATAAGTTACAAAGTTACATAAGTTACATAGGTTACAAAGTTACTAAAGTTACAAATGCTATTACCGGCACTGGGCTTCTGGGGGGACCAGGCTGTAGCACAACTCATCTGATCCAAAAGATGGATGCATGGGTCTATGTGGTCAGTAGTGAGATTCAATTTGTGTTTTCCAGATATGGACCGCTGTGAGACATGCAAAGAGGACTACTATCCAAATGAAGCCAGAAACAAGTGTGTTCCCAAAAACCTAAGTTTCCTGTCCTATGACGAGCCCCTGGGGATTGCTTTAGCTTCCTCTGCTCTTTCTTTCTCGCTCTTGGCTATGTTTTTGCTCGGAACCTTTATTAAACACCGAGACTCTCCCATAGTCAAAGCCAACAACCGAGATCTCAGCTACACCCTCCTCTCCTCCCTGATGCTCTGCTTCCTCTGCTCCTTGCTCTTCATTGGCCGGCCAAGGATGGAGACTTGCCTTCTCCGGCAGACAGCCTTTGGCCTCATTTTCTCAGTCTCTCTTGCTACGGTCTTGGCCAAAACCATCACTGTGGTTCTGGCCTTCAATGCCACAAAGCCGGGGAACAGAATGCGGAAATGGCTGAGACCCAGAGCTGCCCATGGCTTTGTGCTGCTCTGTTCTCTCATCCAGGCTGGGATCTGCGTGGTCTGGCTGGGAACCTCTCCCCCATTCCCAGATGTTGATACCCGCTCGGAGCCTGGGTACATTATCCTTGAGTGCAACGAGGGCTCCGTCACTGCCTTCTACTGCATCCTAGCTTACATGGGTCTCTTGGCTTTGGTGAGCTTCACGGTTGCCTTCCTGGCCAGGAAGCTGCCTGACAGCTTCAATGAAGCCAAGTTCATCACCTTCAGTATGCTGGTTTTCTGCAGCGTCTGGGCGTCCTTCATCCCAAGCTACCTGAGCACCAAAGGGAAATATATGGTGGCTGTGGAGATCTTCTCTATTTTGGCCTCCAGTGCTGGGTTACTAGGCTGCATCTTCTTCCCCAAGTGTTATATTATTCTGCTGCGGCCAGATCAGAACAGCCGGGAGCATTTCACTCGGAAATTAAACTCTGGAGTGCAACAGCTTTAAATCTGGAGACTGAGATACTGCATGTTGTGTGGTTGATTGCCAGAATTCGGATATCTGAAGATTGGGCAAGCCAGTCTCTCTTCGTTTTTTATCTCATTAGCCAAGTGTGTTTTCACTTGGCGACATCTTCATTGGCAACTGGCATAGCCTTCTGCTCCAGCCAGATAAGACCGAAAAGAGCACCTTGTCAGCAAATATTTCCACATGTGAGTGAATCTGAAACATTCTGATTTGCTTTGAACTTTCAAGAGGCCGATCCTTCACAGGATCCTCAGTGTGATGAACTTGCTCACAAGTTCAGCTTGAAAGCAGAATAGAGAAAGGTTCAACCCTCACCCCAGGCACAAACTGTGGTGGCTGCCAAAAGCTTCTCCTTTATTAACAGTCGTGTGGGTGATGGATGTGGTTTTGTGTGGTGCCGTTCTGCCCACTACAATCCCACTTCAGTGAGCGCTTCATGTGGAGAGCTGTGAAGCCTGCCCCAATGTTTTATTGCATTATACATAATGGGGTGAAGCACACATTGGGTTATATCCAACTAACGCATCCTATCAATGCCAAGATTTTCACTTGCACAACAGAACTTTCCTACCTCTCCTTCCCCTGCACCAGAGGATTGGGGGAACCCCAGTCCAGATTTAGTTGTGGGGGAGTTGGGGAAAGTTCCATTGTGGAAGTGTAAATCCTTGCCCTAGTGGGACATGTTAGCTGGATACCACTCAACATGTCTGAGCTTCAGACACAAACTCATTATGTAGTCATGACCAAGTCACTATCTTGACCTCTAATGGAGGAAGGGAGGAAGTTGCCTTATAGCCCTGTTTAAGGAAGCTTTTGATGTTTAACAGATTATTGTTTTTTAGTGTTTTGTTGGAAGCCGCCCAGAGTGGCTGGGGGGACCCAGCCAGATGAGCGGGGTATAAATAATAAATTATTATTATTATTATTATTATTATTATTATTATTATTATTATTATACTGAATCAAACCATTGGTCTATCTTTTTCATCATTGTCTACAATAACTGGTAGGGGCTTTCCACAGTTTCAGACAGTTGGGCAGGTTCCCTGAAGATGCAAGCATCCTACCTGAGACCAACCACTAGTATTCCCACTTTGCATTAGGGGTGACCACATTGCTCAGTTACAAAGCACATGCTTTACATGTAAAAGGACCCAGGTTCCATCCTCCGACTCTGCTTTTGTTCAGATTAATGTCTGGCCCCCTTATTTCTTAACACACCTGCATGGCTAAGCCATGTGTGGAATTGTGAGACCAATAAATGCCTGGACACCTGTGCTCTGCTCTATCTTCGGAAGTCAATCAAAGGAGTCCAGGTGCCAAGGCAATTTTTTTTTGGGGGGGGAGAGCCTTGCAGCACTGTTGGGATTAGGCTTCCGTTGGTGACTGACACAGAAAGAGGAGGTGGAAAAATAAATTCACAGAGGGGTAAATGGACGGACCTGGGTAGGAGCAGGGGGATTCCCCCTTTCCAAATTAACTTCAGCCATTTTAGAAGAGGGAGCATGGATGCTGGCTCTCCCTTCACCAATCTTTCTGCAGAGTAGAGTGCTTCAATGGAGGCTGGGGAGAACTTTGATCAGCCGAGATAGGAGGTTGGACAGGAGACAGAAGTGACTCAACATGGGCCTAAACAGGAGAGTGCAGTGTTGCTGCCTAGGGTCAGACTCTGCCTTCATAGATAGGAGCAGATCCAAGTGTCCCAACAAACCATGCACTTTCAATTTTGATATTGAAATCTTGGCGGGAGGGACAGGAAACCTGTTGAGACATCTTTGCCCTTCCATCCAGTTCTTGCCCTCCTCCTGAACTTCTGAACTGAGCCATGAATCTGCTGCTGAGCTTGAACTGTTAGGGCTCACCTACACTTCTGATTGTCCCATGCCTAGAAAACATTGGCCCAAGTGGTTTTTCACTTGTCCCTTACATTCTAGGCAAGAGTCGGAGTCTGGAAAATCTGCTTTCTAGATCTGAACTGAAGCAAACATCAATCTGGAGAAAACTCAGTTAATGTTCGCTCTAATTCCGTGGTAAACAACAGGTTTTCCGGGGGAGAAATACAGATAATATATATGAGTGAATCTGAAACATTCTGATTTGCTTTGAACTTTCAAGAGGCCGATCCTTCACAGGATCCTTAGTATGATAAACTTGCTCACATGTTCAGCTTGGAAGCAGGCAGGTAGTGGCACCCGCCCTGTGTAACGCCCTCCCACCAGATGTCAAAGAGAAAAATAACTACCAAACTTTTAGAAGACGTCTAAAGGCAGCCCTGTTTAGGGAAGCTTTTATGTTTAATAGGTTATTGTATTTTAGTGTTTTGTTGGAAGCCGCCCAGAGTGGCTGCCCCCACCAGATGGGCGGGGTATAAATAATAAATTATTATTATTATTATTATTATTATTATTATTATTATTATTATTATTATTCAACACTCACCCCAGGCACAAACTATGTGTGGTACCTGCCAAAAGCAGCAGGCCTTCCTCCCCTATAAAGGTAAAGGGACCCCTGTGTTATGTACTGAAGTTCTCACCCTGGGCCAGCAGGGGGATACTGTAGATAGTTATGCAAATGAAGGATCGAAAGTGACGTTCAGTGATTGGATGGATACTGTAGATAGTTAATCAAATGAAGGATCGAAAGTGACGTTCAGTGATTGGATAGTTTTAGAAAGTTGTTACAGTAATGTGGTACTGGAGCTCTATATAAGCAGGCTGACTAAGCCCTTCAGTTCAGTTCTGTCCTGGCCTGTGAATAAACAAGAGCCACCAACCTTCCTAAGCTCTGTGGTTTAACCCACAGCGCCACCCGCATCCCATCTTCCTCCCCTACTCCCCTGTTAACTGTAGTTTGTTTGTAGCGTGTTTGTATGATTGAATGTGATATGCCAGTCAGTATAAATCCTTTTCCTGGTGTGACATGTTAGTTGGATACCACCCAACATGTCTGAGCTTCAGACACAAACTTACTATGTAGTCATGACCAAGTCACTATCCTGACCTCTAATGGATGAATGGAGGAAGCTGCCCTATATTGAATTAAAACATTGGTCCATCTAACTCTTTTTTATATTAATATTTTTCTTGAAAGAATTTAAATTATAAAGAAATAAAGTGATACAAAGGGGGGATGATGGGGGAAAATAAAGAAATGTATAAAAAAGGGGGGAAACAATATACAAAAATGCAATGTAATATACTCCCATACATTTTTATATAAATTGATATAGTGTTATTATATCAGGAATTGTCTTCTTTTTGTAACTTAGTCCTCATTCATATTATTTTCTAAACTGTTTAACATGGTTGCATTGAGATATATTTTGTTTATATTACAGCATATTACAATGCAGCAATTACATAAAAACAAAAACAAACAATAAACACTTAGATTAATGTTTCTGAATAGATTAACAAAGTTGTATACTAAATTATTCCAATTGTTACAGATATGAAATTATGTACAGTAACATGTTTTGCTTAAATTGGTGATGATAAGTAAAAGTTATTTTGTATCAAAAACAATTAGAATATATAGGAATTTATAGGACCTGGGGAGGGGAGGGGAAATTAAAATATGCACTTCATGCACACTAGTCTATGCTGTAAACTACGGGTACTGTTCTACCATATGCCTCCTTATTTGTGTAATGAATAAAATCAAACCAGACTGCATAAAAATGGTGTTGCTTCTTAAATTTTGAGTCAGTTTTTCCAATAATGCTGTTTGGCAGATTGCATTATACCATTGGTTCATAGTTAATAATTGTAATGATTTCCATGTCCTGGCAATAGTTGTTCTTGCAGCACTTAATAGGTGTTCCGATCCACATTGCTTCAGGCCCTGGCTCAGCAGTGAGTCTCTCAAGCGCCTAGCTGAAGGCCCAAGGTGAAGAGCAGGCATGGAGAACATGTAGCACTCCAGACATTGTCATGGGCCAGGCTTGCTGGGGCTCATGGGAGTTAAAGTCCAAAAAAAGCTGGAGACCCAAGAGTGGGGAACACTGGTGTAGACAATACCAAGCAAAGTGGACTAATGGTCACAGCTTCCTGTGTTCCTATGATGCATCTAGACCAGGGGTCAGCAAACCTTTTCATCTGGTAGCTGTCCACTGTCCCTTAGACCTTGGTGGGGGCCGGACTATATTTTGAAAAATATAAATATCCTGCAAACCGGTCCCACAGCTGCCTCCAGACCTGGAGGAGGAACACACTCTGCACGTGCTCAGGAGTGCAGCTCAGCACCACCCACTCACCACTGTTGTTGACAAGCAGCAGCCGCTCCATTGGCCCATCCCTGCGGAGCTCCCAGGCGGCGTACAGCATGCACTGCGACCCGTCATACGAGGCCAGGATGTGTCAGGAGCTCGTCCTACACTTGAGTAGGACCCTGGTAGAGACACATGCCCGACTGGCATGTTCTCTCCCTCCTGGTCATTTGTTCGGGAGCTTCAAAAGCTTTCTTCAGCGTGAACATCACAGCAACCAATGCCAACAGACACCGCCACACTTAGGGATCCGCAGAGTGTTCACAGTTTGTCTAACAGACCTCAGCAACTCAGCATTTTGGCTAATCTACTTAATTTACATATAAACACAGACGGAGCACTGCAACATGGCTCACTCTTTCTCTAGCATCAGACAGCAAAGGAAAAAAGAACAAAGGACAATAGTCTCACTTCAAGGAACACAGTAACACAAACATCCTGTCTCCGTCACTTCCCACTCTGTGGAGTCAAAACATACACCGTCCTGTGATAGACAAAAATCCCATGACTGCAATCACGGAGCAGGAATTCTAACATTGCCGGGCAGGCAGTGCGCCGCTCACCCTCCAGCTGAAGCCCCATGATGTGCCCGTCAAAATGCCCATGGCGCAGCCCAGATCCGCCGCCTGCCTGCCAGCCTCTATGGCCATGGCCATGCCAGGTTTACCTCAGCACGTGAGCAGCAAGGCTTCAGATTGGCTGCAGGACGTTCCTGCAGCCAATCTGAAGCCGTACCAGCGTCGTCGCCCACCCAGAGGTGTCCTCAGCTTCGGATTGGCTGCAGGAGCTTCCTGCAGCCAATTCGAAGCCGTGCCAGCGTCATGGAAGTCAGTCCCCGTGTGACGAGGCATCTGTGGCTTCTTTTCAAGGAAACACCACACTGGTTTAGCTCAGTGAGGGGCCTGACCAAGTGGGCAGCAGGGTCCCCGGGCCGGTTTTTTGAGCCTGGTGGGCCGGATTTCGGTCCCCGGGCCATAGTTTGCTAACCCCTGAATTCTAGACCACCTCCTAGTGAAGGCTAATGTAGTCACCAGGAGAGGAGGAACACGGAGCAGGGCCAAAGCAAGGAAGGGAACTTTGTGTGGGCACAGGTGCTCCATACTGTTGCTTCATTCCTTGTCCCCACAGTACAGGGGCACATCAGCATAAACATATTTGTGAAAGGAGCTAGGCCACAGGGAGCAGCAGGGAGCATCTGCGTTGGGCAGGGAGGTGGAATCACTGCAATGACTATGATCACAGCCAGGAGGTCCACCCAGAGGGGACTCTGGTAAGCAATAACAAGAATGAGAGTTGTTGAAAGGGTCAGGAATCTCGGAGTAAACATGCCCTTATTATGCCAGACGAGGGTCCTGTCTATAGAACAAAGCCAAGGTCTTCCACCCTGCTCACTGTAGACCCACTCTGGGGCTCAGAATAGAGCGGCTGCAGTGCTGGACCACATTGAAATGAACTTGATCTCTCAGCTCATCCCCGTGTTCTCTAATGCAGTCGACTTGATGGGCTTGACGGGGTCGATCTTGGAAAGAAGGCGAGTGCCCAGGGAAGGCGACTCTATGCTGTCTCTGATCCTTATCACGCTGCTTTTCCCCACTGCTGTGGCTACGGATGGGGAAACCCTGTGTACTCCTAAGAAAAGCTACACGGAAGGCTACTCTAGAGACGGGGACCATATCATTGGGGGTATATTATCCCAGAATATTTTAGACAATGAAAAAGTAAAATTCCAAAGTGCTCCACAGCCTTTTTCATTTGCAACGGTCGGTCAGTAAGTATTTAACACTGTTTCAGGAAACCGGAATGTATCCTCTGAGTTTTATCAGTCTCTGTGTAGCCAGACTCAGGTCTATGATGTTATTTCAGATCAGATCAGAACTGGCGTATAATCAAGCATTTGCATATATTCAGGAGCAAGTAGGTTTTGTAAGAATATCATTACTTTGCATTCATAGGCTTGCCTGGCCCCTCTGTTACAGATCTTTAGGTGCCAGGCAAAAACATTTCTCTTCTCCCAGAACTTTCGCTAATGAAACAATCTATAGCATTTTAAATTGTGGATGTGGAGGCATTTTTTGTGTGTGTTACTATGGTACGTATGTAATTTTTTGTTTTTATGTTTTGCTTTTATATTGTAAACTGCCGTGTGATTCTCGGATGAAGGATGGTATAGAAATTTAATAAGTAATAATAACAACAACAATAATAGCAATAATCCACCAAAATTCTAACAAAGCAATGCACCAGAGCCAAAATGCAAGGAGCTGGGTCGCCTCCACTCTGCCAGTAGTTTGCAGGAGGGAAATTTAGGTTTGGGCAGTTGGAATAAAGCACTCTGTTGCCAAAGAGCGACAAATCCACTTTTTAATGGATTTTTTTTGTGATTAGGAAAGTTATGGGAGGACGCCCTGAAAGGTGTGGGATGAATGAATGATTAGCAGAAAGATATAAAAGTGAGCAAACCATGATCAGTTCAGAACATGAATGCTCATTCCTGGCTATGTTCCACCTCCCCTGTGAGAGGCATTGTGTCTCTGAAAAAAAGTTGCTTGGGAATGCAGGTGTGCAACAGTGTGCTGTTGTGCTCTTGTCCAGCTTGCAGGCTCCTCTTTCCTTCTTGTTGTTGTTGTTTAGTTGTTTAGCTGTGTCCGATTCTTCATGACCCATGGACCAGAGCACGCCAGGCACTCCTGTCTTCTACTGCCTCCCGCAGTTTGGTCAGACTCATATTTGTAGCTTCGAGAACACTATGCAACCATCTCGTCCTCTGTCGTCCCCTTCTCCTTGTGCCCTCCATCTTTCCCAACATCAGGGTCTTTTCCAGAGAGTCTTCTCTTCTCATGAGGTGGCCAAAGTATTGGAGCCTCAGCTTCACGATCTGTCCTTCCAGCGAGCACTCAGGGCTGATTTCCTTAAGAATGGATAGGTTTGATCTTCTTGCAGTCCATGGGACTCTCAAGAGTCTCCTCCAGCACCATAATTCAAAAGCATCAATTCTTCGGCGATCAGCCTTCTTTATGGTCCAGCTTTCCTTCTTATTGTTGTATAAACTCCTCACATACAAATTGGAATAAATGCTCTGTAAAGACTGGAGATGGTCTGTCATTACCAGGATTGATGTTGCATAAACAGAACTTAGAATACTTCCTTCCAGATTACAGTATTTCCTTTTTACAATTTACTTCTTAAAACACTAATTGGTGTCTTGTGTAGTTGGCCCTCATTGTATATTCTCTCTCTCTCTCTGTTCCAAAAACAGAAATAGTCTGCTGCTGTTTCTCTCACACACCCATGTACATGTGCTTGTCCCTGCCCTCTTCCCTTACCTAGAGGGGTGTTGCCCTCCTTCAAGTACTGGTCAGCATTTCATTTGAAAATGGCAAAGAGATATCAAAAGACCATCCCCATACCATTAGCTCCCATTCACAAAACATCTGCCTGCCAGCCTGTGCTATTAACCAGCAATTTGGCTAACCGATGAATAGCTGCCATATTCCCTTCCTTCCTTCCTTCCTTCCTTCCTTCCTTCCTTCCTTTCTTCCTCCCATACATCTTTGCATACATACTTTTACAAATTGGGGGGGGGGGTGCAGACTCCCCATAATTACATGATTTAGTAAAAGTTAAAAATTAATCAAGTTTTACTGAAACTTTGCCAGATTCAGAACCCTCCTAGATTTAGTTATATGGAACCAAGCCAGCTTGGCAGAGCTGGATGGATGGGCCGTTAGCAGGAGACAAATGGTTTGATTTATGCCTATTTATTTATGCATATTTTAATGCATATTTATGCATTTATACAACCTGTACCAAAAGGGAGGGATTGGAGAGGGTCTCATTCTGCCTTCAGGACAGCACTGGATGCAAAGAACAGCAAAAAGCCATCCCTGGTGTCTCTTAGTTTCAGCCTGTCATTCCCAGCTCACATGGAGCTCTGCTCCTTCTCCTTCTCACTGCTAACCATCTCCAAAGGCCTCCCTCCAGCCTAATCATTCAGTGTTGCAACCCTAAAGCTGCCCTTTGCCTCTGCCCACTAACACCCAGCAAAGATGACACCCCGCTCCCCCTTGCCTGGCTGTCTTGCCCTCTGATGGTTTCCTTGATGGGTCATCACTGGCCCATATCATAAAGACACCACAGGGAACAGAGACCCTGGTAAGTGCTCCTACAACCCCTGGAATCTTGCACCACTGGTGGGGATTGAGGTGGCATGCAAGAACACAATCCAAGTGTGGTACCTTCACAACACCTGTGCTGCTGCTTAGTTTCCTTCAGGGGCTAGAATGTGGATACCCAACATATTGCTGGGCTCCCAGCTACCATCAGACTAAGCTGGCATGTGGAGTCATCAAGGATGGTAGGATTAGTTAGGTCTGCCATACATCCAGATTTTCCTGGAAACGTTCAGGAATTGGTCCTCAAAATGGCGTCCAGGTGGATTTTTTTGAATCGGCAAAATGTCCAGGATGTATGGCAAGGGGGTATTTTTAAATTTTAAAAATCCATTAAAAAGCCCCCAAGAGCCCCAATACTTTCTTTCTTGCTTGCTTTGGTGGGGGGGGGGATGTTCCGAAAAAGGGCTCAACAAGTTAGAGGGGTTGTCCAATATCTAGAAGGCACCGTCTTGGGGCTAACATTCGACAAACCTACAGTTTCCATTATCCCCGATGGGTAGCATAATCATCTCCATGCCCTTCTGAGTACTGTCTGTCTGTCTCGGGCATTTTTAACAGAATGTTTCCAGGGCATTTCACAATAGAGTTACTGAGGTTCACTGTCCCACTGCAGCCAACTCAGCAAGAACTACCAGCACGCCCTGGCCTTTGTGTTTGCAGTGGAAGAGCTCAACAAGGACTCTCATCTCTTTCCCAATGTCTCCTTGGGATTCCAGCTCTATGAAGATGGTCACAACATGAGAAAGAACCATGAGGCTACCATTAGCATTTTATCTGAGAGGAACTGGACTCCTTCCGTGCTCCCCCTGCCTCCCAGCGCATATGATCTTTATTACTCCTACGGGAGGCCGTCTTATAACAGTCTGGTCAGCACAGGTCCAAAGGATAAAACCATCCCCAACTATCATTGCCATGGGCAGAGCAAGCTGGCAGCCGTCATTGGGGCTCTGACATCCGAGTCGACCACTGAGATGAGCAACATGTTGCAGAGCTCCAAGGTACCTCAGGTGAGTTTAGCCCTGTGCTCTGTTGCTGCACCTGACACCCTCTCTGACTTCAAAATACTGGAGCAAGCAAACAGGACATCTGTGACCAAATGACATAATGTAAATTATGTGTTCTTTTTTACATGTCAATGATATGCATGTAAAAACTTGCATTTTCAAGAAATATTTATCTATTTACTTAAACTATTTGCGGCCTACTCTCCTTCAAGAGGCAATCCCAGGGCAGGCTACATTAAACTGATGTCACAGGTTGTAGCTTGCACAGTGAGAAGGAAGGGAGGCAAACCAACCTCTCCTTCTTATTAACTTCATCACAGTCACCAAGTGGATATCTTTATTTTATTTTTTCCCTGCCTGCCTCCACCAAACAGCCCTTGAACATTCTGAACTTTAAACAGGCCCAGTAATGGGAGGAGTGGTGGGGTGATTAGATTAGACCTCATTACTGGTAGGGTTCACACAGTAACAACAACAACAACAACAACAACAACAACAACAACAACAACAACAACAACAATTTATTTGTACCCCGCCCATCTGGCTGGGTTTCCCCACCTCCTCTGGGCGGCTTCCATAGAAACCAAAAATACACTAAAATACCACACATTAAAAACTTCCCTGAACAGGGCTGCCTTAAGATGTCTTCTGAGTGTCAGGTAGTTATTTATTGCTTTGACATCTGATGGGAGGGCGTTCCACAGGGCGGGCGCCACTACCGAGAAGGCCCTCTGCCTGGTTCCCTGTAGCTTACAGTAGAAGTAAGAGAACAAAGAATTTGGTAACCTTCACAGGACAGCTTACTCTATGGCCTTAACCCCTTCACACATTATAGTTAAACATGTTTGTTATAAGAGGCTAATTTACCTCACACTTTCAACCTTTAAATCAATTGGAAGGAAGAGAAGGAGAGCACATTCCTAAGTACATTTGTATTTCATGTTAATTGCCAAATTCCTAGGCTATAAAGCCACCATTGTACAACCCTAAAACTAAACATAATGACAGGAGACAGTCGACTGTAAACCACACCAAGAAAGTTGGAGTTAACTCTTGATTAGCAAAAGAGGATCTGCACAGGAGTGTCACAGCAACTCAACTCCTGCAGATCTTGCTCCCCATGAAGCAGTTGCTGAGAGTGAAGGTACCCGCCTCCCCAAAGCTGCCTATGTCCTCTCTCCTCCAGGGTTTTCACAAAGCAATCTGAGACTGAATCTACATGAAACTAACTTCTCATCTGACCTCTTGATGCCTCTCCTGGTTCTGAGAAATGAGTGGAGAGGGGAGCTCATTGCAGCTGGAGAGGGAGACGCCCAAGCCTCTTCACCAGCCAGACTCATCTCTGCCTCTTGGCCTTTCTCTTCTCCTCCTTCAGTTTCCGCCCCTGATTCTGGATTTCTCTCTACCACAGATTCCCCCTGCTCACTAAGCCCTGCTACCTCTTCTGCTTTCGGCACCTTCTCTTCCCAGTCTTCTCCCTCTTCCACCTATGACCACTCATTGCCCCAGCCTTCATCCCTTGGGGGACCCCAGTTGGTTTCGCTCACCAATCATCTGTGTCCAACGAGTCTGTGGCACACAAAGTGGTTGAAGGTTCTATTCCTTCAAAAAACACACAATATAAACCAGCAAGAAATAACAGCCCTTTTCTCCTTAGATCTGTTATGGCTCATCTGATCCCATCCTGAGTGACAAGGTCCAGTTCCCTTTTCTGTATCGGACAGTCCCCAGTGACACAGCTCAGTTCACCGGGATCATCAAGCTGATTCTTTACTTCCGCGGGACGTGGATTGGAGTAGTTTTTACAGGTGACGATAATGGCGAGAAGTTCCTCCAGGCCATGGAAGGTGAAATGCAGAAAAATGGAGTTTGCACTGAATTCATCTTAAAGATGTACAGCACGAAGAACCTGGCTATTAAAACCATTAATAAGATGGAAGATGCCCTCACAAAGTCCTCGGCCAATGTGACTTTATTTTACGGCAGCACCAGTCACTTCTTTCATTTACAAGTTCTCAGTCGAAATCTCCGAACGAGAGGCAAGATCTGGATCATCACAGCCCAGTGGGATTTTACTGTAGGTCCCCGGCCAGACAAACCAGACTCAAATCCATTCCAGGGCGCCTTGTCCTTTGCAGTTCATAAGGCGGAAATCCCACGATTTCAAGACTTCCTTCGGTCTGTGAACCCTAAAAAATATCCAAATGATATTTTGATGAAGCATTTCTGGGGTTTTGCCTTTGATTGTGTGATGCCTCCTCCCTACTCAATCCCAATTTATGGGAAAAGAAAATGCACTGAAAGGGAACGACTGGACAGCCTGCCTGTTTCAGTTTTTGATATCAACACCGTGTGGCAGAGCTATAGCATTTACAATGCGGTCTATGCAGTAGCCCATGCACTGTTGGAAATGAGATATCATAATACTGGAGGAGGAGGGAGGAGGAGGAGAAAAGGCCTTCTACCCCCATGGCAGGTATTATGACACAAATAATGTATCTGAAACAGAGGAGAGTTTTCAACAATGCCAGGGATGGTTTGATAGCCTCATCATTGCGTATGGTGTCCCCACATGATTTGTCAGGGCCCAGTGGTATCAGAGTCAAACAGGGTGGTCCACACAGGCCTGTGGTTTCAGGTTATAGAGTATACAGACAAGGATCCCAAGGCCAGAGGCATTTGATGTAGTCTAATATGTTTTTCAATTTCCAAAGCAGGCAGGTAAGAGGGAGAAGAGAGAAGACAAGTGGCTGAAAAAGGGTAGACACTCTGAGGAGACGTCTTTAAATGAGACCAAGAAGGACTTCATTGGCGCTCCAAATCACCTGATTCCTCAGGGCTATTGGCTGCAATCCCCCTTTCTGACACTGTCAGTGGGCCCTGTCCCACCCATAGATTTGAATAGATTATAATATTCATTCATTGCATTAGCAAAGGCACCATACGGTTTTAAATATATCCTGGATAATATGTATAGATGAAATCAGAGCATTGTTCCGCAA
Source organism: Podarcis erhardii (assembly GCF_964252035.2). Taxonomy (NCBI): domain Eukaryota; kingdom Metazoa; phylum Chordata; class Lepidosauria; order Squamata; family Lacertidae; genus Podarcis; species Podarcis erhardii. The sequence continues at coordinate 75,357,046 of NC_138511.1, forward strand.
GTGCAGTTTGAAACACAGCAGGGGGAGATGCCCTCTCTGGCTTTCAAGCCACTAATACAAACATGCACCAGAGTCACATTTTACAATATTCATATTAATTTAAACGTGATGAATCAAGTTGCTAAATGAATGTGCCCTTATTGGGTTTTATGACTCCCCTAAAATTGTTTGTGAGCTGCAACTGGTCTGTGACCAAAATTAATACATTCATTCATTCACTAGCTAAATGTGGGACAGTCAGTTTATTTAAGTAAGCTCTTCTATCAGTTGGCAGTCATAATTATTAAATCATACATTAATGAAGAGAGATTTTTCCCTCCCTTGCAATCTCTGCCCTCAGCTCCACACATTTCTGAAGAAGGTCCGATTCAATAACAGTGCTGGAGAGGAGGTTTATTTCGCTGAGAATGGAGACTCCACAGCTACTTATGATATTTTCAATTGGATCGTGCTCCCTAACAGCTCCCTGGTTAGTGTGAAAGTTGGAGGAGTGAAGCACCATGGCCAAGACTTCTTCTTTGACGATGCTAAGGTGGTCTGGAAGGAACAATTAGGGCAGGTGAGACTCAAGAAAGACTCTGCTTTGGGTGCTCCACCCAAGGGAGGTAAGGTGGGTGGTTTATGGGGCAGCGCCCAATCCGTTGGGAAAGTGGGTTCGTTGTGCAAATGAACAATAAGGGCACAACCTCAATCTGCCAATATGTGATTGAATGCCATCATTTGCAAAACAGCCACTTTAAAAAACGCATTCCCTCCTGCACTTCTTTAGCACCCGCGCTCCATCTGCAGTGAGAGCTGCCTCCCTGGATTTAGAAAAGTGGCTGAAAAGGGAAGGCCGAGCTGCTGCTTCAAATGTGTCCGGTGCCTACCTGGCCAGATCTCCAACCAAATCGGTAAGAATGTGGCCAAGGCATAGAAACATATAGCGTTTCTGTTTGTGTTCTCTGTGTGTTCTGCATTTTCTTTTGAAATTCACATTTTTAATCTTGGATCAAACTCAGGAGAAAATAGTTCCCAGCATAAACCACCTGTGCACACCATTGATGGGCTGGAGTCTAGTAAGTCACTAACCCATTTCTTTATTTCAGCCAAATCAGATTCCAGTGTTTTAAGAATGAGCAGTATCTTTTGTCTTTTAACTGAATGTGTATTTGGTTGAATAAATGTAGACGAGCTGCTTAATTAGCTAAGGCAGCTTTGAACAGAGGGGTTAGGGTATAGGGGTCAGTTGAGCTTTATATTTCTATTCATCTAAAGTTACACATGCTATTTAGCAGCACTGGGCTTCTGGGGGGACCAGGCTATAGCGCAAGTCATCTGATCCAAAAGATGGGTGCATGGGTCTATGTGGTCAATAGTGAGATCCAATTTGTGTTTTCCAGATATGGACCGCTGTGAGACATGCAAAGAGGACTACTATCCAAATGAAGCCAGAAACAAGTGTGTTCCCAAAAACCTAAGTTTCCTGTCCTATGACGAGCCCCTGGGGATTGCTTTAGCTTCCTCTGCTCTTTCTTTCTCGCTCTTGGCTATGTTTTTGCTCGGAACCTTTATTAAACACCGAGACTCTCCCATAGTCAAAGCCAACAACCGAGATCTCAGCTACACCCTCCTCTCCTCCCTGATGCTCTGCTTCCTCTGCTCCTTGCTCTTCATTGGCCGGCCAAGGATGGAGACTTGCCTTCTCCGGCAGACAGCCTTTGGCCTCATTTTCTCAGTCTCTCTTGCTACGGTCTTGGCCAAAACCATCACTGTGGTTCTGGCCTTCAATGCCACAAAGCCGGGGAACAGAATGCGGAAATGGCTGAGACCCAGAGCTGCCCATGGCTTTGTGCTGCTCTGTTCTCTCATCCAGGCTGGGATCTGCGTGATCTGGCTGGGAACCTCTCCCCCATTCCCAGATTTTGATACCCGCTCGGAGCCTGGGTACATTATCCTTGAGTGCAACGAGGGCTCCGTCACTGCCTTCTACTGCATCCTAGCTTACATGGGTCTCTTGGCTTTGGTGAGCTTCACGGTTGCCTTCCTGGCCAGGAAGCTGCCTGACAGCTTCAATGAAGCCAAGTTCATCACCTTCAGTATGCTGGTTTTCTGCAGCGTCTGGGCGTCCTTCATCCCAAGCTACCTGAGCACCAAAGGGAAATATATGGTGGCTGTGGAGATCTTCTCTATTTTGGCCTCCAGTGCTGGGTTACTAGGCTGCATCTTCTTCCCCAAGTGTTATATTATTCTGCTGCGGCCAGATCAGAACAGCCGGGAGCATTTCACTCGGAAATTAAACTCTGGAGTCCAACAGCTTTAAATCTGGAGACTGAAATACTGCATGTTGTGTGGTTGATTGCCAGAATTCGGATATCTGAAGATTGGGCAAGCCAGTCTCTCTTCGTTTTTATCTCATTAGCCAAGTGTGTTTTCACTTGGCGACATCTTCATTGGCAACTGGCATAGCCTTCCGCTCCAGCCAGATAAGACCGAAAAGAGCACCTTGTCAGCAAATATTTCCACATGTGAGTGAATCTGAAACATTCTGATTTGCTTTGAACTTTCAAGAGGCCGATCCTTCACAGGATCCTCAGTGTGATGAACTTGCTCACAAGTTCAGCTTGAAAGCAGAATAGAGAAAGGTTCAACCCTCACCCCAGGCACAAACTGTGGTGGCTGCCAAAAGCTTCTCCTTTATTAACAGTCGTGTGGCTGATGGATGTGGTTTTGTGTGGTGCCGTTCTGCCCACTACAATCCCACTTCAGTGCGTGCTTCATGTGGAGAGCTGTGAAGCCTGCCCCAATGTTTTATTGCATTATACATAATGGGGTGAAGCACACATTGGGTTATATCCAACTAACGCATCCTATCAATGCCAAGATTTTCACTTGCACAACAGAACTTTCCTACCTCTCCTTCCCCTGCACCAGAGGATTGGGGGAACCCCAGTCCAGATTTAGTTGTGGGGGAGTTGGGGAAAGTTCCATTGTGGAAGTGTAAATCCTTGCCCTGGTGGGACATGTTAGCTGGATACCACTCAACATGTCTGAGCTTCAGACACAAACTCATTATGTAGTCATGACCAAGTCACTATCTTGACCTCTAATGGAGGAAGGGAGGAAGTTGCCTTATAGCCCTGTTTAAGGAAGCTTTTGATGTTTAACAGGTTATTGTTTTTTTTATATATATACTTTTTTTATTAAGTTTCATTTTCAGTACAACACAAAACAAAAGCAGTTAAACAAAGAGTACTCCAAGAGGAAAAAGAAAAGAAAAAAAAAAAAGAAAAAAAAACAGCAACAACAACAAACTAATACATACACCAAAATACACCGACTGACTTCCTTCCCTGCTGATTTCAGATTTCTAATTTTAAATAAACCTTCATTTTTAACAGCTGGTATTGGTTATTAGTTTATACATCGGAAGATTTACAACATACCTGCTATGGTTGGTAAGTTTCTATAGATGCCTCCAATATAGATCATAAATTTACTCCAATCATTCTTTGACTTTGTATTTTTCTGGTTCCTAATTCTCTGCGTCATTTTTGCCAGTTCAACAAATTCAAATAATTTAGTTTGCCAGTCCCTCACTGTTGGTATATTTGAACTTTTCCAATTCTGCGCGATTAGCATTCTGGCTGCTGCTGTTGCATATTGGAATAGAGTTTTATCTTCTTTTTTAATTTCTTCTCCAATAATACCTAATAAGAAGGCCTCTGGTTTTTTAGGGAATGTGTATCTAAGAATTTTTTTTAATTCGTTATATATCAAATTCCAAAACTTTTTAACTTCCTCACATCCCCACCACATATGTATAAAATTGCCTTCTTTTAATTTGCACTTCCAGCAGGCCTTATTTCCAGTCTTATACATCTTACTTAGTTTTTCTGGTGTAATATACCACCTATATATCATCTTCGCTAGGTTTTCTCTAATTGCGACGCTTGCTGGATGGCATGCCTACCTGTTGGATGGCATGCCTACCTGTGGTCAAATAAAGAGAGGGCCCATAAAGGGTTCTCAAGTCATATCATTAGGGGCCCATTGCTTGAAGTTTGGGAAAAAAACAAAAAGCTGTTAGAGTGGAGAACACCTTGGTGGCTATCCCCAACCGATATCCTAATTATCAAAAAGATAAATATGGAAGAGGAAAGATTGACATATGAGGATTTATTAATAAGATCTGAAGATAGCTGGAAACTAAGACTGTATGAGGAGCTGAGAGGAAGATTAACTGGTTGGATCCAATACCATCAAATAAATGCAATATGGACAAGAGATAAAAAAAATTGGAATGAATGAAAAGAAATCCAAGTTCCAGATCGAAATAATTGAAAGTAAAACTAAGTTACTATCTAAAATGTACGATATCTTACTAGAATGGGAAACAAAAGACGAAGAAATTAAAGAGGTTATGGTCAAATGGGCGATTGATCTGGGGCATAATATAGAATATGAGAAATGGTCAAAACTGTGGAAGGAGGGACTAAACATTACAGGTTATTGTTTTTTAGTGTTTTGTTGGAAGCCGCCCAGAGTGGCTGGGGGGACCCAGCCAGATGAGCGGGGTATAAATAATAAATTATTATTATTATTATTATTATTATTATTATTATTATTATACTGAATCAAACCATTGGTCTATCTTTTTCATCATTGTCTACAATAACTGGTAGGGGCTTTCCACAGTTTCAGACAGTTGGGCAGGTTCCCTGAAGATGCAAGCATCCTACCTGAGACCAACCACTAGTATTCCCACTTTGCATTAGGGGTGACCACATTGCTCAGTTACAAAGCACATGCTTTACATGTAAAAGGACCCAGGTTCCATCCTCCGACTCTGCTTTTGTTCAGATTAATGTCTGGCCCCCTTATTTCTTAACACACCTGCATGGCTAAGCCATGTGTGGAATTGTGAGACCAATAAATGCCTGGACACCTGTGCTCTGCTCTATCTTCGGAAGTCAATCAAAGGAGTCCAGGTGCCAAGGCAATTTTTTTTGGGGGGGGGGAGAGCCTTGCAGCACTGTTAGGATTAGGCTTGCGTTGGTGACTGACACAGAAAGAGGAGGTGGAAAAATAAATTCACAGAGGGGTAAATGGACGGACCTGGGTAGGAGCAGGGGGATTCCCCCTTTCCAAATTAACTTCAGCCATTTTAGAAGAGGGAGCATGGATGCTGGCTCTCCCTTCACCAATCTTTCTGCAGAGTAGAGTGCTTCAATGGAGGCTGGGGAGAACTTTGATCAGCCGAGATAGGAGGTTGGACAGGAGACAGAAGTGACTCAACATGGGCCTAAACAGGAGAGTGCAGTGTTGCTGCCTAGGGTCAGACTCTGCCTTCATAGATAGGAGCAGATCCAAGTGTCCCAACAAACCATGCACTTTCAATTTTGATATTGAAATCTTGGCGGGAGGGACAGGAAACCTGTTGAGACATCTTTGCCCTTCCATCCAGTTCTTGCCCTCCTCCTGAACTTCTGAACTGAGCCATGAATCTGCTGCTGAGCTTGAACTGTTAGGGCTCACCTACACTTCTGATTGTCCCATGCCTAGAAAACATTGGCCCAAGTGGTTTTTCACTTGTCCCTTACATTCTAGGCAAGAGTCGGAGTCTGGAAAATCTGCTTTCTAGATCTGAACTGAAGCAAACATCAATCTGGAGAAAACTCAGTTGATGTTCGCTCTAATTCCGTGGTAAACAACAGGTTTTCCGGGGGAGAAATACTGGGGCAGGCAGAGGTGTGGATGAGTTCTTACTTGCTTAAATAAATAGCTTTTTCTTACCTAAAAGTAAAATCATTTGTCTGTGTGTTTTGAGGAGCTGGGACATTTGCCACTTATAAAGTATAGATGATCAAACTCCCACACATTGTATCAATGGAACTTTCAAAATTATTGCTTGTCTTCTTACTGCTGCTGCCGCCTTTTAATAAGAATCTTATTTTAGGTGATGATGTGACTTTGATCCAGAGAAAATATGCATCTTCCCTGTCCCTGCCTTCTTCTTTTTGTAACATAGTTTTTATTTCTTTTCATTTTAAAACTGCTTAACATAGTTGCTTTGAGATATATCTTTGTTTATATTAGAGCATATGTCAATGCAACTACTGCATAAAGATAAAACAGCAATAAATGATCAGATAAAAGTTTCTGAATATATTAACAAAGTTGTGTTGAAATGTATTTACCAAAATTATTATAATTGTTACAGATATGATGTATGGGTATGTGTATTGCTTAGATTGGTGACCGTAAGTAAAATATATTTTGCATCAATAACAATTAGAATTTATAGAATCCATAGGAAGTGGGGAAGGAAAATAAAATATGTACTTCATGCTCACCAAGCTGTGCCGTAAACTTTATTGTTCTACCAAATGCCTCATTATTTGTGTAATCAATAAAGTAACACCAGACTGCGTAAAAACTGTCGAGCTTCTTTTGGCATCTTACTACTTTTAAATGTTGTGTTGGTTTTTCCAATAATGCTGTTTGCCAAATTGCATTATTACCATTGGTCCAGTTAATTATTTTAATGATTTCCATGTCCAGGCAATAGCTGTTCTTGCAGCAGTTAATAGATCTTAAGGCAGCCGTGTTCAGGGAAGTTTTTAATATGTAATGCTGTACTGTTTTTAACACTGATTGGGAGCCGCCCAGAGTGGCTGGGGAAACTCAGCCAGATGGGCGGGGTATAAATAATAAATTATTATTATTATTATTATTATTATTATTATTATTATTATGAGTTCTGTGTTTCTAATTTGCAACATACTGTGACTATTGTTATAGGGGGGAAATAGGGGGTTTGGCTTTTACTCCCCAACTCCCCGAGGGACTGAGTCCCCTAAGTCGGTCAGAGATGAATGGATGGAGGCAAGATCCACAGAAAGCAAGGCGATTTTTATTTTTCTCTTGCAACAGAGTTCTCCCCTCCTCCCTTGCAAGGAGGTAGGAGAGACCCAGAACAACTGTGTGCAAGCCCCTATAAAAACTTTTGAAATTGCCCACCCTGTACCCCATGACCCCCTCCCCCTCAAAACATCATACATACATCACAGAAGGAGGCAGTTTCCAGCAAAAATTTGAGTGTGTTGCTTCTCTCCTGTCTGACAGGATACCTGATAATGCTTTACTTGATTGCATTTTCTGGGTAGCCAGGCCATTCCTTTGAGATGGTAAATACTTTAGTTCCTGAATCTCTCACACATATTGATACTACTGGAAGGAATTTTTTGTTTTGACTATGGCAGACCAACACGGCTACCTATCTGTAACTGGAACATATTGATAGTTTGCTCAGCTTAAAAGATACTTGCCAGACTGTATTTGCAGGGAGATGTAAGCCCCTACAGTCCAAAGACAATTGGAAAGCTTTTCCCATTTCTTCTTTGCAGAGAAATATTTGAAGACAATTGGAAGAGTCAAAACGGCTTCAGGATTGCTCTTTTTTACTACCTCAGACACGTGGTTTATATACTAATGTATGTGTTTGCCTTGTACATACAGTATAAAGATCATTTATTCTATATTTGAGACCTTATAATTCTTTTTTTAAAAATTATTTTATTAAAGTTTTGATGATACAGAAAGAAAATAGAAAATACATAAACACACAAAAATAATCTGCTATTTACACAAACAAAAATCCTTCCCACCCCCGTGACCTTAGAATTCTTATAACACTATACAAGTTAAGTAGGGCCAGTCCTGGGGTCATGGGGACTGCCTGCCTTATAATCAAATAAATTTCTGTAAATACATTTCCCTAGAAATTTCTGTTTTTTGGACAGAACAGTGGGAGAGCTGTTCGGTTTTCATCCAGGAACTGTCTTCTTCCTCTATGCTCATCTTTGCAGCCCAATGTGATGCATGTTTACTCAGAAGTAACTCATTAAGTTGAATGCGAGCTACGTGCAGCAGAGGATCGCAGCCCTGCTGTCCCGTGGTAACAATCCAAAGCCAGATTTTTTTCTTTTTGCTGAGCGCTAGAATTTTCAACTGACAAAAATCAAAGCGGCGATATGATTTTCGGGGGGGGGGGGGCGGGGTAAAGAGAACGCAACTGTCCCGAAGCTCGCTCTCATTGCGCAGACTCGAAAAGGGGGCGTGACCACCGGGCCTGTCGGAGAAGAGCGCCCGCCTACCCGCCCGCCGCAAATCTTTCCTCGAACGCCTGCGAGCGCGGAGAAGGCTTGTCCATCACGCCGTTGTGCCCGCCTTTTCCTGCGCCGCTCTACAATCCCCGCTCTCGTTTGTTCCGGCACAGCCGCGGCCGGTCTACGGGTGAAAGTCACTTTGAGGGAAGAGCCTTGAGTGCCGCTGCTGCCGTTGCTGAGGTGCGAAGCGCGGAGGCCGGAGGGAGCCCGGGCCGGGAGGAGGAGGGGAAGCCGGAGCTCGGAGGGCTGGGCCCGGCCTTCTCTCGGAGACGGGCCGCGATTTGGGTGCTGGTTGCCGCTAGGCCGGACTCCTTCCTTCCCTCCAGGGGAACCGGCCGACGGCGCCGCTTGGGGCCCAGAAGGTGAAGGGCGGGCGCGGGGAGGGAGCGGGGAAGCCCTGGGTTCGAATCCCGCCAAGGAGGCTTTTCCAAGGCGCCCTTTTCTCGCCTCTCACCGCCCCCGTTCTGCAATACGGGGGCTTTAATCTTTCTCCGGGGTGGACAGGCTTCAGGCCTGGTGGGACCCGTTGTGCGTTTTTAATAATAATAATAATAGTAATAAATTTATTATTTATACCCCGCCCATCTGGCTGGGTTTGCCCAGACACTCTGGGCGGCTTCCAGCAAAATGTTAAAATACAATACAGTGGTACCTCAGGTTACATATGCTTCAGGTTACATACGCTTCAGGTTAAAGACTCCGCTAACCCATAAATAGTGCCTCGGATTAAGAACTTTGCTTCAGAATGAGAACAGAAATCGTGCTCCGGCGGCACAGCAGCAGCAGGAGGCCCCATAGGCTAAAGTGGTGCTTCAGGTTAAGAACAGTTTCAGGTTAAGTACGGACCTCAGGAACGAATTAAGTACTTAACCTGAGGTAATTTAAGAAGATGTGTGCTTAAAAGAGTAGATTCCAAGCCCAGGAATGCGATAAATTACACACACACAGAAGTCCACTTCCGGGTGACTAGAAACCCCAACCCAACCCCCGCCTCCAGGAGCCTTAAAGTATTTTAGCAATATATATTGGACAGTGGGGAGACTGGGACGCATATGTATATATTTTGTTGTTGTTGCCACTCCTGAAACAATTGGGCCAGGGCTCTTTGCTTGAGGTATTTGAAATCATCCAGGGATGTGCTGCTCTTTACCCACCCTTGATCCTGCAGGTATTAAAGTCGGAAGGGACCTCAGAGCTCCATCTAGTCCAGCCTACTTCCGGGTGTGTGGGGGACGGCCACTACTGCAGCATCCTTGATCGGTAGCAATCTAGCTTCTGCTTAAATCTCCTTCCATTGCAGGATGCTAAACAATCTGCACAAAATGAAGCACTCCCCCCCTAATATTTAGTCTCCAGTTCCTTACACATAATTAGAACTTCAGCTCCTACCTGCTGGAGCAAGAGGAGATAGATTTGCTCCATGTGACAGCTGGTCAGATAGTTGAAGGTGACTGTTGTGCCACCTCTTAACTATCTCTTTGACAGTCTAAATATAACCAGTGCTTATAACTATGTTTCAGAATTGTTGCAATGGAACAATACTAAGGTGGCTAAAAATTACGATTAAAAAAAAAAAAGGTTTTTAAAAGATGATTTGTAAATACTATGTTTCTTTTCATGAAATCTGAACATAAGCATGTTGGACATACAGTTAATCTCTTTTTTAAAAAAAAAATATTTATTAAAGTTTCAAATGTTACAGTTAATCTCCAAACTGAATCAGAGCCCCTTTTCATTGTGCTAAAGGAGGTCTTTCCATATAAATGAAGTTATGAATATAATGAACCCGTTATGAATAGCTACACTCTTTTTTTTTTTATAATAATATTTATTAAATTTTCCAATAAAACATACAAATACAAAACAACTACAATAAAGACAAACACAAACAACAACAAAAAACAACAAGAATAATTTCAAAACCTTATTTCTTAACCTTATTTCCCCGACTTCCTCATACCTCACCATTTTGTATTCTAGTTTCATTATTCCATCAGCAAGTCCCTTCCCTTATTTCACCATATAATTTTACTAGTTCCATTTCTTTTCTTACGCTAATGTCTCTGAAAACCAATATATTTTTTAAATCCTTGTCAAACTAACATTCTTCAATCTTATAATATTTAGCTACACTCTTAAGTGCTTTACAGGTCTTAGGTTTTAACTGCTGTTTAGGAAATACATGAAGAAGTCTCTGTGGGAAACATTATTTAAATCAATGGTTTCAATTGCCCCCTTTCCTTTGCTGTCACCTTGATGTAATTCAAACGTCATTGCTATTTATGTGTGAGATACTTTCTAATGTATTATTATTTGTTGTATAGTACATGTCTTTTTTGGGGGGGGTTTGCAAGAGGCTTTTTGCAGGTGTGTTGAGTTGGCCTCCCTTTAGTCTTAGCAAGGCTGCTGTACATTTTTTTACTAGCAGTGTAAGAATTTTAGCAGGGAGTGCTCCGGCGGGAAGGTAAATGGCGTTTCTGTGCGCTGCTCTGGTTCGCCAGAAGCAGCTTAGTCATGCTGGCCACATGACCCGGAAGCTGTACGCTGGCTCCCTCGGCCAATAAAGCAAGATGAGCGCCGCAACCCCAGAGTCGGCCACAACTGGACCTAATGGTCAGGGGTCCCTTTACCTTTACCTGCTCTTTCTGTCTTCATGCTTGGGCTAAAGCTCCCAGTGCTGAATTTCTGCCTGCTGCACAACTGTTGTAGGTGCAGCTGCATAGCTGAAAGAGTATTGATGGTGGAATGGAAGGGTTCTGAAATGGTGCAGAAGAGGAGGCTTTGGTGGAGGCAGCTTTAATCAAACTTGCTGCAGAACTGACAGGTTGCACCTGCTGGAAGCCTCTCCTTATAGAGTTACTGAAGGTACAGGAGTACTATTCTGGATTGCTTCTCACCATCCTACCAAGAAGTAACTATTGCTACTTTGGTGCATCTGAGATCAGGGAGCAAGACTTTTTAGGTATGCTTGATACACATGTTTCAGGTATGCAGTCATCAGGAGTGGGAGCAGGGCTTTTGATTGCATTAATTTCTTGTGCTGCAGATATAATACTGGGAGCTGTCATCATGCTCAAGGCAGCTCACAACATAAAAATATTTACATAAATATTTATGTAAATTATGAAGAAATTTATGAAGAAATTTTGCCCCTTCAGATGTTGCTGAACCACAACTCCCATCAGCCCCAGCAAGCATCACCATTTGCCAGGGATGTAGTTCAACATCTGGAGGGCCAGAGGTTCCCTTATACCTGCTCTGCATACTATTACTCTCCTTCCAGCATGTCCACAGCAATGTTGGGACTTGAAGCAATATCCTTCTGGCCTCTTATCAGGCAGATATTGGGTGATGGGGTTTTAATGTTGTAGATTTGTTAGTGGGTGGTGTACAGAGATAATACTGTGTTATTGTATTTCTTTGCTGCATGGATTGATAGGTATACATATGTATATGCGTGCTTGGTGGGCTGGGGTTAGAAAGCTTAACAGTCAAGTAAATAAATAGGTACCACTGTGGCGGGAAGGTAAACGGCGTTTCTGTGCACTCTGGTTTCCATCATGGTGTTCAGTTGCACCAGAAGTGGTTTAGTCATGCTGGCCACATGACCTGGAAAGCTGTCTGTGGACAAACGCCGGCTCCCTCAGCCTGAAAGTGAGATGAGCGCCCCAACCCCATAGTCACCTTTGACTGGACTTAACTGTCCAGGAGTCCTTTACCTTTTAAGCAGTGTTCTGTTCCCATGATCTGACTGTGCTGCCATCCAGTTTTTGGAATGCTCCTTGAAGATATAAATACCTTTGGGACACATAATCCCTTAACATGGGATATGGCTTCTGAGCGTTACTGCTGTGAATCTTCTGGGTCTTTTCACATTGCTGATTTTATATATTCTTTCAGACAAGAGAACATGTCTGAAACCATAAAGGAAAAGCTGGAAAATTACCGAACGGCTCCGTTTGACAGCCGGTTCCCTAATCAAAACCAAACCCGGAACTGCTGGCAGAATTATCTTGGTGAGTATAATTTATTTATGTGAATTTTTGCATCCTTGGGTGAGTAATGAGAAACTAGGACTATTCATAATCTGACATCTGAGTTGCCAGAGAAGTATAAAAAATATAGTCCTATTGTACCATGTCTGAACTTCCAGACTGTTGACTTTCACTATTGTAGGCAAGGTCCGTAGTGTACTGTGCAAGTCTTCCTAAAAGTTTCAGGCTGCAGCACTTCTAGATCTGTGCATAAAATGAGGCAGTAAGTGGAAACAATAGGAAAATGCAACAGGTCAGACCATAATATTATCACTATAATATCCTTATTACAAGAATGTGCAAGTGTTTTGTATATATATATTTTTTGTAGTTGATCTGGGTACTTTCTATAGTAGAGGAGGAAAGAAAGATTAAATAACAATAAAATAAGCAGAGATAGGCAAAAATAATGTCTGACGCCACCTTGTGCAGAATACATCAACAGAGTCTTGCAAACAGTTTGGGATTTTAAAAGCTGTCCCCTGGGCTCTGTACTAGAGGAGCTGCAGTGGTCATCTTCATAAGTCTGAAACATTTCTCTCTCCACAGATTTCCACCGCTGTGAGAAAGCCATGAATGCCAAGGGAGGAGACCCTTATGTCTGCCAGTGGTACAAAAGAGTGTACACGTCCCTTTGCCCCGTTTCTTGGGTATGTGAATGGAACTGAGCAGGGCTAAGGAATGTATATGTGAAAGAGAAATAGGTGTCAGGGTAAAGGATGGGCTTGATGGTGGTGTTTGGCACATTTCAGTGCTCTGTTATTTGACTGGAGGGGAGGTTCTGTGGACCATAGGCTATGTTGGGTGAAGCCTCAGATGCAATAGACAGGTGCTTAATGTGTGTCAGAAAACTTCAATCTGCTCAAAATGATAACCACTAAAACCTATTATTTTGCATAAAATTAATAATGGGAGCCTGATGTGTTCCCATATTTTTAGCTGTATGTGGCAAAAGAACAAGGAGGATATGCATTGATATGCGATGGGTAATAAAAGAACATAACTGGAACTTCTACAATTTTTATTGTATTTCCTTGGGACCTTTTCATGGACAAATTGCAAGGTCAAAATTTTCATAAATATGAGGATAAGCTAGATAGCTATGCAGGAAACATAAATATCACCTTGCGAGCATTGCAACATTTTGCAGGCAACTCCCACAAAACCCACCAAAGAAGACTATTATAATCTATAGTTATGAGGATTAGAAATGTGATTTAATTTTCTTCAAAGAAAGCTGCAGAATTCCATGTGTAGGAGGAGATCTGTAGTCTTAAGTCACTTTGCCTCTGTACTAGCCCAGAAGATATGACTAATCAAAGAAGCCTATTGGTCTTTTGCAGGTCACTAGCTGGGATGAACGCATAGAAGAGGGGACTTTTCCTGGCAAGATCTGATTGTCTTGCCCCTGCCAGTTGCTCCCTTTCTCATGACACTGCTGTGCTGCTGAGGTTCCCCCACCGAAATGCGGTGACTGAAGGATAGTCTGAAATAACGCTTTTTCTTGGTCATGCTGACTTGAGCGTCCAACATCATGTGACAGTGCAAATTCTAATAAAAGGCATAAAAACCTGTGACTATGGTTTGTGTTAAGATCGGCAGATTACGTGTGAATTTGTGGTATTGTTGTCAATGACTGGGGTGCTTCTTATAGCATGTAGGATACACGACTAACATAATTTTCCACAGCACCCCTCCTTGCTTTGCCATAAACCACCACCCCTCCACTTCCACTTGATAAGCAGTCTGGAATACTTTTGCACATGGAATTTCCTACTTGCTTGTTAGATTGGAGGCTGATCACAGCCAGCCTTCTCTTGCAGCTGGCCAGTTCCCACTTGGTGCTCATGATAAAGGAATGTTCCGCAGGTTGTTTGGATATGTTGTAATAAGTTACTTGAGCAGATGACAAAAGTCCCTGAGTTCTGTGCTTATGCAAGAGGCTGGAGCCTAGATAACACATTTTACAGAAGGGAGTTATTTTCCTGCTGGGCTTAAGGTTTGACTTCATCACTGCTGCTTTGGCATTGTAGCATAGGAGTCAACTCCTAGGGAGCAACATCACTTTGGGCCCTCAGTAAAATATTTGAGGGGGCCCAAGCCCCCCAAAGTTGATGGTCATTGCCAATTGTGCACTTGTGCCACATCTTGTGATGCAAGAAGAGGCTTACCTGCCCCCCCCCATATTTTATTCAAGTTGGCATTCTTGCACTAAAGTGATATTTTTTTCACACTGTGAGAAGCCCTTCACCTGGACAAAAGGAAAACATTAGGTGGTTGATTGCTAGGAAGCAAGCCCTACTCAGGGTGATTCAGATCGCTGTGTAAATATCTGTAGGGCTGCATTGTAAAGTGACAGACCTATGTACATTTATTATTGAACTCTGTGGATTTTGCTTCTGAATAAACACACAAGGTAAGAATGAAAGCCTTGGCCTTCGGGGCTGATTGCAGCCCTCCACACCTCTCTTATCTGGCCCTTGGGATTCCTCCGGCCATTCCCCCTTTCCCTAGGCTGCATCTTTCACCATCACTGAGCTTCCTCTGTGTGCTTCTGCCTGGCTGTGAGGTGCTCCTGCAATCTGATAATGCCTCTTGCTTCCCTGGATGGAGAGGTGAATGGAAAAATTGCAGGGCGATCCTGTATATAAATCCCACAGATTAATCGAGCAGGTTACCCCTCTTCAGTTTCTTCCAACCAGGGGGCACCCAAACCCCGCCCCTTCTGCTTAGCCCCGCCCAGCGTCCTGCGGGAAAAGGAACGCGACGAGTCCATAGAGTTAGCAATTACTCAGTCACACAGCGGCAGTTCTTAGCAATACTTCCGGTCTTAACCTTATTTCCTCACTCCTAGCAAAAAATTAGGTTGCGGCCGAGTTTTCATCAGAGAGAATGACAAGGAAAGAGCTACACCGTCCTGCAACCATAGAGAGACACAGCCTACGAGAGCGCTCTGATTGTACCGGAAGTTGTATTTTTTCTGCTACCGTCAGCGAAGTGCACCGGAAGTCCCAGGGGCATCGTCATCATCGCTGCGCCGGAAGTAGTCTCGGCGGACGGTGGTCCATCTAGTTGTAGGAGCGGTTGCTACCGACTTGGAAGTGCACTTGAGCCATGGCGGCTCCGGCGATTCCGCCCCCTCCGCCGCCGGGAGGGCCCCCCGGGGTGCCTGGAGGGGTGCCCGGGAAAGGGCCACCGGCGGCGGCCGCAGGAGGCGGCGGCGGCGCGAAGAGTGGAGAGGAGAGACTGAAGGAAATGGAAGCCGAGATGGCCCTGTGAGTGAAGCGGGGAGGCTCCCATTGCGGGGCCCTGTGTTGGGGGGGGCATCGAAGACCAGCCAAAATGATTTAATGGACGGAGGTGATGGGAGCTGGAAGTCTGGGGACACCTGGGAGATTTCAGGGGGGCTCTCCATCCCTCCCTCCCTGTCTTACAGCGACAGTCAATGTTGACAGTGAACACGCTGGAAAGAAAAGCGTTGCAGGTGCTAGGAAACGGGGCTGTGGAACCCAGGGCAGTGTTGGTAATGGGAGCTCCGAGTCTCCCTTGCCAGCTGGGATGCTTCCAGTTCAGAGCCCACCTTAGCCTTGTTCTCAGAGCTTATGCAAACCATTCCCTATTTTTTCCCTTCTGATTTCACTATGGGGCAGAGCTGTTCTGAAGTGAATATTTCTCCAAACAGCCTGCTTTCCAACTCTTGGTGTGGTTTGACAATAGACTTTAAAACATTTGATGTTCTTGTCTGATGATGATGGTGGTGATTATTATTTGGTATTTATAGCATGCCTTAATAGAAGTTAAAGTAGTGTCTATGGCCCCCTTTCCCCTCATTTTCTCTCCTCAACAGACCTGCGAAATTGATTAGGATGAAAGGTGATGCAGATTCCAGAGTGAGCTTTGTTGCTGGCTGGGTGGGATTTGAACTTGGCCCTTCATGGTCCTCAGCAAGGATGTAATAAAAACAATCAAAATATCAAGCCAGTTGTTCAGATTAATAATGGAATGCTGTATGTGGAGCATTTGTATGGCAAAAGAATCATATAAATGTTATGGGTTCTTGTTTACAGGTTTGAGCAGGAGGTGCTGGGAGCTCCAGTATCCTTGCCTCCTGTTGCCCCTGTGGTAGAAGCTGTCCCAGTTGCCTTGGCTGTGCCAGCTGTGTCTGCAGTCCCCCCGGTCCCTGTCATCCGACCCATCATTGCCACCAACACCTACCAACAGGTGAGGAGTCTGCTTGAGACTTACTTTTGCAATGCAGGGTGCTTGCTGGACAGCTTTGAGGGACAGGGCTGTAGCTCAATGGTAGAAAACATACTTTGCATGCAAAAGGTCCTAGGTTGAAATCCTAGCATCTCCACTTGGGAATGGGAAAAAATCTCCTGCCTGAAACCCTAAAGAGCTGCTGCCCATGAGAACTGTATAGATAATGCTGAGCTAAATGGACCAGTGGTCTCACTCTATATAAAACAGCTCCTGGCTTTTGGTAGAAGCCTTGAAATCTGGTGCAGGTGAAGAAGGCTGGGCTTTGGGATTAGAGGTTCAGATTACACATTTGTAGTTTTCAAAATATATTGGTGCTGTCACTTTTCTACTTTGGCTGAAGCAGTAGTTGTTGATTTAGGTTTCTTTTATAAACAAAGTAATAATAATAAAGTAGAAATAAAAATATGCACTCTCCCCCCCCCCCGACCATTCCATTATAACTATCCAACCTCCCAAAATTTCAGCACCTCTTGCGATAGTTTGACCCCTTTCCGTTTTAACAGCACAAATTCTACAAATATCTTCCATATCTCCTCAAAATCATTTCTCCTGCATATTCCCCGTCTTACCTTAATAACACATGTTAATTTGTCATTAATTGCTGTATCCCACACCTCTTTATACCATTCTTCCATTTTATATTCACCTTGCCCCTTGTTTATTTGTAGTATTTATTGTTGTTTTTCCCTTTCAAGTTCTTTTGCGTCAATTAAATCTAGTCTCCAACCTGGTATCAGGCTTCAGGCCCAGAGACTGGAAGGAAGAGTAATTAATTATATTCAATTATTTACTCCAAGATTTCCAAATATTTTACTGTCCTGGGTATTGATCCTTTCTTTGTTACTTCTACTATTTAAATGTAAGAGGTCCAATAATTTCTAATTGTCCATTTTTTTGTCTTCACAAGCCCTTTGCTTTAGATTCTTTTCCAGCCAGTAAGTTTGACGTCTGGCCCAGGGCTTGTGTCTTGCCCAGAAATTAAGTAGTAATGTTTATTATTTCACAACTCCGAATTACATTCCTGCTTGAAAAGTTCTTAAGGGCTTACCTGTATTCTTTGCTTCATAATACTTGTTCTTCAGAGTGAGAAATCCATCCTTTAAAGTATTTTCTCTCTGAGCTCTCAGTTTCTGCTGCTTACTCCATGGCCAGCAGAGCCTGCTCCCCCCGCCCCGATTTAGGTTTTGATCAGTGTTTTGAAACAGTAGAATATTTCTTTTTAGCACATAGGTAATACCGTGTGGTATAATTCTACAACAAACCATTCCTGTAGCACTAACACTGTGTTTTCTCTTCATTGCTAGCTCACCCATTAGGTTGTGACGTGCCAGTCCTCTTTCAATCATGCCACTTTTATGTTCTATCCAGCATCTTCCATGCTGCTGAGTGCAAGGCAGAATTGGTGCACACCATGCAAGTTAGATAGGCATTTGATCTTCAGGATTACAGATAGTGTAGGGTTTTGGTCTGATGCAGCAGAGCTGCCCTTAGGAAGCTGGGGTGAGGAGGATGAATGTGTGAATACTAAACTTTCGTACTTGACTGCTCATCTTACTTCACTGACATCTGTTCTTGCCATTTGTTTCTTTTTTTTTCTTCCAGGTCCAGCAGAGTCTGGAAGCCCGAGCAGCAGCAGCAGCCACTGTGGTGGCCCCCATCGTGGCTCCTCCAGTGCCATTTGTGGGCCCAGGTATATAGCCAGTGCCTTTGTAATTCTATGCTTACCTGAGGGATGCAAAGCCTGTGTCCCTCCAGCTTTCATCAGCCTCAGCCACCATGGTTGGGGCTGGTGGAAGTTGTAATCCAGTGACCTCTGTAGGGTCACAGGTTCCCCACCACAACTGCAGTTATGTCAGATATTAAGTTGTGTCCCACCCAAAATGCTTAAGAGAATAACCAAGCAATTAAAACAGATTAATAAATTGTTAGGGCGCTAAGATCACATCAGCAGAGGAATGAGAAAGCTGTGGCCCTCCAGCTATTGCTGGACTACATTTACCATCATTCCTGGCCTTTGACCGTGTTGATTGGTGCTGATGGGAGTTGAAAGTCCAGCATCTGGAGAGCCACAGGCTCCTCATCTCAACTAAACTGAAAGAGCTAGGAATAAAACATTCAAGAACCTACAGGTCGTAGGCCTCAAAGAAGAAATAAGTTTTCAGCTAGCTTCAGAAGAGCAAGAGGGAAGTGTTCAAACAGAAATTCATACTTTGTTGACCCTGCAATAGAGTTCTTTTAAGTGTTTCCTCCAATCACACCTCATATGGAGACAGGGCATGCAGAAAAGGACTCTCCAGCTGACCTGTGGCCAGGCAGGCTCACATTGGAGAAGACGATCCCTTCAAGTATACTGCTTGTCAGTCATTTAGGTTTTAAAGGCTAATTGCCAGCACTGTGAATTCAGCCTTTTGCAAAGATTGTGAAATGGGCTTTGTATGTCCAAGGGCCATGAAATCCATTCTCTCTTCCCTCCAGCTGTCCCCCCGCAACGCCCCCCCATCCTCCGGCCGACCTTTGTGCCTCATGTTCTGCAGAGATCCGGTAAGCTGTCTTTTTTATTATTTGTTGGTTGTGTTCACCGTTCTGCAAGGAACTGGGAGTGGGAGGTTTGGTGGGATTCTTTGGAGGCAGATATGAAGTCATAGTTCAGTGGGAGTGCACATGATTTGTATGGATGAAGGCTCAGGTTCAGTCCCCGGGTTGAGGATATTGAGTAGCCGGGACAAGCCTCTGCTTTGAAGTTGATGGCAAAGTGCTGGTGGTCAGGATTAGTCTGATTCACTATAGGTCTTCTTATTAAGAGTAGGGATGGGGAATCTTTGTGCTTCCTGAAGTTGTTAGACTGCAGCTCATGTCATCCTTTACCGTTGACCGTGCTGGCTGGGCTGTTGGGAGTTAGAGTCCAACAGCATCTGGAGAGCCAGTTTCCCCATCCTTGATGTAACGTATCTTCTTCCTATTCAGCACAGACGTAGGCTTTCTTCCACCGATCCTCTTCCTGTGACTCTTCCTGATAAGCAGGTTTATCTTAAAAAGAAAAATCCTTTGGGTGTCTAGCCATGTTTCCATTATAGCACAAGGTATGGGTGGCTTTAAAGAGTGTTAGCCTTCTTCCCCATGGATTTCTATCGATGGCTGCTAGGACCGATGGCCGTATTTAACACCCACTATTCGAGACAGTATGCCTATGAATGCCAGTTGCTGGGTATCAGAAATTTGGAGAGAGCTGTCACTCTCAGGTCCCGCTTGTGGGCTTCCCATAGATATCTGGTTGGCCACTAGGAGAACAGAATGTTGGACTAGATGGGCCTCTGGCGTGATGTGCCTATTGTGCCTCACGGCATTTGCACAGAAGTTGGGGAGAAGCCTGAACGCACATCACTCCATACCCTGTTGTCTCTGGGGCTCTCAGGGAATCCAGAGGCTTTTTGGGGTTCAGCTGACTTTGAAGGAAAAACCAATAGTTTCTTCCCCTTTGAGCCACAGCGTATTTTATTTATTTTTTTAATTTCTGTACTGCTTTATATTTTTAATAAAAACCTCCAAGCATATTAAATCAATAAATCAATAAAATAATAGCTGGGCGATGTTCCTCCGGCCTCATGAGGAGCTTCTTCAGTAGGGCTGGTGAATCTGGGCCTCGCCCCCTAGGCCAGGTGGAAAGGGCCTTGCAGGGAGCGTATAAACCAGTCAGTGAATGGAAAGTATGTTTTTCTGAATGCAAAGCTTTTTAATTACATTTCTAAGCTGCCCAGCCAAGGGTATAGAAACTGAAGGTTGGGTGGGCAGAAAACACCAGAAAACACCATGCCTTTATTGGTCAGTGTGCTGAGTGCTGCCTAACATTGATTTCTAATTATTACTCCATTTTCTTTTTTGCAGGTGGCCCTCGTCCTCTGCCAATGCGGCCTCCTCACCACCAGTCTATGGTGGGGCCCCCCATGTCAGGCCCCCAGGGCCCCCCAATGCTTATGGGTCCCCCAATGCAGAGAGCGCCTGGCCCACCCCTAGGGGGCATAGGGCCCATGAGATCTGGTCCCCCGGTGAGTTTCTTTTTCTTTGGCAAGAGGGTGGGGGTGGTATCTGTTTTTCCGGTTTTTGAGGCTGCTCTCTGCTTCTGTGACAAAGTTCACTCAGAGGGGAATAGATTGGGACATGCCAGTGTAGACCAAAGGGGAATACATGGGGCTACTGGGAAAGAAGCAGGCGGGAACTGCTCCTTCTTTAGCCCAATGTTTCTCAAACTTGGGTCCCCAGCTGTTATTGGTCTACAGCTCCCATCATCCCTAGCCAGCAGGACCAGCAATCAGGGATGATGGGCGTTGTAATCCAACAACAGTTGGGGACCCAGGTTTGAGAAACCCTGCTTTTCTAGAAGTCTGATTCAGAACTATTATCAAGCATTAGGATGTGCCCAACGGGGGCAGGTGACTGGGGATGAGAGCTGGAGATCATCCTTTATTATGTTGCCAGACTGGAAATGAACAGCCTGAGTATTTGGCGCTATGTGACTTAGCTGCCTCTGTGCTGTAAAACCCATGATTCGCCTTACTGCTACCAAACCTTCACAAGCACGTACAAGGGGAAAGCTTTTCGGGAGCGGCTGGTGTTCGGTTTTATTTACGTGGGCCCCCCCCCCCCAACTTCAGCCAAAAAAAGGCTCCCAGATCACTAGTATAACAGGGTAGTCCCTATCCTTAAGTGTGAAGTCTAAAGGTGCAAGGTATGAAAGAAAAATGCATTAGGAAGTGGAACAAAATAAACAAACTTTGGCACAAGTTCTCAAGTAACAGAGACTTGCAGGTTCGAAGTGGGATGGGGACTTGATCAGCTTCAAACTTCAGATATTAGCGTTGAACTTGCAAAACTGACACTGATTGCTGCCTGCTTTTTGGCTAGGTTGGGCCAGGGATCCCCGTCGGTCCTCTGGCGCCTCTGGTGCCTGTTCCTCGACCCGTGGTGGTGCCCCCCAAAGTGAACCCCACTGTCATCCAGGCCGCTCCCACAGTGTATTCTGCCCCGCCAGTGAAGAAGCAAGAGGTTAGTAGTGAGCAGCCGAATGAAGGCCACATTATTTTTTATTATTACTGTTTATTGCATTTGTATCCCATCTTTTTCCCCCAAGGAGCTCAAGCACGTGGTTCTCCCCTTATCCATTTTATCCCCGCAACAACCCTGTGTGGTTGGTTGGTCTGAGACTTGGCAGTGCCTGACCAAGGTCACCCAGTGAGCATTATGGCTGAGGGGGGATTTGCTTCCTGGGTCCTAGTCCGATGCTCTAGCCACTACACACACAGTTTAATTTCCCCAAGTGTCCAATGGGTGGATCCTTTCTGACACTGTGCGGGAAGTTGTTGAACTGCGCCGCTTAAGATTACCTTTGCCGGGCAGTTCTGGCAAGGTGGAGGCATCTGAAAAAGGGCCTCCAATGTGTACTACAGCGGTGACATCACAGCCCTTCCTCTTCCTTCTGCAGGAAGAGCATCGGGAGCCCCCGCCCCCTGTGGTGGAGGAGAAGGAGCCGGTTGGGATGGAGGAGCCTGTGATAGGTCCAAGTATGCCAGAGGCGGAGCCCGTTCCAATGGTGGATGTGAGGAGCCTGCAGCCACTACGTGGGCACGAGCAGCCACCCGCGCGGGGGAAGCGATCCCGGGGGCCTGATGCTGGATTTGTACCTGTCGAGGTAAGGAGCAGTGGTGGCTTCCCACTAGAAATGGGCAGAAACTGTTGGGCAAGTGAGGTGAGATACCTCTGCAGCAGACGTTGCTCCCACTTACAGTCACCACACAGAGGCAGCTTAAGGTCCAAAACAGTTTACCCCTGTAGAAGATAAGGCTTTATTAAAGCAGCTCCAGATGTTGATATATACATACAGCTTGTATGTAGACTTTTTATTCTGACAGATATATACATACAAGTGCAATATATTTCTATATTCAAGATATAACACAGACTCCAACTCATGGACAGACTCACGGGCTGACACACTACAGCAAAAAACCCGGCCACCATGAGCTGGCATGCTCATGGTATGGTTACTGGGCTGTTACCATAGCAACAGGCTTGACTGACCTTGTACCTGTTGGCCTATCTCATACATGGGTGATTTATGCTCATGAAGGAAATTAGCTCCTTCCTCCATGTCCAGTTCCTCCAACAGGGTAAATGAGAGTGTGATGGGGAAGAGAGTCTGGTTCAGTCAACCTACCTACTCGGAGGTCACCAGGCTAGAAACAAATTTCCATTTGAAACAAATTCTTGAAGTGGTCTTTTGCCTAATCAGCACATTCTCTCTCTTCCCATCCCCGCGGGGCCAGCCTGTTGTAGAGAGCACACCAGAGGACAAGAAGAAAATGAAGCAGGAAAAGCTCAAGCGCTGCATCCGCACAGCTGCTGGGACATGCTGGGAGGACCCCAGTCTACTTGAATGGGATTCTGGTGAGTGTCCATCGTCGCGTGGGTTGGTGAACAGTCAAAAATACTGGCACAAATCCTCATTGCAAGGGACTGTTCCCTCAAGCTTGGGATTAGTTGACACTAGTGGTTGACAATAAACGCTTTCATATTTAAACTTCTGTTTGAAATAAATGTTAATTCAAGGTTAACAAACTTCATCAAGCCAAACTTGAATTTTGAGACTTGGATAATAAACTATTAAAATTAGACAGGTTTGGGGAAAATAACACACAATTTTACTGCTGTTTGAAGGCCGAGGAGTCACAGAAGACACTGAGGACTAGTACCTTGACTGCTGCAAATCATCCTGCTTTCCTTTTGCCCATATACTTTGCCGTCTTGAGGGCCAGAAACCTGTTATGCCAGGAAAGGGTTCAACAAATTGTAAAAAGGGCCAATTGCCCGGCCTCATGTCTTGTGCTCTTCCTCCCTTCCTCTCTCCCCTCCCCCAGATGATTTCCGGATCTTCTGTGGCGACCTGGGCAATGAAGTGAACGACGACATCCTTGCACGTGCTTTCAGCCGCTACCCCTCCTTCCTGAAGGCCAAGGTCATCCGGGACAAGCGCACCGGCAAGACGAAAGGCTATGGCTTTGTCAGCTTCAAGGACCCAAACGACTATGTCCGTGCCATGCGGGAGATGAATGGTGAGACACTGCCTGAGCTGCGGACCCAGTTCATGGGAGTGGAATCCTAGAATTCCAAGGGTTGGGGTGCCTGATCCCTATTGGCCGGGGGGGGGGGGGGTAGGGAGAGCTAGGAGCTGTATGCTCGCTCCCAGGGGAGCCCCTGCTCTGCTGAAGTGGGGAAAGCATGCACTTCGCATGAAGACAGTCCCAATTTCAGTTCCTGGCATTTCCAGAATCAAGTAGCAGGCAATGAGAAGAACCTTTGCTTGAGACCTTGGAGCACGGCTGCCAGGCAGAGTAGATAGAACTAGACTAGACAAACCCAGTACAGTGGTACCTTGGTTCTCAAACTTAATCCGTTCTGGAAGTCCATTCCAAAACCAAGGCGTGCTTTCCCATAGAAAGTAATGCAAAATGGATTAATCCGTTGCAGACTTTTAAAAATACCCCCTAAAACAGCAATTTAACATGAATTTTACTATCTAACGAGACCATTGATCCATAAAATGAAAGCAATAAACAATGTACTGCAGTCACACAATCAATCAATCAATCAATCAATCAATAGGTGAACTGGGTTCCATGCAGTCACAAAAACAAAACACAAAATAGCAAAAACAGACAGACCTCAAAACGGAAGCGTCGCACTCAAAACGGAACATGTTTGGCTTCCAAAAAAAGGTCACAAACTGGAACACACACTTCCAGGTTTGCAGTGTTTGGGTTCTAAGTTGTTTGAGTACCAAAGCGTTTGAAAACCAAAGTACCACTGTAGTCTGTATCAGGCAGCTTCCTGTATTTAAGGCAGCAATATGTCTACTTGTTTTCTGAATCTTTCCAGCATTCAGTACTATGGGGAATTGGCCAGCTCCTCACCTGCCAGCACTGTTGTGCTGGATCTTGAAGGCCCTCTAGGCATCTTTAAAGCTGCTGCTTATTAGGACTATTACTATTACTATTACTATTACTGTTTATTGCCTAAGGTCCCAGGGCAGGTCATAACAATTTAAAGTGCAACATTAAAAACATTATAATCACAAGTGTAGGGTGAGTCCTAAAACACTGCATCTCGGGTGTCAAAGGACAAGGTAAAAGAAGTGTGTATTCAGCATATGATGGAAACTGTAGGGAAGGTGTCAGGTGCACCTCTCTGGGGAGGGAGTTCCACAGACTAAGAGCTGCCACAAAGAATGCCTTTTCCTGGGCTGCAGCCACTGAGCTTTTGAAAGCGATGGAACTATCAAGAGGGCTCACTACTGATGTTCAACACCTGAAAGGATCTGTAACATGACATACATCTCGATGAGGGAGCAGGCCAAAAACATGTTTACCTTTAATCTGGTGTACATTTCGAGGAATATGACAGACTTCAGGTGCTCCTGCTTGGGGAAGTCTCCAGGGTTGCTCAATTCCCACATTAGTTGTCCTGTTTGATGGCGTAACTGGAGGCCATTGGCACAACATATTATGTTGAAGCCCTGGGGTGTCAGCCAGTGAATTAACCAAGGGTGGCTTGGGAAACAGCTCCACGTTTCTCCAGCAACACAAGGTTAGCTGGCTTGGACAGGGCAGTTTTACTGAACCTTCCTTCCTCTCTCTCTGCCTCCCCGCCCTCCTCTTCCCACCAATCTCCCCACTGTCCTTTCTTGTGTGTCTGCGGCAGGAAAGTACGTCGGCAGCCGGCCCATCAAGCTGCGCAAAAGCATGTGGAAAGATCGCAATATTGACGTGGTGCGCAAGAAACAGAAGGAGAAGAAGAAGTTGGGGCTGAGGTAATGAGGTGCAGGATGCTGTTGTCTGCTGTTCACCCATGAGCCCCTTGAAGCAAGGAATTGTCTGTAGACCTGTTCGATCCTGCTCTCTGCTGGAGAAGACGGCAGGAAGAAGCTGCCGGCAGGAGATTGGAAGTGCTTTGTTACTCCATCAGTCCGAGGCCTCTTCCATGTAGAAGATGCGTGTGTGTTCTCTCTTCGTCATACACAGACAAACCCTTCCCCATTAGCTCTGCCGTCTAACAGCAGCTTTGTGAGTTCATTGCTGAGGAGTCGCAACCTGCAAACTCAGCTGAGGGATAGTTTGTGCGTAACAACAACTTCCGTGGACAAAAGTCTTCTTACCCAATAAAGTTGTGTGTATCTTTTTTTTTTCTTACTACATCCATTCAGCTTGTCTTCTGTGTAGTTATTCCCTCTCTAGTTTCCCTGTGACCAATATGACCTATTGTGGGTCCCCCACTTTTTTTTTTACTTTTTTTAAAGACAGATGCTAGAGTTTGTGCTCCTCCAGGCTGCTGGACTGCATCTTCCCTGACTATTGGCCAGGGCTGGGATGAGTTGGAGGCCACCTGGTTCCCCATCCCTGGGCTAAATGGCCATCTGCCACATTCTTGGCTCTAGACAATTCCTTCTGTTGTGGTGCCCCTTCTCCTGGAAGGAGAGTGCCTGGTTGATAAAGTTTTTCCTGTTCCATAAAGCTCTAACCCCATGTTGGTTCTAGATAAGACATAGCAGCCCCCAAGAGATTGCCTTGAGTCTGTGATACCAGTGGCTGAATCTTGTAGCCAGACTGGGCCTCGTGAGACCCTGAAAAGCCACATGTAGGTTAACGTGATTCCTGTGATGCGGTTGCTCATTGTGGTCCTGGAAAGCGCGTTGTTGTTGGTTTTTTTTAGATTTTATCCAAAAGGCTTGACTTACAAGTGTTTAGAGGTTAATATCCCCCTCTTATTTGATTTAACATTTAGCTTTCCATCCCTATTCTTCTCCAAGCCCCCAAGGTTCCCCCTCTCCCCTCGAAGCAAAGACCTTGTCAAAGTCCTAGGAAAGCAGCCTTCTTCCAGGTAAACCTGTTTGCCTCTACTCTGACTAGCAGCGTCTCTCCTTTTTAAGGAAATTATTTTTGAGCTGTTCTAGGAAATGCTGAGGTTTCTTGGAAGCTTATCAGAGGAAATTGGCGTGGGAGGGGCGTGGAACTATGGTTCAGCGTTGGAGTGCATGCTTTGCATAGGAACCTAATCAAGCCCTGCTGGGTCGCCTAGTCCAGCAATCTGTTCTTGCAGTGAACCACTGGAAACCTGCATGGAAAGCCTGATCTCAATGGGAATCTAGTCTGATTCCTAGTAGCTACTATTCAGAAGATACAGCCCCCAGCAGTGGAGGTAGAACAGAGCTATCTGGTTTAGTAGTTACCAGAAGGCTTGTTGTTGTTGTTTAGTCATGTCCGACTCTTCATGACCCATGGACCAGAGCACGCCAGGCACTCCTGTCTTCCACTGCCTCCCGCAGTTTGGTCAAACTCATGTAGCTTCGAGAACACTATCCAACCATCTCGTCCTCTGTCGTCCCCTTTTCCTTGTGCCCTCAATCTTTCCCAACATCAGGGTCTTTTCCAGGGAGTCTTCTCTTCTCATGAGGTGGCCAAAGTATTGGAGCCTCAGCTTCAGGATCTGTCCTTCCAGTGAGCACTCAGGGCTGATTTCCTTCAGAATGGATAGGTTTGATCTTCTTGCAGTCCATGGGACTCTCAAGAGTCCTCCGGCACCATAATTCAAAAGCATCAATTCTTCGGCGATCAACCTTCTTTGTGGTCCAGCTCTCACTTCTATACATCACTACTGGGAAAGCCATAGCTTTAACTATACGGACCTTTGTTGGCAAGAAGGCTTATCCTCCATTAATTTGTCTGGTTTTCTAAGGCCACCTAAATCACTGGCCGCCACTGCCTCTTAAAGTGGTATGCAGAAGCTCACAATATCAACGTCTGGCATCTCGTTAAAAAGATGGGGTGCAGTGAAACATTCAGCCTAAGGGCCCTGTGAGGCTGCTGCCAGTCAGAGTTGGCATTACTGAGTTAGATGGCCAAATAGCCTGACCTCTTCCTAAGACCAGCCTTCTACTCACTGGTGCTGTGGGTGTGCCAGTTTCCGTAAACCAGGAGAGTGGAACCTGTTATGTCAGCTTCATTTCCTACGGGTTGACCAGTTGGGCTGCGCACCTGTGGTGGGGGCCAGAGACAAAAGCGGGTCACGTTACCTACCTCTTCTCTCACCCACCCCAGACATAAATGGTGCTTCTACCGTTCCTTTCATGCTTCTGGGGAAATTGTGCAAGGGTTTCTTATGAGAGTGTCTTCCTGGCTTCTTAAAGGCTTTGAGCTGGGTACTGAAGAGAAGAGGAATTGCCCCCCCCCCCCAAGCAACAGCAAGAGGAGGGTACCTGTAGAGGCACATGCATTTACCATTTGGAGTTAGGAATAGCTGCTTTTATTTTATTTTCTGGAAGCAGAGGGGAGCAGAACCAGGGAAGCGAAGGAGCCTCTTCTGCCATCCGCCCCCCCTTGTGTTATTGCCTGGCCCATCTGCTTCGTAACCCCTATTGTTCTGGCCGTGCATGTCCTAGACAAGCTGTCTGCATTGTCCTGGGGCCGGACAAACAGGAAAAGCAGCCGTGGATTTGGGCACGAGAGCAGGAAGCAGATGGGAGAAGTGGAGGAAGGTGGGTGCTTTGACCCCTGCAGGGGTGGAGGCTGTTGGGCAGACGGCAGCTGTAGAGGTGGGACAAGGCTCTGCTCTGCTCCCTTGATTAAATAAGAGAAATGGGGGGGGGGGAGAAGAGAGGGAAAGACGCTGAGGGGCCTCTGTTGGGAAAAGGATCTGGAACTCCTGCTGGGAACCCTGGGATTTAGGGGAGTCCATGTCAGGGAGAGAAAGGGGGGGGGGATATAAATAAATATATAATAATAGCAATGCAGGAGTGGGAAAACTACAGGCTTTGGGGGTTTCCATTGCTGTTTCTTAAACCAGACCACCAAAATAGCCTTTGAGGGTTTTGTAGAGTCATGTGCATATACCAGTCCCCCCCCCCAGCTGAGATAGCCCTGGTGCTCGTGATATATACAGTGGTGCCCCGCAAGACGAACGCCTCGCAAGACGGAAAACCCGCTAGACGAAAGGGTTTTCCGTTTTGGAGGCGCTTCGCAAGACGAATTTCCCTATGGGCTTGCTTCGCAAGACGACAGCCCATAGGGAAATCTCCGGGACAGTGGGGAAGCGCAGCTCGTCTTCCCCGCTGTCCTCGGACCTCCTCCGAAGCCTGGCGGCGGGGCGGGGACACCTCCTCCCGCCGCCGGGCTTCGGAAGGATGCCCCGATGCCGGGCGGCGAGGCGGGAACGCCTCCCCCCGCCGCCCGGCATCGGAACGATGTCCCGAAGCCGAGCGGCGGGGCGGGAAAGTCTCCCCCCGCCGCCCGGCATCGGAATGATGTCCCGAAGCCGAGCGGCGGGGCGGGAACGCCTCCCCCCGCCGCCCGGCTTCGGGGCGGGAAAGCCTCCCCCCGCCGCCCGGCTTCGGGGCATCGTCCCGATGCCGGGCGGTGGGGCGAGAAAGCCTCCCCCCGCCGCCTGGCATCGGAACGATGTCCCGAAGCCGGGCGGCGGGGCCGCGAAGCCTGGGCGCGCTGGCAACTCTCCGCAAGGAGCGCTCCCGCTGCTTGCGGAGAGGTCCGCGAAGCCTGTCCTGGACCTCTTCTGAAGGCAGGCGGGGGGCAAAAGTCTTTGTCCCCCCTGCTTGCCTTCCCAGGGGCTTTTAAATCGCCCGGACAGCGGAGAAGTCCTCCGCTGTCCCGGGCGATTTTAAAATGCCGCCCGCCAGAAGAGGTCGGGGAAGGCGGTTTCCATAGGAACGCATTAATTGATTTTCAATGCATTCCTATGGAAAACCGTGCATCGCAAGACGAAAAACTCGCAAGACGAAGAGACTTGCGGAACGAATTAATTTCGTCTTGCGAGGCACCACTGTATTGATATATCACCCAGGCCTACTCAAGACCCATCAAATCCAGAAAGTTTCATCTACAGCACATCTTTTAATACACAGAAGACTAATAATACAAGGCAGGGAGCACTACAGAACAGAAAGTGTATTACGGAGAGAGATGTGTTTGTGGGAATGAGTGGACTCCATCATCTTTGCAATGGGGCAGTACTAAAAGGGAGCTTCAGGATGTTGTTTTTGAAGGTGACAGACACACAAGAGGAAGAGCAGTGGTTCTCCAAAACCCATATATTCGGGATTCTGGTTGCTGCTACTCAAGATGGACTGATGGGATCCATATGGAGGAGGAAGAGGAGTTTGGATTTGATATCCCGCTTTATCACTACCCTAAGGAGTTGGTCTCAAAGCGGCTAACAATCTCCTTTCCCTTCCTCCCCCACAGCAAACACTCTGTGAGCTGAGTGAGGCTGAGAGACTTCAGAGAGATGTGACTAGCCCAAGGTGACCCAGAAGCTGCATGTGGAGGAGCGGGGAAGCGAGCCCGGTTCACCAGATTATGAGTCCATCGCTCTTAACCACTACACCACACTGGCTCTCTGTGTATGGCTTGTTTCCTGCGACTGTAGTCCTCTTAAACCTCTCTAATAAGATGTTCCTCGTCTCCCGAGGCTTTCCTGGTGCTGAACTACCTGATGACAGGCTGGGAAGTTCCAGGAGATGAGGGAGAGTTGAGTACAGGAGACAGAGAATTTTGAATAAGATGCTGCTGTTACTGCTACTCAATTCCATAGCTAGGAAGTACGAGTCATTGCCGGAGAAGATGGTTCAAACTGGTAGCTGTCCTCCTCAGCATTTTGCCTTTCAGCAGCCTTCGTTCTTATCCAACGTGTGCCGTAAAGGTGTACTCTGAGTCATATAGGCACGAAGGTGAAGTCCAGATGTGACCTAAATTATGCAAGTGGGCGACATTTGCATCTTTTTGCCTGTGCTGCAAGCTCTTCTGTCTCTGCCACTGTGGAGCCGGACCCAAGGGGGTTGCAGCTACAACTAAGTGATACTCGAAAGGAGACCCATTGAAATCAACGGTCAGCCGAGTCCATTGATTTCTGCAGGTCGTCTTATAAGAGCATGATTTAGTCGACTGCAATCTCTTGGGTCTGCCTCCACAAGTGGCAGAAATGGGTTAGAGTTTGCAACGCTGGCAAATAAAAGGGAATTCCACCACTTGTATAATTTAGGTCACACCATCCGGACTTCAGTGTCCCTTTAAGTATATATACCAGTCAGACTACACCTTTAAACCACGTGTTGACTTGTAGTAGTGTCTGTTTACAGAGTTTTCAGAGTTTCCTGAAAACTGGCATGAACCACTCTGGGAATTGTAGCTCTGTGAGGGGACGAAGCATCTCCTAGCAACTCTCAGCACACACCCATCCCAGCAGATTGTTGTAGCATCTCCTCTTGTTTATCTGAATTGTCGCCCATGTTATTCCAGAGATAGGCTGAGTTTACCTTGCCTCTTCTCCCTGCTCCTGGGAGGCAGTGGCATGAGCCAGAGGCTGCGGTTAGGATTTGTACCACTGCAGCTCGAGAGCCTCGCTCAGCTCAACGAAGTTAAGTCTAACCATTGTGCTTTGAGGTTTGCAATCACAGAACGGCGAAGACCATTTTGTGGAGGTCACCTACAGTTTTAAGTTCAGCTCCTCTTGATATGCATATACATGTGCTTCTTAACCTCTTGTGTTGCTTAATATTTATTTTAAAACTGCCACACATGCATCTTTTAAAAAATAGGAATATAAATGTTCTCCCTTTTCCTTACCCACCCACCCACCTGGCAAATTAAAACCGTGAACCTTAAGCATTAAAACATTAAAAATAGTTGCAAAAAACGTGGGCTGGCTTAAGGGGGCAAAAGCAGCCCTGGTGATGGCATGAGTGCTAGCCAATAAGCACTTGCTACCTTAATCTCCCCCACCCCACCCCCACTGCCCAAATACACTGGAAATGCCCAAGTCAAGAGCAAAGGCCCTTTTCAACCATCACTGCCATGCTGGAAAATGCTACTTCTATTGTCACACCAGGGTTTGGAAACAGAGAGTGGAATTTGATGTTCCAAGAGAAAATGGCGCTGCTATTGTTGTGGCTGTACTGTATGTCAGTGTCTCTCCTCCCCCAGCAGCTGCTAGTCTTAACATATAGGCTTGACCTCCTCAGTGGCCCATTGGGGCTGATAGGGCAGAAAGCAGGGAGGCCAACAGTAGGGGGAGCCAGAACCACCGACTGGCAGAGCTGACTCATTCTAGTTTTGTCTTCTCTGCTAAGTTCTACAAGGGCGACTATGGCATATTCACACCCTAGATTTAAAGCATACAATTAAACCGCCATGGCTCCCCACCCCCAAAGAATCTTGGGAACTGTAGTTTGCTCGAGGTGCTAAGAGTTGGTAAAGGTAAAGGTAAAGGGACCCCTGACCATTAGGTCCAGTCGTGGCCGACTCTGGGCTTGCGGCGCTCATCTCGCTTTACTGGCCGAGGGAGCCGGCATACAGCTTCTGGGTCATGTGGCCAACATGACTAAGCCACTTCTGGTGAACCAGAGCAGCGCACGGTTCTGCTAGAGTGGTACCTATTTATCTACTTGCACTTTGACGTGCTTTTGAACTGCTAGGTTGGCAGGAGCGGGGACCGAGCAATGGGAGCTCACCGCATCACAGGGATTCAAACCGCCAACCTTCTGATCAGCAAGCCCTAGGCTCTGTGGTTTAGACACCAGCGCCACCTACGTCCCAAAGAGTTGTTAAGGCAACCCCTATTCCCCTCACAGAACTATAGTTCAGAGTTCCCTGGGAAGAGGGGTTGATTGGAAAACCACTCTGGGTACTACTGCCATTAAGGGAGAATGAGACAGCCACCTTAGGTGGCAGAGGTTGTGTGTGTGTGTGTGTTTGTGTATGAGAGAGAGGTGTGGCAGCAAAGGGCTGGAAGACTAGGCTGCAGGTCCCCTGTGGCCTGTGCTGTTCCCCCACCTTAGCCTGCTCTGCTCAGCTGTGTTTGTAATCAGCAAAACGTCTTAGGCCAGCCATGAAAAGATGCCAAGCAAGTAGCAGCAGCTCAATGTCTCTTGCAACCTCAAGTTCCCTCTGCTGCGGTGCATGCAAATTTGAGGCCCTTATTAGGCTCTGTCGTTCACTCGGGAGCCGCAGATGGGGCAGCTGTGGCCCTTTCCCCAAGTTGCTGGACTCCAATTCCCATCACCCCCAGCCTTGGGTCAAGGACGATGGGAGTTGTAGTCCCAATACCAACAGGAGAGCTGCGGGCTCCCCATCTGTGCTGTAGAAGTTCCAGCCAAGTCCAGCACCTCCTAGTGGCGAAGGAGGAGATCAGATGGGCGTTGCACTAAGTGCCAAAGGAGATGAGAGGGGTGCCCCCTGGTGGCAGAACCCTCATCCACACCACCCAGGATAATTCACAGTCTTGGGGCTCGGCTGCTGTCTGAACAATGAGCTCTGCTGGCTGCCGCAGGAGTCCAAGTAGCTTGAAGGGCCCCAGAGGCATCAAGGGGACTAAAAGAAAGAGCTCAAGTGGCTTCCGGGCTGCCTGGGCACGTTGGGGTTTGGGTAGAGGTTGCCCCCGCTGGAATTCCAGTAGGGGGAGGTGGGCCCAAAGAAGCCCGTGGGGGAGGTAGGCATCTGGGCGGCGTGGCCCAGGCCGAAGCCCACCTTCTGCTGGTGGTAGGGCGGGAGGTATGGCAGGTCCGTGTGGTGGTACTTGTAGAGGGCAGGTTCGCCTGGCTGCCCTTGCTGGCTCTGGTTGATGCCCTGGAAATCGAACTTGTAGGCGTAGCGCTTGCCGTGCACTTTGGTCATGATGCTCTTGTCGTAATAGTAGCGCAGAGCCCGGCTCAGCTTGTCGTAGTTCATGTTGGGCTTGCTCTTGCGCTCGCCCCACCGCCGAGCCACTTCGTCGGGGTCCGTCATCTTGAACTCGCCGTTCGTGCCCTCCCAGGTGATGCAGTTGGCGTTGCTGCTGTCCGACAGCAGCTCCAGGAGGAACTGCCACAGCTGGATCTGACCGCTGCCTGCCGGGGGAGAGAAGGGGCCTGGTTAAGGGTTGGGGGCAAAGGTGGGAGCTCTGAACTGTCTGCGAAGCTGGTCAGCAAGTGGGTTGGCTGGGCTAAGAGGGCAGGTCTAACGCAGGTGCTGTGGGCCAGGGAACCTGCGGCCCTCTGGATGTTGCTGGACTACAACTCCCATCATCCATGACCACTGGATGATGGGAGTTGTAGTCCGATGGCATCCAGAGGGCCGGAGGTTCCCCATCTCTATTGGAGACCAATACTGGGCTTTTGAACATGGCGCATCCTTGTTCCTCACTCCCATATTCTCCTCTGCCCAAGCTTTGGTCACAGCAAACAACTTGGCTCGCTAAACGGGTGGGAGCTTTTGGCTCTGCAAGCACCTATTTGCTATCTCCCTGCCCTTTCCCAGCCTTAGAAGGGGATTTAACAGGCGAAGCTTTCTTTTCCCATTATGGCACCTTTGTGCCACAAGCCCAGCTTCACACACCCTCTAACTCCCCAAGAGAAAGAGACGTTTGGACCCACCTGGGTTTGCCAAGCGGCTGCTAGTGGGTCCCAGGACCTGGTATGGATCTGGTGAGAATGAGAAGGGAGTCGTGAGAGGGGCTGGAGTAAGATGCACCTCCCCACCTGCAGCTCTGCCTTGCCGCATTGCCTGGAAAGCCTCACTGCTGTTCTCAGGCGCTTCCCGGCTGAGCTCTGGCTGAGGTGGTACAGCTCTGGGCTGCACTGTACCACTACAGACTGCAGGTTGCAGCTCATGCGGCTGAATGCTCCTCCATAGAAGTAAATAAAAGTCCCTGCAAATAGAAAACTAGCCTGTCAAGTTCAAGGCTAGGCTGTAGGCACGACATGCTAGCAATCCTTGTGCTGGGAGAGAGGATTTCTGCATTCAGCAATGTGAGCCCACACCTGCCGTCTGAAGCAGGTACAGGTAGGCTTGACCACCTCAGTAACAACTAGACCTCCTTCTGGCCCAACTGCTCCAAGAGCCACTATGTTCTACTCCAAGGATGAGGAACCTGGGGTGCCCCTCCCGATGTTGCTGGACTACAACTCCCATCATCCCTGAGCATTTTCTATGCTGGTTGGGTCTGATGGGAGTTGAAGTCTGACCGCATCTGGAGGGCCACAGGTCCCCATCCGTGGCCTACTAGATGCTATTGCATTGGGAGCCAAGTTCAAATCACCACCGTGGTAGTTTGCCAACTTCTCTTCTTAGCAAGTTCTTTAGAGGAGCCGAGTGGCAAGCAGAAATCCAACCAAGCCAACAATTCTTTCCCCATCGCTGTTCTTTCCATGCTGAGAAAAGCTTTGTCAGCTGAATTCTTGCTAGCCACACAGCCGTTAAAGGCACAGGAGCCCTGTCATTAAAAAAAGTTGGCTATCCCTCAGCTCAGCTGTGGTCTTATTTGTGACCTTGGAAGCATCTCTCCTCCTCAACCTTTTTTTCTCAAGCCGCAGAAAAATTGCCACAACCAACCCCACAAGGCTGTTGTGGAGATGAAACGTGAGTGGACAATATATTAGGGGTAAGAAGGAACATATATTTAAATAAAGGCATGCTATTGAGGCTAGGGTGACCTGCTGAAGTCCATGATCTATCTCCTCTGTTTATACAGAAGAGAGATTTTTAGCTAGTGCAGATTTTCCCTTCCCTTCAGAACTCTGACATAACAAGTTGCACCTGTCAAAATTCTCTCTTCAACACCGGGGATATGAGAGTCCTGTTTTGCCCCTTCCACCTGCACAAGCTAAATATATTTGTTTGAAAGCATTATAAGAATATGCTTGCCATCCCCACGTCACAAAACGTGTGGTATCCTTAGAAAGCATAGTTGCCAACTGACCAGAAAAAGAGGAGCCTAATCTGCTCTTCTGCCTTTAACAACCTGATCTACAGAAATCAGCAGGTGATCCTTTTGACAGGAGGAGCCCTTGCTGGTTTGCAGGTGATGCTGTTGTTAAAAGCACAGGAACAGAGGCTGATAAAAAAAAAAGGGTGGCAGTCCCAAGGCAGGAAGTGGTGCAAACTTCTCCTAGGAAAGGTGAGAAACTGTACCTGGAGCAATGCGTGTTGAATCAGGAGTCCTGCCGACACTCTGGATCTGTGGTGGGGAACCTTGAAGATGGAAAAGCAGCAAGTGAAGCATTAAGAGAGAGAAACAAAATGTGTCCATATGCAATTATTTGATTTAACTTGGGCTGAGAACTATTTCCCCTTGACTGAAGTCAAAAGAACAGAAGAACAGCATGGCAGGATCAGGCCAAAGGCCCACCTATTCCTCACAGGGGTCAACCAGATGCCTATGGACAGTCTGCAAGAGGGGCTTGAGCCCCATGGCTCTGTCCTGCTTTCGTTCCCAGCAGCTGGTATTCAAGGGCACACGGATCTCAAAAGGTATCCTACAGCCATCAGGACGAGTATCCATCAATGCACTTAAACCTCTATAAATGTGTCTAATCGCCTTGTAAAAGCAATGTAGGTTGGTGGAAGCTTGCTGTGGAAGCAAGTTCTGTAGTTTAACATTTTCTCTGTGCTCACAGCTGTCCATGGAGGCGCAGGTCAATTCTGTGTCTAGGGCAGCTGTTTACCAGCTCCATCTGGTACGCAGGCAGACACCCTACCTGCCCGCAGACTGTGTCTCAACAGAGTAGTGCATGCTCTAGTTATCTCCCGCTTGGACTACTGCAATGCGTTCTACGTGGGGCTACCTTTCAAGGTGACCCGGAAACTACAACTAATCCAGAATGCGGCAGCTAGACTGGTGACTGGGGGCGGCCGCCAAGACCTACATTGGCTCCCAGTATGTTTCCAAGCACAATTCAAAGTGTTGGTGCTGACCTTTAAAGCCTCAACCCAGTACAGTGGTACCTCGGGTTACATACGCTTCAGGTTACATACAATTCAGGTTACACACTCCGCTAACCCAGAAATAGTGCTTCAGGTTAAGAACTTTGCTTCAGGATGAGAACAGAAATTGTGCTCTGGCAGCACGGCAGCAGCAGGAGGCCCCATTAGCTAAAGTGGTGCTTCAGGTTAAGAACAGTTTCAGGTTAAGAACGGACCTCCGGAACGAATTAAGTACTTAACCTGAGGTACCACTGTATACCTGAAGGAGCGTCTCCACCCCCATTGTTCTACCCAGACACTGAGGTCCAGCTCCAAAGGCCTTCTGGTGGTTCCCTCACTGCGAGAAGTGAAGTTACAGGGAACCAGGCACAGGGTCTTTTTGGTTGCGGCACCCGCCCTGTGGACCGCCCTCCCATCAGATGTCAAGGAAATAAACAACTATCTGACTTTTAGAAGACACCTGAAGGCAACCCTATTTAGGGAAGTTTTAAATGTTTGATCTTTTATCGTGTTTTATAATGTTCTGTTGGGAGCCGCCCAGAGTGGCTGGAGAAACCCAGCCAGGTGGGTGGGGTATAAATAATAAATTCTTATTCTTATAATTATTAAGGGTGCGCTTCTTCTCTCATTCTCCTGAATCTCATATTCTTTAGCTGTGTTGAATGACTCTGTGTTCTGGCTCCATGAGAACAAATAATCATGTGTGCACAAGAAAAAGGATGTCTGGTGGGGTCCTCTGCCTATTGGGCACCTGTAGCTTTTCCCGGAGGGACGCGGGTGGCGCTGTGGGTTAAACCACAGAGCCTAGGACTTGCCGATCAGAAGGTCGGCGGTTCGAATCCCCGCGACGGGGTGAGCTCCCATTGCTCGGTCCCAGCTCCTGCCAACCTAGCAGTTTGAAAGCATGTCAAAGTGCAAGTAGATAAATAGGTACTGCTCTGGCGGGAAGGTAAACAGTGTTTCCATGCGCTGCTCTGGTTCGTCATTCTGGCCACATGACCCGGAAGCTGTACGCCGGCTCCCTCGCCCAATAAAACGAGATGAGTGCCGCAACCCCAGAGTCGGTCACGACTGGACCTAATGGTCAGGGGTCCCTTTACCTTTAGCTTTTCCAAAGAAGTGGTGGAGTTTGCAACCCAGAGTGCCACTGTCCATCCAGACTGAGAATGACTAATTCCTGCCCAAGCAGTTCACAAAGGTTAGGAGAACCGGGAGCAGTCAACCCTGCCCCCCCCCCCCGGTCCAGCTAGCTTAGTATTGCCCACACTGGCTGGCAGCAGCTTACCAGGATTCAGGAGGCAGGAGGGTCTCTCCCAGCCCTAGCTGGAGATGCCAGGGATGGAACCCAAGACCTTCTGCACTAGAAGCAGATGTTCTGGACCACTGAGCTATGACCCTTCCCCATATCAACACAACCAGAGGAGAGAGATTAAAAATGTAGCCTTCCCAGCTTTTATTCTGGGAATGACTAACTAGTACCTTTGGAAGTTGTGCTGATGGAGCCGCTGCCCCAGCTGTTGCGCCGTATTTCTTCATATGCAGACTCTGTACCAAGAGAGAGAAAATGGGCCTGAATTAAACAGAGGTG
This sequence comes from Podarcis erhardii, assembly GCF_964252035.2. NCBI lineage: Eukaryota > Metazoa > Chordata > Lepidosauria > Squamata > Lacertidae > Podarcis > Podarcis erhardii. The sequence goes on from NC_138511.1 coordinate 75,394,871, forward strand.
CTATTTCAGGGAGGAAAGACACAGTTCACAGATGATTCAAAGACCCCCTTCTTGTAAAATGGGAAAAGGCGGTGTATTTTATCCGTGTTTGTCATGCTTGCAATACTGCGTAACAACTAAATATATATGCGCTCTCCTCCCCCTCCATGCAGAGAATGGGAACTGACAAATTAAGGGGCAATCCCTAACACTGTGCCGCTTTCAACAGGAAGCAATTAGTGGCAGAAGCTATAAGGAGGAAGCTTCTAACTAAAGGTGCAGTAGCTTTGAAGAGCCTCAGTGGTGTTTTGCACCCGGAGAGGCTGGAGCTGCAATTCTTTTCTTCTTTTTAAAACACAATAGTTTGGATATGGAAAAAGTTGGGAATGAAAACACTGAGAAACACCAGCCTGCAGCAGGTTGGCATCAATGATTCTCTGTAAAATGTGAGAGAATGGGTAATATCGATAATGACTACTATGGAAGCTGAGGATTGCTTGATTGGGTCTATAGCCAGACCTCCCCTGACTCTGTGGCTCACTCTCAAGCACCACAACGTTACTTTCATGTGAGATCTGTGAGACATGGGTCCTCTCCCAGCCCCACATCCCAATTTTGCCATTACCTTTGTTGGCAACTTACCGGATTTGACTTGGGCCCTCGGGGGTGGTGGGGGCGGGGGCTGCTGAGTAATGACTGGCGCAGGCGGATACGTAAAAGTGGGGCTGCCTGGGTGGAGGAGAGAGAAATGGAAAGAGTTATTAGAGGGCAGGAGAGGCTGCGGTGGTCACTGGCCAGCCACAGATTGCGGTTTCGTTTGCTATTATCACGGGGTAATCATAGTTGAAGTAAGAATAATAGAATACTTTCCAAGCTAGTTCAAGAGCTAAGGCAGGCATAGGCAAACTCGGCCCTCCAGATGTTTTGGGACTACAATTCCCATGATCCCTAACAGGTCCAGGTCAGGGATGATGGGAGTTGTAGTCCCAAAACATTTGGAGGGCCGAGTTTGCCTCTGCCTGAGCTAAGGAATCTGCTTCCCACTAGGCCTCTAAGTCCAGGGTCTCAAATTCCACATTGGATATGTTCTACTTCCATGGTTGCTAGAAGTATACCCTTGAATATCAGTTGCTAGGAATCATAGATGGGGAGCTAGCTATTATGCTCAGCTCCTACTTTTGAGTTTCCCATAGGTTGGCCACAGTGAGAACAGGATGCTGGCTGGGCTAGATGGGCCTTTGACATATTCTGATGTTCTTAGTTCTTCTCCATTCCCTGCCAAGAGGCAAGGTTGGGGAATGAAACTAGGACCTTACACATGCTCTGTCACTGTGCCATGGTCTCAGGGAGCAGGGCTAGAAAAGAAAAACCTAGATGGCTCAAAAACCTGACTTTGCATAAGGCATGTGTCAAGTGTGATAGGATTCTTGCACCACTTCAGACTGGAAGCGGAGGATCTTTCATTTGAATGCGTACCCTTTCTTTGAAACCACCCCACACATAGAAAGTTAGTGTGTCATGGAAGCAGGTTCCCTGAGCAGCTAGTGCTCTACATGCAAGGCGTTTTTGGAGGAAATGCATACTCCTCCTGTGCAGCACCGCAATCCTGCCACAGATCTGTCATGCGATTCTCCTGATAGTGTTGCATGGTTCAGATAGCCAGCTCCCCAGGAGGGAACATAAAGCAATTTTTAGAAGCGGCTATTGTGCAACGCCCCCCTGTTCCACACGCAGCCTCTATCTGAAAACTGAGTTTTGCCACCCTGAGCCTGTCAATGGCCTTACTCTGGCGCAGGTAATTGAGGTGAGACAGCAACACGTCGGCGTTGTATGGTGTAGTGAGCCGCAGGAAACCTTCCTTGCCAAGTTTGCACAGCTCCTTGCCATCCACATGCTGGAAGAGGCCGGTTTCAACATCGATGAGGTCGTACTCCTTCACTGCCCAGTCAAGCCACTGGCGGACGTGTTCGTGGGTCCACACGCCAGGGTCTGTTGGAGAGATACAGGTGTCTAGGTGCAATGTTGGCTTCAGGTTTTGGATGTTCCTTGGGCAGAACACCCTCTGTAGGCCCTTGGGAACTGTACTTCACACCTCACAGAGCTAATTCCCAGCACTCTTCGCAAACTCCAGTTCCCAGGATACTTTAGGGCGATATGATAGTGAGGCTACCTCTGAGTACACACCATACATCAAAGGCACATGCTTTAAAAAGATCCTGGCAACTGTAATTTACCACTCATAGTGCTACAATTCCTGGCACCCTTAACAAATTACAGTTCCCAGCATACTTTGAGGGGGGAGTCATGTGCTTTAAATGCATGGTGCAACCCATATTGGAAGTGGCGATATCGGCGATTTCTGGGGGGAAATACCTCTAAAATCTCATTTCTTTGCGATTTTGCAAAACAGAATCAACAACTTTTCTGTCTGGATTTTCTCTTTCTGAATTATGGCCACCCTACCATAATCGGTTCTGCGGGGTGCTCTTATGTTTGGTGAAATGGTTCACATAAAACATGTCCTGGAATTTTTTAACATTACAGTACACCATTCTTAGGCCTTTCTTGACCTTTTTTGAAGTTTAGAGCTCAGACCGGGAATATGTAAGATGATTGTGTCTCTGAGCATGTGATGTGTGATTTCCTGTCACTTCTAATTGAACAGCCATCCACCACCGCCACCCCCTATTTTTTAGTGTAGTCCTGGTTTTACACAAAAGCTGAGGAGTTCTAGAAGCAGCTGAAAGGATATAGGTTTCTGGTGGGCTTTTCTCATGCTTTACATGTGTTAGAGTTTGTTCTAAATGAAGTGATTTGGTCACCATCTCTTGTGTCAAGAGTACAGCTTACAAATGGGATTTGGTAGTCGCCCACAGCAGGTGAAATAACAGCCTGGGAAACCAGCCATTACTGGAAGAAAAGGCTGTTCCCCAATACAAGAAGCCAGCAGGGGTATTCACACATTACATTCAACAAGTGTACAGTCTGTGCACACAAAAGCTCAGCTGTCGAAACCAACAAGCACACAATATTTCACACACATCCTTGTACATGTGTAGAGAGAGCTTGTAGCTGGGTTCAGCATAGCGTGTGAACCAGAAGTCGGGGAGCAGGGCGGGGGGATGCCAAAAAGCCCCCATATACTGACCTGCTGGGACGATGACCCTCTTCTCCTCGCTGGGGGGGTTAACAGGTGGGCTGCTGCGCTGGTTGTTGTATCCACCTGGATAGGATACCTGGGACGGGTCAACTGCTCCCCCTGATTTGCCCCTCCGTGTCACACTGCAGTCCACTGGCGATTGCCTGCTGGTGGAGAAGAGAGGGAGAGGAGACTTCGTTGGATGACATGCTCACTGAGGTCTGGAAACTTGCCACAACTGAACGGCACTCTCCCAGCATTTCGCAGGTGATGATATAGCAAAAATCTACGTTTGAGACTCTGGTTATCTCCCGCTTGAACTACTGCAATGCGCTCTACGTGGGGCTACCTTTGAAGGTGTCCCGGAAACTACAACTAATACAGAATGCGGCAGCTAGACTGGTGACTGGGAGCAGCCGCTGAGACCACATAACACCGGTCTTGAAAGACCTACAATGGCTCCGAGTACATTTCCGAGCACAATTCAAAGTGTTGGTGCTGACCCTAAACAGCCTCAGTCCAGTATATCTGAAGGAGCGTCTCCACCCCCATCATTCTGCCCAGACACTGAGGTCCAGTGCTGAGGGCCTTCTGGTGGTTCCCTCACTGCGAGAAGTCAAGTTACAGGGAACCAGGCAGAGGGCCTTCTCGGTAGTGGCACCCGCCCTGTGGAATGCCCTCCCACCAGATGTCAAAGAGAACAACAACTATTAGACTTTTAGAAGACATCTGAAGGCAGCCCTGTTTAGGAAAGCTTTTAATGTTTGATGCATTACGATATTTTAATATTTTGTTGGAAGCCGCACAGAGTGGCTGGGGGAGCCCAGCCAGATGGGCGGGGTATAAATAATAAATTATTATTATTATTATTATTATTATTATTATTATTATTATTATTAAGAAAATCTCCACACAGTGGTGAGAAAACAAAGAGTGTTTATTGCTAGCAATAATGGCTCAGTGGGATCACTCTCCAAAAGCTGAGCAAAGCCCCGAAAAGGTGGGGCCTTCTTAATATACATAGCTGTTATCCATTAAAGCATAAACTTCCTTCAATCTAAAGTTACAACACAATACAAATTATACCATGTATGGTCTTTCCTTAATTACATATTCATTAGGCAAGGAACCTCTCTCTCTAAGCAGCCCCTCCTGCACGTGGTCTCTTTGCATTCCTTTCTACCTGAGCGGGGTTAGGACATTTGAGCAGAGCACATCTCCTTGTCAAATGTAGACACTTAGGAATGTTGTTTACAACCTTGGGACTAAAGCTGCTCCTAGCACAAGATAAGGCACAAGCCTCTAGCCTGGCTAGTTAGCTGAGCTTACGGGTCTCTATGTACATCAATGACAGAGGCAGAAACCGTTCTGGACTCTGCGACCATCCTCTGAGGCCCTTCTTCATGTGCTGCCTCCTCCTCCTGAGCGTGGAAGCAAAAGAACAGGCTTTTTCTGTGGTGGGCTGTGGCGTCTTGGGTCAACATCCACACCATCAATTAAAAGCACTATGATACCACTTCAAAAAGCGGCGACTTCACCCCCAGAGAATTCTGGGAGCTGTAGTTTGTCTAGTAGCTGCTGAGAGTTGTTAGGAGTCTCCTATCCCCCTCACAGAGCTACGATTCCCAGCATTCCTTGAGAAGAGGGGTGGTTGTTAAGCCACTCTGGGAATTGTAGCTGTGTCCCTCCCTCGAGTTCACCTTCCTTTTGAGCAGGGCTTGAGCTGAGGTTTAGCCTCCTTTAGAAAGAAGTTGGGAAGCCCTGAACTACGCTAACCTCTTTTACACCAGATGCCCGTTGGCTGATGCAAATTCGCCTAATATAAACTGCTTGGCTGAAGGGGAAGTGAGTTGTTTCCTGTGGGTTTGAGAGCAGCCACAAGCTCCAGGGGAAGATACGTCCTGCAGCCAGTAAAGATGGTCTGAAAGGCTCAGGCGCTGCAGCAGGGTAGGGAATCACCCCGTCCTCACTGCAGCATGGTCCATTAAGAAGAATATTTATATGTATTCATTGCAAGGTGTTCAGAGTGGCATGTACCCTGGCTCCCTGGCCTCCTCATTTAATGCCAACAACCCTGTGAGGTAGGTTCGGCTGAGAGACAGGGCCATGGTTGAGTGGGAATTTGAACCCTGGTCTCCCTGGTCCTGGTTAGATCTGCCTATCGCCGGCCTCACTGCCGCCCACTCTGCCAGTCCCAATGGGCACCAGCCACCAATGGCCTGCCCTGCCTCTGTGCATCAGATCTTTGCAACGGCAGGGCGAACAAGCCCAAGAGCTTCAGAAGGGTTGCCAACTGACCAGGAATAATAATAATAATAATAATAATAATAATAATAAGAAGAAGAAGAAGAAGAAGAAGAAGAAGTCTGATTTGCTCTTTGCGCTTTAAACAGCAGCCTGGTTTGCAAGAAACAGGCAGGCAATATGGAGGTAAAAGGATCGCCTCTCAGTGCCTGCTCTTTATGTCCCTGTAAGCAATCTGTTCTTAGAGGCACAGCAGCAAGTTCTGAGCAAAATAGAAAGAAAAAGCAGCCTCTTCAGATAGAAAGAATGCGGAGATCTGGGTTAGGCGAGCTGTAGAGGCAGGGAATGCTAGGCTGCATACACAAAACACATTTAAAGCGCCTCCAAAGAATCCTGGAAACTCACAGAGCTACAATTCCCAGCACCCTTAACAAACTACAACTCCCAGGATTCTTTTTTGGGGGAGCATGCTTTGACTGGATGGCGTGTATGCAGTCCCTGTCAGCTGCGTATATGTTTTCTTCATCAAATACGTCAGCCAGTTTTCTCTTATCTCCCCCATGTTCCGTTTTCACTTGGTGCGAGGCCCATTTAGACTCTCATTCCCCACCCAGCAAGAAGCTGGTCAAGTAGTTCCCTTTCAATAGCAGTACTAAGCTGGGCGAAACCAATAGCCAAGGTTCCTGGGCCTTGAGCAGCCACATGATTACAAGAAAATTAGCCCTTCAAGCTTCCTCCCATGATGGCTGCTGGGAGAAAGGGAGATTTCTGCTAGCCAGCTCAAAGAAGTGCCACTGACCTGCTGGAGCAGTTGACCTGCTCATTCTCCTGCTTCACCACATGGCCTCTGCTGTTGGCCTGGGCTTGCCACTGGGGCTCCTCCAGACCGATGCCCTCCTTGCCACCGTAGTTGTCCACCGAAGGCAGCTCTGTCTTCAGGAGATGCGGGGTGCCAAAGGATGGGTCAAATATGGACTGGTCCTCGCTTACGACTGACAGCGCCTCCTGCAAGCGTGGGGGGGGGGGGAAGTGTACAAGCAAAGGATCAGGGTTTGGAAATCAGAGAAGAGGAACTTGCAAGCTCCAGCTCCCATCAGTCCCAGTCAGCAGGGCCACTGGTCAAGGAAGATGGCAGCTGTAGCTCTGCAACATCTGAAAGGGCCAAAGGTTCCCCAGTCCATGCAAAATGTCTGCTGGAGCACATGGGAGAACTCTGAGCTCCTTACAAGAATGGGGGAATGATTAATAATAACAATACTTATTATTATTATTCATAGTTCCCCAAACTCATGGCAACGTACAGTACAACAATAAAACAATCAAAGAAGCCAACCTAAACAGAACCATCAGAAAACAAGGATGAGAGAGAGACACACACACATTTGGAACTCTAAAGAAAACAAACCTATTAGGGTAAATTGGCTTTAAAAGCCCGAGTAGATGAAAGAGTTTTTAACAACACGCTTGAAGTCAAAACAATGCAATGACTGGGCCAAGCCTCTCTCATGAGACTGATCTCCGCAGTAATGCTGCCACTTCCAGTAATGTTAGGTTTCCAAAGAATTTGCCATCCCTCCCCTTTTCTGGGAATGAAAGAATGTCGGTGCCAGAGGCAGAAAAATCTAAACCCTATTGGTTAAAAGAAAGGACAATACTGTAATAAGCTAAGAAGGATGAACAAGTTCTGTTAAGTTGTGGGTTGACATAGCAGACGACACAGCGATTTCTCCAAGTAGCTCTTTATTTCGTAAGCTGGAATAGAACTGACTGCAAACAGCTCAGCCGGCCTGCTTTTATAGGCAGCCGGCTGTCAACATTGTAGCAACAACAGCCCAGAGTTCCCACCTAAAATAACTGACGTGGACCTGAGTGAAAACTATCTACAGACCTGAGTGAAAACTATATACAGTATCCCCCTGCTGGCCCAGGGTGAAACTTCACTACGTAACACCCCTCCCCACCGCGATAAGGCGTTAGTTACAATCGTAATGGTTTCCTTATATACAGCACTACGCGTAATGGTTCAATTAGGCACAAAAGCATATCGGTTACATTTCCCATACTTAGACCAACAGTGATACCTGTCCAACAACATAGTCCTTTAAATAAGTTGGGTGCTTGGGAACTCTGCCAGACCGCCGGGGACTGGTAGCCAAGTCCGGAGGGCCACACAGTTCTTGCTGATGCTGTGGTGCGACCCTAGGTGGCGTTGGAACCAACTCCCCTGGATCCGCTGCTGTGGGTGGAGCCTCCGCAAGTGGAGTGGTCTGAGTCTGTGGTAAGTCTGGCAGACCCTCTGAAGCGGCTCGGTTCGGCTCCACGCTGGCAGTTTGCGAGGGAGGTGTAGGTGGGGCCTCGCCATCTGTACGTGTCTCTTCTGGAGCCGCAAGCGCAGTTGGGGGCACCTCGGTAGTGTCCAAGTCCCCAACCCTGCGCCTAAGCTGGTCTATGTGCCGTCGCCACAAGCGTCCGTCTTCAAGTGCCACCTAGTACGAGCGAGGTCCAGTGACTCCCACTACTGTGGCTGGCACCCAAGGAATGTCCCCCACATAGTTCCGGGCAAAGACCTGGTTTCCGGGGACAAATGACCGTGGCGCGTTGGCACCGCCTGGGGGTTCAGCCACGGCAAAGTCCGGGTGTAGCCGGTCGAGCGGTGACCTGAGGCGGCGGCCCATAAGCAGTTCAGCAGGACTCCTCCCTGTGGCCGCATGAGGGGTGATATGTTGCACGAACAAGTATTCGGCGACCCGCTCATGCCAGTCTCCCCGGTCCAGGCGCGCCAGTGCCTCTTTTGCCGAGCGCACCATTCTTTCCGCTTGCCCGTTGCTGGATGGATGAAAGGGTGCCGTTAGGGCATGGTGGATGCCCAGTCCCAAAAGATACCGCTCAAACGTGCCTGACGTGAACTGCGGTCCGTTGTCAGAGACAAGGATATCAGGACACCCATGCGTGGCAAACAGGCCTCGCAGCACCCGGATGACAGCTTCGGTAGTGGTGGAGGGCATCAGGGCGACCTCCAGCCATTTGGAATAGGCGTCCACCACTACCATAAAGGTCCGGCCGTGAAAGGGGCCAGCCAGATCGATGTGCACCCTCGACCAGGGTGTCTTTGGCATCTCCCAGGTGTGTCCCTTAGCTGCCGGTGGTGCAGGCCTCGACTCTTGGCACGCTTGACAGGCGGACACCCAGGCAGTGATGGCATCGTCCATATTAGGGCACCAGACGTAACACCGAGCCAACGCCTTCATTTTGACAATTCCCGGGTGGCCAACGTGCAGAGCCTTCAGGACGCGCTGACGGAGTCCCTGGGGAATCACGACGCGGTCTCCCCACAGCAGACAGCCGCGATGAGCTGAGAGTTCATGTTGTCTGGTTGCGAAGGGCTGGAACTCTGATGCAAAAGGCCCTTGTGGCCACCCCCTCCACACCCAGTTGAGCACCCGGCTGATGGTGCGATCCTGGGCAGACGCGGAGGCCACAGTGGCAGCCGATACAGGCGCTGCCGGAAGATCCTCAATCAGAAGGAGCGATGAAGCTGGAGCCGGGTCTTCCACAAATGCTGGAAGAGGGCAACGGCTGAGGGCGTCGGCATGGCCCATCGATTTCCCCGGGCGATGGATGAGCCGGTAGTGGTAGGCAGCCAGGAAAACAGTCCATCGCAGCATGCGTGGCGAGAGGACCGGTGGAGTTGGACGATCACCGGCGAGGAGGCCCAGGAGTGGCTTGTGGTCAGTGATGAGGTCAAAAGTCCTGCCATAGAGGTATTCATGGAACCTCTTCACTCCAGCCACAAGTGCCAGTGCCTCCTTGTCGAGCTGGCTGTAATTCTGTTCCGTCGGAGATAGCGTCCTGGAAAAGTAGGCGAGCGGTGCTTCTCTTCCGTCTGGAAAACGGTGACTAAGGACAGCACCAATGCCAAAAGGTGAGGCGTCGCAGGCAAGGACCAGCGGCCTGGATTCACTGTACTGTACCAGCACACTGTCTGATGAAAGGAGAGCCTTGACCGCGTTGAAGGCCGCCGTCTCCCGATGACCCCAGGCCCAAGGCGTCTTAGTGCTAAGGAGTTGGTGAAGAGGCTCAGCCACTGTGGCTTTGTGGGGCAGGAACATGTTATAAAAGTTCAGCAGCCCCAGGAACGCCTGCAACTCCGTCTTGTTCTTTGGGGTGGGGGCCTGCTGGATAGCGTGTGTCAGGGTTTTAGGGAGAGAGGAGACAGAGAGCGAGGGCGAGGAGGAAGAGGACGACAACGAGCCGAGGTTGTCCCAAAGTCCGTCTAGCGAATCAGAGGATTCCCAGAAGGGAGCCCCCCTGGTCAGGCCAAGGGGCAATAGAGAGGGAATCAGTCAGAAAGAGGGGAACGAAGAGGGAATCCCCAGTGGGAGTGGCAAAGCGGGACCAGCTCCCCCGTCGGAACGGAGTGGAGGGGGGGGGGAGTTGCCAGTGTGTCAGAAAGAGCAGGACAGGAAGGAGGAAGGGGGAGGAGTTCGGAGCAAGACGTCCTGCCTGAAAGGGAGGAGTGTAGTACCGAGAGCAGCGTAACTGTAGAAAGGAAGGTCAGAGGCAACGTACGCGCGCCAAGTTCAAATATAGAGGCGCGCGGAAATGAGGAGAGCTCTGAGGAGGAGCCTGGTGCCAAAGCACGAAGGAGGGGGGAGCAGGCGGGAGAAGACTCAGCCTCTGGGGAGTCCCGGAAAGAGGGAAGACAGGGGGGCAGGAAGACCCTGCGGAAAAGGAAAGAGAGGAAAAGGTGGAGCAGTACAAGCCTCTTAAATTGGTGCAGGGGAGGGACGGACTCAGAGGGGACTTCTAACATCTAAGGGTAACAGATGCGGAGCCACGGAGTTGGGATGTAATGGCTACAATGATCTTCAATAAATCCTTTTGTACATAACTTGGACTGGACTTTGGTCTCTTGTGAGCTGGGACCTCGGGTGGCTCTGACAGCGTGGATCTTGGATGTGGTCGGGTGAAGGCCGGAGGCATCGATAAGATAGCCCAGGAACTCTACCTGTGGAACGGCGATCTGGCACTTCTCCCTCTTTACCTTGAGCCCGGCCTCTTGGAACCTGGTCAGCACGGCACGGAGGCGCTCGAACAGCTGCTGGTGTGAGTCTGCAGACACCAAGACGTCATCAAAATATGGTACCACGCCCGGAAGCCCTTGCAGGAGATTCTCCATAAGGCTTTGGAAGATGCCAGGAGCCACACTCACCCCGAACTGCAACCGGCGGCAACGGAATGCCCCCCGGTGGGTGACGATCGTCTGGGCTTCAGCAGTGGCATCATCGACTGGCAGTTGTTGATAGGCTTGGGCAAGGTCTAGCTTAGCGAAGACCTTACCCTCACCCAGGGAATGCAGCAGGTGTTGGACAACAGGAACCGGATAAGCGTGCTGCTGAAGTGCCTTGTTGATCGTGCACTTGTAGTCAGCGCAGATTCTCACCGACCCATCTGGCTTGACAGGCGTGACGATGGGGGTTTCCCACTTGGCATGGTCAACCGGCTCCAAAACTCCTTGGGCGATCAGTTTGTCCAGTTGTTCGTCCACCTTAGCCTTGAGAGCAAAGGGAACCCGGCGTGGCTTTAGCTTGATGGGGGCGACTTGTGGATCAAGGCTAAAGGAGAGGGGTGTACCTGTATATTGCCCCAAGGTGCCATCAAAAACCTCAGCAAAATCTTTGACCAGACCCTCAGTCTCTGCGTTAGAGATGCAGTTGATGCCGGTGACTTCCAGGCCGAGGGCATCAAACCAGTCTAGCCCTAGAAGGCTTGGCCGCTGACCTTCGACCACCACCAACCGGAGCAGGCCCGAAAAATCCTTGAAGGCGATCCGGAACCGGCCAACGTCTACCACGGGAATGTCGTTTCCCTGGTAGTCTCTCAGGTGTACGCGGTGAGAGTTGAGTTGCCTTTTGGACACTCTGGGTACCAGTCTTTTGATGGTGCTCCATGACACGATGGACAGGGCAGACCCGGTGTCGATCTCCATGTCACATGGAGCTCCTTCAATGAGCACCGTGACGTTCAGCTTGCGTCGCGTAGACGAGTCGGTTTGGCCAATCGTGGTTCCAGACGGGCAGCGGCAGTTGGTGAGAGCGAAACAACTTTCCTTGGCAGACTGGAGTGAAGACTTGGACTTGCGAGTCGATGAAGGGGGGGTGTCAGACGGAGCCGATCGGCAGACCTTAGCAATGTGGCCCCTTCTGGAACACTTCCTACAGATGGTGTCTCTGAATCGACACTTGGCACGGGAATGGTTGCCTCCGCAGCTGGCACATTCCGGTTGGCCCTTGGACTTCTGTTGGAACTTCCTGCGCTCCCGCTTTGTCTGGTGCACGTCATCGTCTTCACTGGAGGATGCCTCATCACTGCTGGCCTCTTCATGATGCACCGGAACTGGCTCCCTAGCAAGACGCGGGCTGCTGGACTTGCGGATCTCCTGGGCGGAGCGTTCAGCAGCTTCTGAGGCCACAGCCTCCTCAATGGCTTTCTGCAGCGTGAGGTCTGGCTTGGCAAGGAGACGCCGTTGCAGATGGATGTCCCGGACCCCGCAGACGATTCGATCCATCAGGGCATCGTCTAAGTCTCGGAACTCACAGTGCATTGCAGCCTGTCGCAGGGCGGTGGTGTAGTTGTTGATTGACTCCCCCTCTGCCTGGTTCCGGTGGTAGAACGCATGGCGGGCAGCAATCTTGGACGGCTTTGGTGCGTAGTGGTTGCGGAGCTTCTCTTGGATCGTGTCCCATGGTGATGCCTGGACTGCTTCCGGCGCAACCAATGCTCGGGCCGTCTCAAACACCTCAGGCCCACAGAGGCTGAGGAATAGCCCCCGCTTCCGATCCTTTGATACTGCTGTCAGCTCGTTGGCTTGGAGGTAGCAGTCGAACCGAGCGAGGTAGGAGTCCCATGATTCAGAGGCTGGCGCAAACGGCGGTAGAGGCACAAGTGAAGCCATGATTCCAATGCCGGCGTGAAGGGCGATGGATGGAACACAGTGCTCTTAGCCAGAACAGTCAGCCCTGAATTGGTTCTGTCCAGTGATTTCGCTCAGTGATTTCGCTCTGTGATTCAGCTCAGTGATTCAGCTCAGTTCAGAGGCTGGCCGCATCTGGCTGTGCTCTGATGTCCATCGATCCCATCCTCGTCGCCAGTGTTAAGTTGTGGGTTGACATAGCAGACGACACAGCAATTTCTCCAAGTAGCTCTTTATTTCGTAAGCTGGAATAGAACTGACTGCAAACAGCTCAGCCGGCCTGCTTTTATAGGCAGCCGGCTGTCAACATTGTAGCAACAACAGCCCAGAGTTCCCACCTAAAATAACTGACGTGGACCTGAGTGAAAATTATCTACAGACCTGAGTGAAAACTATATACAGTATCCCCCTGCTGGCCCAGGGTGAAACTTCACTACATAACAAGTTCGGTGCTCCCCAAAAGTACTGCAGGATTTGCAGCGGGGAGGACAAGGTTCCTGCCCCAGGAATTTCAGCAGGTATTGAAATCCTTTCTGCATGACTGTTCAAGGCACGGGAGCCCTGTTTTCTTTTGCATTTGGCCACCTCTATTTGCAGCCTGAGTCACTTCACTGGGCTGGTCCCAGAAGGAATGGAAACTGAGTACAGAGAGGGCTGGGATTAGGCAGGACTGAAACCAAAACATCAAACACTTCTGTCTCTCAAGTCCCAGTGGGCAAGCATAGGAAAGGCCTGATCCTGAGTCAGACCAGTGTGGTCCATCTACCTCAGAATTGTCTACACAGACAGCAGCTGGGGGGTTTCAGGCTGGGGTTATGCCCAGCCCTACCTGGGTACACCGGGGATTGAGCCTGGGACCTTTTGCAAAGCAGATGCTCTATGTCCCAGGTTGGTGGGGCTCCCTCCATGTATGCTGTTAGGGGAAATAGCTGTGCAAATATGTGTGCATTGGGAGAAACTTGCACTAATCATCTGCTTGCAATTTTTTCCAAGAAGAGATTTGGAAACTCATATTGAAATGTGGCAAAACGAACCTAAACCAGGGAAGATAAGAAAGTGCAGTTGACAAATTGATTCAACCCTAGTGCAGGGGGCGGGTCGTGTGCACCACAGATCTTGGTCCTCCAGAACTTTGCTGCCCACCGCTCCAGTATCTGCCGCCTTACCCTGCCTAATGATTGGGCCGGCTCTGTACGGTGGGTTCTGGTTTGGAAAAAGCAACAGGTAGGGATGTCAATGGCTGAGCTTTCCCAGGACTGCACAGCGAGGTTTCCACAAATCCCGGCCCTATCTCGACAATGGAATTCCCGGGCGATGACGCACCCCCAGCTCAGGAAACCGAGGGAGGAGGTTGCTCGCAATCAGCGCTGGAGCTCTTAAGTCCAGTCACGAAAGAAAACCAGCTCCCTCGGGGTTCCTGAGTCTAAACAGCCCGTGTGGTTCAATGGACAGAGCAATCATAGAATTGTAGAGTTGGAAGGGACCCCCAAGGCAGTGGTATAGCAAGGTCAGGTGGTACCCAGTGCAGAAAAATTCTTGTCACCATTTTATTTTTAAATTTTTTATTCGCCTGAAAAGATGGTTTGACTTCATTTCAAATTTTGGGGGGGGAGTTAGAGCCAGCGCACACCAAAGCCACAGAGTCTCTCACAGACGTTGAGGGCCGCACAGCATTTTGTCACCCCCCTCAGAGGTGACACAAGGGGAGGACCGCACCCACCTTGCTCTGCCCCTGCCCCAAAGACCATCTCTTCCAACCCCCTGCAATGCAGGAATCTCAACTACAGCTTCCATGACAGATGGCCATCCCACAACATAACGATTATCCGATCCTACATAAATAGACCCTGTCATGTGCAAGAGAACAAGGAGGTAAAATTCCGGCGGGTGTGACTTCAAGCTTCAGGGTGGGGGTAGTGTCTTTCAGTGGCGTAGCGTGGGTTGTCAGCACCCGGGGCAAGGCAAGTAATTTGCGCCCCCTAACCCATGGATTTGCGCCCCCTAACCCTACCCCCCAGATGTTGCGCCCGGTGCGGCCGGCCCCCCCCTGCACCCCCCACGCTACGCCACTGGTGTCTTTGAATGTTCTCCCATGAAAAAAAAAAAGGAAAAGGAAAACCAATAACTCCTGCCTGCTGTTGGGGAAAACAGGAGGTGGGGAGCACATTCAGGAGAAAGGTTTGAGCTCAGCTATCTTCCTGCTATGCTAAACCTTTACTTGCAGGGAGATTTAAAAAAGCCAAAACTAAAAGAATGGGAACATTGAAATACGCCATTCCCCTCCTGCAGAACAGTACAGGCCAGGCCTCATAGGCTCAAAATTTGTCTTGCAGGAGAGTTTGCATGAGGCGCCTGTTTCCCAACACCCAGCGCCAGGGTGCTGCTGCATGTTCCATCATGCACCAAAAGCAGAAGTCTTTGGGGGTGCTGAGCAGACATTTCTGCAGGCACCACTGGTGGGGAGATGGTATCATCCAATGCAGGGGGAAGAGAGCTGTGTGGTTTGCTTCTCTCCTGGCTCCTTCAGCAAACACATGCTTGCTGCCTCAAGCCCACAGAGCAAAGCTGCTGGGGCCTGGCAGATAAAATCACTTATACTAAAGCCGGGGGGGGGGGAGACGCTGCAACAAAATATTGCAGTGTAGAAAGCTCCTCTTCAGCATTCTAGCCAGGTGACCAGGCCTTTCTACAGCCCACTCCATTCTGTTCCCAATAGTCAGGTAGCATTTCATGCCCACTGAACTTGCTCAGTTCTCCATCGGTAGAGCATGAAACTCTTAATCTCAGGGTTGCAGGTTCGAGACCCACATTGGACAAAAGATTCCTACATTGCAGGAGGTTGGACTAGATGACCCTTCCAACTCTGCAGTTCTATGATTATATGGTACAATTTAGTCATTCAAAATGTGAAATAACATTGCATTGAAACTGAGCCTCAAAACCACTGTTTCTAGTTGTTTTTTAATTTGGTTAAAACTTGGGTTAATAAGGAATCCTGGTTCATATTAATCATGGTTAACAAAGCTCCTACTACTAACATGCTGTGCTGGAGCTGAAATGTCCACCTTTATACACAAGGTGTATAACGTTTTTGTTTTGTTTTTAAATTGCTTTTGTTTTTTATCTATGCCATTTTAAATTGTGATTGATATTAATGCTGTATTCTTAGTTTTAGATTTTATGATTTATGTGGAAATTGTTTTCCATTTGGTTGGGTACGTTTCGTTGTGTATTATTTATTATGACTTTTGTTGTGTTGGTCACTGTGTAGATCTTGTCATGTTGTATGCCGCCTTGAGCATTGTTTTAACTAGGGAAAGGCGGCATACAAATAAAACGATGATGATGATGATTCTGTGATCGATCCCCTCATATGATAGAGGAATCGTTGGGCTACTAGGGTGACAAGCCTCATTCTCAGGAAGATGAGAAGCCCACGCCGGACCTCCAGTACCATGCTAAATGGCAGGTAAGGCCATTTCATCATCGCCAGCTTGAAGGCACAATCAAAGTGAATCTGTGAAGGAAACACAGGTTGCCTACCAACTCACAGCATCCTTAACAAACTAGAGTTCCTTGGATTCTTTGGGGGAAGATAGTTTGAAGTGCTGTGATACTGCTCTACGTTCTGTTCCTATGAAATGAAAATTGTAGTACAATCAAACGCAATTCAAGAAATAAAAGAAGCAATAAAGAGACAATTTAAAATTGTACTGCATCTAGCACGGCATATTACAATTGCTGCAGCAGGCAGAAAAATTATTAAACCCATGGGAGCAAACCCCGTCCCCCCCCCTCCAGCAAAGAAACAGACAGCCAAACGAGGAATGACAGTCCTTCACAATGATGATAATAATAATAGTATTAAAAATAATGATATTGTCATATTATTTCTACCCCACCCATCTGCCTGGGTTGCCCCAGCAACTCTGGGCAGCTTTCAACATAATAAAAAACATAGCAAAACATCAAACATTAAAAACTTCCCAGTACAGAGCTGCCTAAGGAATGACCAGTGTCTCTTAGAAAAGAAACACAGAGAATCAGTAGCCTGTTAACTCTAGATGGGTCAGAATATTTCTCTTGGCGTTTCTCTCAGATCTTTCTCCTGTCACGTTTGGGGAAAGGAGGGGAGTCCTTGAGCAGACAATTCAGCAAAACAACTTTAACGTTTTCACACAGAAATTCCCATCGATATGGGCAGAGAATTTCAGACGAGGAGACTATAAGAATACAGTACTTAGATGAGAATGAGGCAGAGGTTTTGAACAGTTTTGGGGAAGTCCAGCAAGAGGTATATAACAGTGGGGAGCAGAAAGCGAAAGATGTTCAGTGAGCATTAACTATGTGGGGTTCCTGTACGTCTGGAATTTCCTGGACACAGCCAGAAGACTGCAGTCGGAAGCGGTGTCCGGGCGGAAACCGCTAAAATGTTTAGGAAAACCTGGACATATGTCAACCCATGTTGGCAGTGTCGTTTTGGGCAATTTCCCTTTAAAATAGCTCAAAAACTATATTATCGTTTGTCTTTTTGCCAACAAAGCTCAACAACTTTGCCAAAAAAAGTTTAACAACTTTCGTGTCCGGATTTTCACTTTTTGAAATCTGGCAATCCTAATATACTAGGACTGTTACTATTATTGTTGTTGTTGTTGTTGTTGTTACACAGTGTCAAAGAATTCAAAATTAGGCTGCTATAAATCTTATCTGGAGTCATATTACACAACTTCTGAAATCATTATACTGGCTGCCTATTTACTTCTGAGTCCAGGGCAAGGTGCTGGCACCTACCTTTCAAGCCCTAAACAGCTTAGCAGAGAAGTACCTAAAGAAAATGCTTCCTCCCGTCTCCACCTGCCTGTGCATTAAAGATTTGTAGATGAGACTCTTAGGTTATACTGAGTCAAACACTGGTCCTGCTTGCGCAGTATTGTCTAACACAGCCTGGCAGCAGTTCTCCGGGGTTCCAGACAAGACACTTTCTCCCAGCCTTAAGTGCAGATGTGGGGATTGAATCTGGGACCTCCTGCATGCCCAAAAGATGTTCTACCATTCACCCTGTCCGGCTCCTCCTCCTCCTCCTCCTGAGTCTCAGTGTTGCCTTTGTGTAACTCAGGAGGGAGGAGATGGGGTCAAAGCTAGAAGTCCTTTGCTCTGCCTGCCGTTGGCTCTGGCTCCAAGTAGTGCTGGGGCTCACTGCCTTCTGCCCCATCAGCTGCAATGGGCACCAGCCACCACAGCACAAGGACAAAAGATCTCTCCTCTTGTTGCCCCCCAGTGACCAGCATTCAGGGGCATGCTGTCCTGCACAAACTGGGAGCATGAACAAAGAGATGGGCACAAGGAGAAGGTGCTGCTGTACCTTTAATTAAGTGACTAGCAGAGAGGATTTCAGCAGGTGTCATGCAAACCATACCTGCTGGAATTTCTTTTCTGTGCAATTAGTAAAATGGAGAGGAACCTGCCCTCTTTGGCCCTGGGTCACCCAATGCAACCCTTTGCAGCACATCCTGCGGCTGTGAAACTGAGTTGTGGTGGGCCAGCTGCAGAGAAGTTTGGCTACTATTACTGACTGATAATAGTCAGGAGCCCCCGGTAAGCTTCTGCAGATCCTTTGGGCCCCCCAGGACACAGACTGAAAGCTAGGGTTCCGGGAAAAGAAACCAGCAGCTCCTCCAAACTAGGGATGATTTGGAAATTGTCCCCATCCCAATTTATTCCTGGGTTTTGGGAGTTCCAAACTGCCTGTTTTGTTGTTCTCAAATGCCTTCAACAATTAGTTGTTCCTTAACAACAACAACAAAAAAGTTCAGTCATCGTACAGAGTACTGTTTGCAAACTACTGGCCACAGCTTTCACTTCCTACAGTTTCCCATTGGCCATCTGCACTACCTCGGCTTCTTGTTTTTTCTATTTTAACCATCTTGGTGTACTTCTGTGCACGATTGCATCAAGATTCTTTCGGTGCTGAGTTTCACGAATGCGTATCTTCACTGACTATCGTGACTACGGATCAAACTGAAAAAGCAGACTGGGCAGGACAGCACATAAAGTTGCATGAAGACACAGGAGTGCCTGTGTGTTGCCGAAACACTCTACAAAAATAACCTCGCTACAGCTGTGCATAGGACGACCCTGTAAAGGTTGCGCTTTCATTCTTGTTTCGTCCTTTGCTTGCAGTATTTGATCCCTGCAGATAGGCACTCTGGTGATCTGGAAGGGGGAACGAATTGGAGGAACTGACACAAACCGAGCATGACCTAGTTTCAGAAAAGAAAGCTCCTCTGCAGTACTTTTAATAGTTGCATAGAAGAGAGAATTTCATCAGATGTGCCTTGCATGAACATTTCAGCTACACCTGCTGACATTCTCTATTCCAGGCAAAGGCAAACTCGACCCTCCAGATGTTTTGGGACTACAATTCCCATCATCCCTGACCACTGGTCCTGTTAGCTAGGGATCGTGAGAGTTGTAGTCCCAAAACATCTGGAGGGCCAGGTTTGCCTATGCCTGCCTCTATTCTATGCAACTATGCCTTCCTTTGCATCCATCCACCCTGTTTCCAGAAAAGTACGATTTGGGATAAGGTATTTGGATGGAAAGGCAGGTACTCCTGCACCTTTAACAGTTATGTAGAAAAGATAAGCCCAGGACATACTATGCCTGCTGAACTCTCCTTTTTTTTTTTACACAAATTAACAGTGCAGGTATCTGTGTCCTCTTATGCATTACCTTAGAATTTAATTTTAGAAACTCTTCTATTTAAACTAGAATGCGGAAAGGGAGAAATGGAGGACAGAACGTACAAGAAAAGCAATACAGGAATGGAGTGCAGAATCTTCCCATGAAATGAAGCAATATATAGACACACCAAACACTTGCCTAATATGTCAAGTGGCCAGTTTTGAGCCAGACCCTGATGCGCCTGTCCCTTAAATAATTCACTCTGCAACAATGAACCACCACCATTCAGTGTTTCATTTCCATGCCTGAACAGCTTCACACGCTCAGTTCTACAAATCACAACTTCTGTTAAAAGTACTGAAGCAGAATGGACTGGTGTTTTTCCAGGTTACTGTCAATCATCCTGGCCTGGTTTGATGAGAAAACCAAGCAAGCTGACCATCAAAGACTTCTGTCCACTAGATAATTACACTGTGTGTCTTTTGACACAAAGAGACTCAAATAAATGGTAAAGGGAACAGAAGTGGATCAGGGCTGTGACATGGGAAAGGGGCTTTAATTTCCCACTCTAATCCCAATGAAAATCTCCCCCACCACCATGGTGGAAAGGTAAAGGGCCCCTGACAGTTACGGTAAGTCCAGTCACAGACGACTCTGGGGTTGCGGCACTCACCTCGCTTTACAGGCCAATGGAGCCAGCGTGTGTCCGCAAAGAGTTTTTCCGGGTCATGTAGTCAGCCTGACTAAGCCGCTTCTGGTGAAGCCAGAGCAGCGCATGGAAAAACCATTTACCTTCCTGCTGAAGCAGTACCTATTTATCTACTTGCACTTTTTTGGCGTACTTTCGAACTGCTAGGTTAGCAAGAGCTGGGACCGTCGCGGGGATTCGAACTGCCAACCTTCTGATTAGCAAGCCCAAGAGGCTCAGTGGTTTAGACCACAGCTCCACCCACGTCCCACCATGGTACTCAGATGCAAAAAAGGGATGTGTGCACTTTTAATAATTGTGTAGAGGATATAATTTTAGCAGCTGTAGCTTGCATGGCAGGCCACACCAGGTGACATTCCCCCTTCTCCTGATACTCCCTCAAGGTGCAAGACCTCTTTGTCACCTGTGCCTCCTTATACTGAATGAGACAGCTGCTTAAGAAATAATTGTTTTACTTGGCCCTACATGTTTGATATGTGTAACTGTTTCTCTTCTGCTGCAATTTGCCTTCTGCTAAAATCCATGTTATTCGTCTCACCGTCCTCTGTAGCAAAAGTATGTAAGTTCTGCAATTAATTACAAAAATTACACTGTCGTTACGTTATTCTACCCTGTTCATTTCAATGCAAAGGAAACACAATGTCAAATGGGAGAAAGTAATCAGCTACATATTGTATGCAGACTGAAGGCAGCCACTGTCTTAACCTGTTTTTAATCACTTTAGTTGTTTTAACTGTTTTTAATTTGTGGGGTTTTTATTGCTGTCGTAGGTGTTGTTAGTTTTCACCTAGGGAAGGGAGTTTTGTCTGGGAGGAGAGGAACCCTTGGGTCTACGGCTGCTGTTGCTAAATGCCAGGTTGACTCTGAGTAAGACCCCCTCACCTATGATCTGATTATGGGTGGGGAGGCCAATCTGATTTGTATCCCTGATCCCTTGGTGGATGATGAACAGGGTGGAGTTGGTCTCACCCAGCTGTGCCCACCTCGATACTCAGGGCCGCATCAGGGCAGACTTGAGGATCAGGAAAGGGGAGTTGCTGTGGTCTATATAATTTTTCTCCAGGTTTTTCCGGGGGGATCTAGAGTGTGTGTTCCTGACACTGGGCAATCAAACAGATTAGGGATTCTCATGGTTTGCAGCCTGCCTCGCTGCCCTGCAGTCTTCTGGCCTGAGATGACCAAGGAATTGGGGCCATCCAATATTGTCTGCACTGGCTGGCAGCAGCTCTCCAGGGTTTGAGACCAAGAACTATCCCATCCCTGCCAGGAGACACTGGGGGCTGAACCAGAGATAATTTGCCTGCAAAGCAGATGCTCTCCCACTGAGCTACGGCCCTTCCTCATATTGTATCTCTTTTTACAATTGCTGAAAGGAGTGCAATTGATTAGTCAGCTGCTTTTTGAAAGATAGTCAGTGTAAGATAAGGATCCTAACTCTGAAGAACTGATGAGCTAAGATTAGACAAAGATTGCTAAAACGCAGCAAAACACACACACACACACACACACACGGAGAGCGCAAAGCAACTAGAATGAAAAATAACATTTAGAGACTGTGGACCAAACTACTGCAGCCAATGGAGGCTGGCCCATTAATGTAAATGGAGCAATACTCCACCAAACTCACTTTACCCTCAGCCAAATCCCGTATGCCTGCTGTCTTTAGCCACAAGCACACCATACATTTAAGGCACCATAATACCACTTTAAATAGCCATAGCTTCCCCCAAAGAACCATGGGAGCTGTAGTTTGTTAAGGGTGATGAGAGTTGTTTAGGAGACTACAATTCCCTTCACAGAGCTACAGTTCCCAGACTGGTTTAACGATCAACCCCCTTTCCCAGGGAACTCTGGGAATTGTAGCTCTGTGAGGGGACTAGAGGTCCCTTAGCGACTCTTCAGCATTCTTAACAAACTACAGTTCCCAGGAGTCTTTGGGGGAAAGCCATGACTTTAAAAGTGTATGATGCTGTTTTAAATAAAGTGTTGCAAAATTGGCACTGCCCCTACTCTCTGCCAAGCGATAGCACAATTCCAGGGCACTCCAGGTGCTCACCCAGGGTTTGTGATCGTTTGGAGAACTGACGACGCGGCATAGCCTATCACAGCTTTAAGAAATGTGATTTATTCACATATGTACACCTCCAGCCTGCATAGAGGGAGTCCAGATCTTACAGCAAGGTCATTTAAAGAAGGACTTGTCCCCCACAGGGGTGCAGCACTGCAGTCAAAGGCATCTCTCTTTGCTTGCTAAGTTGTTTCTCAGTCTTTTTTCTCCTTTCTTCTTTCCAGCACACCTTGTTAAAGACTTTGTTTCCCTGTTGCCCAGTTACCCTGGCAACCTTCTCTCTGCCCAGGTCCAAGACTCCTCTGAGATGGCCCATCAACACATATTGTCATAGTTACAGGTAGGTAGCCGTGCTGGTCTGCCATAGTCGAAACAAAATAAAAAAATTCCTTCCAGTAGCACCTTAGAGACCAACTAAGTTTGTTATTGGTATGAGCTTTCGTGTGCATGCACACTTCTTCAGATAACATATTGTCATGTCAATGCCTCTATTTCAGGTGAGGCCCCGACTTTTGGAAAGAAAGCCCGGTCTCTATTTTTCCATTGACTTGTAATCTCTCCTTCAATAATTCAAACAACAAGTTAATGCAGATGGGGCCACAGTGTTGACTGAGGTAAAGAGCAAATGAGGAGGTGAAGTCTAGGAGCCAAAGCAAATTACCGTATTTTCCGGCGTATAAGACGACTGGGTGTATAAGACGACCCCCCAACTTTTCCAGTTAAAATATAGCGTTTGGGATATACTCGCCGTATAAGGCTACCCCTCTTCCAACGCACACCAAATATATATTTTTTAAAAAACAGTCTCCAGTCCGGCTTGGAAATCCGCTCCACTTCCCAGTGGCCGGGGGGTTCTGGGGCCAATTTTCAAGCGTATTTCTGCTTCATCTAGAGAGCTTGGTGTCCTCTAATTTAATTTGCTGTCCTTTTATCCTTTGGTGGGGAGTTGCTGCAGGAGCTGTTGCTGTAGCTGGCGTATAAGACAACCCCCGACTTTTGAGAAGATTTTCCTGGGTTAAAAAGTAGTCTTATACGCCAGAAAATACAGTAAGTGGTCTTGCATCTGAGGTGGTGTTGCCATCAGCAAGGACTGCCTTTGCCAACCTGGTTTACTGAGCATTCACCCTGATCTGCTTGCACAAAGTTGAACAATGCCCGCTCTCCCTTGAGCAGTTGCTTGAATTTTTTTCCACGGGGAGGTTATTTGTTTACATGGCGCTTCGACATCTTCCCATCCAATGACTGCTGTCCAATACTTTTGGGCGCTTTTCCTTGTCAAAAAAGTATGGCTTTTAAAAAAAGGGTGGGTTGTGTTGCCAGAGCACTCTAACCCTCTGTAAATGAGCTAAAACTTCTGTTTAGCAATTGAATCCCTCTTGCACAGTAGTGACAGTCCAGAGGCGAACTTGGGCTGCAAACTCCCATCAGCCACAGCGGCTAGGAGAGTTGTAGTCCAAAACATCCTGAAGGCCACAGGCTGAGAAAAGTTGCTTTAATTTGTAGGCCACCATTTCTAAAGGGTGCTTCAGTGGGCAGGAGGAGGAAACAATTGCGGCTGGCCCCTCTGTTGTCACAACAGCAGCTCAGCCTCGCAGGGATTTGTACGATTGCCGGGTTCAGGGAAGAAGAAAGAAGGGCGTTGGTTGCTTAGCAACCTTTACATATTTATCCAATATCCTAGATTACGGGGGGTGGGAACCTTATTCGGCCCATATTTCCTTTGGGGGGGCAGCTTTGGGTGGAGTGGGGGGTGCCATGTGGCAGAGGTGGGCAGGGCCAGAGGGAAAAGTGGGCAGAGCAATTAATTTAAATATAATATTTGTATGGTAAAGTAATTTCTACACCCACACCCACCCGCTCAATCTTCCATCCAGGCAAGCAAAAGGCATTGTCAGAGTTCGACAAATTCCAGCCAGGCAAAAACACTCAAGAAGGGTGCAAGGCAGGGCTGGTGAGGGCCTGAGGAGAGTCCCAAGGGCCAAACAAAGAGGTTGGGAGGGCCATCAGATGTCAAGGAAATAAACAACTACTATATCTGACTTTTAGAAGACATCTGAAGGCAGCCCTGTATAGGGTAGTTTTGAATATTTGATGTTTTACTGTGCTTAATGTTTTCAATTTGTTGGAAGCCATCCAGAGTGGCAGCGGCAACCCAGTCAGATGGGCATATAAATTTAATAATAATAATAATAATAATAATAATAATAATAATAATAATAATAATATAGCTCCCAGGCCTGAAGTTCCCCACCCTCTTAGAATAAGCAACTTTCCAATTGTTTTTAATTTTTTATCTGATCCCAAGGGATCAGAGCCTGTCTCCCCTCCCCACCCCCCTTCATGGCAAAAAGCATAATATCAGTGGCAAATTGGTTTTTCTCTTTTTAAAAAATCTGATTTTTACATGGAAAAAACAAGAACCCCAACCTGTCTAAACACCCAAACCCATGAAACCCTGGGCAAATCTTAGTAAAGCTGCAGTTGCCAGAACCGATGGTGATGAACAGCAGCCCAGTTGCAGAACAAATAACCAGATAATATTGGGGGGTGGGGTGGGCTAGATTGGCATTGCCGGGCACTTGCTGAGGACCATGTTCCCAATCCCTGGAATGCCCTGCTGCTCTCAATGCTCACTGTTGCTGCACGTTTAGCTGTTCTCTCCAAGCAAGCCAGCAATGAGAGGGGTGAAGAGGAGCAGCAATCGCCTCTCTGCATGCCTTGTGATTTCCTTTTGGCCGGGGTGTGTGAACTGGGCTCAGAGGGAGAGGCGAGGGGATGGCGGCTGCACTGCAGGAGGTTAGGGGGACATTGAGAGCATCTTGCCCAGGGGTATTCCAAAACCTAGAACCAGCCCTGGAGGAGGTGGAGACTTGTGAGGTATGCATGTGTAGGACTGGCGCCAAGGCCCAGCATGGTGGGGCATCCGCCGAGAGCCCACAACCCCACAGGTGCCCCATGGATAATAGCTCCCTGGACCTGATGTAACTAGGAGGTAGACTCACTTAGGGAGGTGTGCCCAGGCAAGGCATGGCCAAAAACTTGTAGGTGGTGCTGCAAGTGTGTGTGTGTGTGTAAGACTAGGAACACAGAAAGCTCCCTTGTGTTGTGTCAGAACCATTGGTCCATCTCTCTCACTGTTGTTGCACGAAAACCCCAATCTCCGAGCGGTGCGACATTTCAGGGGTCCCGGGACTGAGGCGCAGCGGGGACCGTGGTGCCTTCAGGATATATGGCCTATTTACACATACAGCCTGAGCTGGAAGGGTTCACAGCATGAACACCCCCAAAGAGTCTTGCTTCTCCCACTGCCGCAGCCTTGGATTCAAACAGAAATCAAACATTGCTCTCTGATTCTTTCTACAGCGTGCTGCTCTACTTGTAGTTGACATCACAGCCCCCAAAACTCTATTCCAGACTCTGGCTTTTGTCTGTTGTTGTCTCACACCAAGCCCCTTAATCCGTTGTTCTCCTAATTGCCCATCACCTAGGCAATCGCCTCAACACAGGAAACTAGCCTGGCTTATAAAACTTGCTGGATCCAGGCGTTCAGAAAGCTAGAGAGACTTGATTGGATTTTAACACTTGCTGGATCTAGGGCAATAGTTCCCAAACTCCCCACCCCACCCGAGATCACTTGGAAATTGCCGAGGGTCTTCGTGGGCCAGTTACAGTTTATCTGCCTGCTGCAGCAACTGTAATGTGCTGGAGTAAACGCTGTGTGACTTTTAATTGTCTTTTTTACGGAGACACCACAGACTACCTGAATAAAAGTTTGTGGACTGCCGGACCACAGTTTGGGAACCCCTGATCTAGGCTTTAGAGGGGTTTCTGGCACCCTCAAACTCCTAGCAGTGTTGTCAAAGTGTAGAAACAGCAAGCCTAGATTCTGCGCTGCACAAAAACCAGCGTGTGTCGTTGAAACGTGAGGCGGTCTGGCTGGTGTGGTTGTGATGATGGTGGCGATTGCGGGGCGGGCAGGCAGGCAGGCAGGGGGTGGGGTGTAAGGGTGTGTGTGACAATCATGGTAGCTCGATGTTGCTGGTGGGACAGCTAACACAGGAAGCAAAGGCAGGAAGTCTGAGGCCGCAAAGCCGGAAGCCTCTGCTGTTGCTGATAAGGCCTGCCTGATGGGGACCCGAGGCTCAGAACTGCCCTGCAAGCCAGGGGGGCTTTAAATAGCTCTCCTATCTTCTGTAATAAAGGATGGAGCTGGAGGGCAGGGGGGAGCGGTGGAGGCACAGCTTCCTGTTTGGCTACCGAAATCCCGAATATTGGAGGAGAGGGGGTGCTGTTACTTCTAGGCCTCCCTTCCCCCAGCTATTGTTTTCTCTTATATCGGGTAAATGTACACATGCTGAACCCGCTGGGATCCTTACCACATAAACAGCAACATGCTCCTCTGGCAGTGCCCTGCCCCCCCCCCCAAGTTAACAGGTTGTGGGTTTGTTTTTGCTTTTTAAAGATCTGATCTAGAATGATAAAAGAGAACTGTTGTACCTTCCCACTCCAAATCAAGCATAGCATAGCAGCTTGCTAAAGGTTGCCAACGGACCAGCGTGAACTGGCCGTCTGTGGTATAGTTGAAATAAATTAAAATTGGGAACCCTTGTCTGCCATACATTTAAAGCACATGGCTCCCCCCCCCCCCCCCGCAAAATGTAGTCTGTTTCGGGTGTACCGGTAGTTTGTTAAGGCTGCTGGGAATTGTAGCTCTGTGAGGGGTAAGCTATTGTTCCCAGGATTTTGTCAGAGGAGCAAAGGGCTTTAAATGTGTGGTGCGTACCCAGCAGGGATCCAAGGTTCCTTTGTTTCTTTCTGGGTAGCGAGAAGCAAAAGTGTGTGCATCTCTATCCTTTATCACCTCTGTTATAGGAGACAGTGATCTAGACAGGCTTTGGGGTGTTATATACACCAGATCGCACCCTAGCACTCATTCTTAATTAATATGGGACAACTGCCCTCCAGCCTGGCTGCCTTACTTCCCCCTATACTGGTCCCTGGGACTTTTTTAACAGCTGCATCACGGGCTTCATCCAATAAATGCAGCCTTTCCCTATCCCTCCATGTGAGGAGAAAGCTTCTCCTGTTGGATTTCTGCCTGACATACACCTGTTGAAGGCAGCCTGAGAGATCTAGCATGGCAAAGTGATTAGAGCGTCACACCAAGAGCTGTTCAAATCCCTACCCAGCACACTGAGTGACCTTGGGCCAGTCTTTCTCAAGGCCTAACCTACCTCACAGGGTTCTTGTGAGCTTTAAATGGGGAACCACATACACCAGCTTGAGCTATTTGATGGAAAGTTGAGACATAAATGTCATCATAAAATAAACAAAGAAACCAGCCAAATATTAGTCTCCCAAAATCTGGAAGAAAGCGAAGAGGGAGTAAAGCGAAGACATAGCAGCTTGACTAGTGAACCCATGGTTTAGCAGAAGTTTCGGTTTCTAGGTGATAGCTATACAGGTGTCGCCATTTCTACCTGTAGGACCTCAAGGTGTTGCTGGACTACAACCCCCATCATCCCTGGCCCCGGGGCTGATGGGAGTTGGAGTCCATCAACTGTATGGAGAGCCACAGGTTTCCCACTGCTTTGTTTAACTGAAGTTTGGCATAGGCAAATTAAGCATGCAGAATTTCCCCCGTGGTTTTGTGTAGGTCAAGATGCTTCTAAAAGCACAGGGGCAGAGTCAGTAAAAGGGAAAACAAGTTGTGAGCTTGACCCATGAATCGTGCTCTTTACCAAATATTCTGGCCTACCACTAGGACTCTACCTGAAAATGCTCCCTTGGCACCAGTGCTTATACTTTCCCTGTTTGAAAACATTTCATATTTAATAGATGATCCCTGAGGCCATTCTTTCTCTGTGCCTCTTAACAGCAGCTTGATCCAGAGACCTTAGCAGGTGAACACTTTTATTTCCTGCTTGCTTCAGCCAATCAAGAAACAGGAGCAAGGAATTGGGTCCTCTTTTTTCCCCTCCCTGGTCAGTTAGCGACACCATTTAAAATCCTAAAAAATAAAATTGTACCCTAAGCTTTTTAAAAAACCCCAAAATAGATCCACCCTTTCAATGGCCACAGATTGTTTCCTACGGAACTCTCATCAAACATCGCAAAGATAGTCGCCTTAGAAGAGGAGTGAGATGCCTCTACTCAAGACATGTAAATTAACTTGCATTTCAAACTACAACATTCCCAGAGGGCTCTTGGGACAGATGCAAAGTCAGCGCCATTGGCTCCAGGGTTTTGTAAAGCAAGACATCAGGCTCAGTGGCCTCTTTAACCTGGAAGAGGCAGGGTGGCGGCGTACTAACTGAATATTTGCTGAAACTGTCTCAACAACACAAAGCAGTGAATAATGTCAAAGGGAAACTGCCGGTGCTGACCTTGTCAGAGTCTGGGTCCAAGTTCAAGAGGTGCCCAATCTTACTTCCACCCTGCCAGGTTCCAGCCCTAACAAAAATGGCTCAGTGTTCCTTGTTTTTGAAAACTAGAGCAGTCCGGTACTAATCTACAACCCAGCCCAAACACAGAATGTCCCCCTCACCAATAGAGACAGCAATGCCAAACCAAAAATGACTACAAATCTTTCAAGAGCTTCATTTCTCTCTCTCCTCTTTTAAATACATGCCTTTTGGGTGGTTGGAGAAACACAAGCCATGCACATTCAGTCTCAAACAACCTGAAAGGGTTCAAACCAAATCAAAAGATCCGCCGGTTTTGCCAAGAACACACCCATGGTGGACAAAAGCACATCTTAATGTGACAGGGTTGTGAATGGAAGTGGATGCTTAGAGAAAGAATTTGCAAAGCCCTAAAAGCATCCATGGACCTGCGTGAATATGCGGTTGAAAGGAAAATTTAAAAATTAAAAGATCACGGAGAAAGGTAAAGTCGGGAAAGGCAAACCAGTGTACAAGCTGATAACACCTGAAATGCAAAAGGAAAAATGAACTGACCTTTTATGAAGAGGAGTACCTCCAGTTTTTTTGGGGGGGAGGCTGAAGCACCCCAAAACTTGGACTCCATCCCTGAAATTCTTGGGGTTTGGCAGGCCAGTACAGGCACCCCTGTAGGAATATCCTCTTCCTGCTGTCACCATGATGATATGGCGGAGAGGACTGTCTCCACGCATGACAGTTTTTTGTGGGGGGTCCCCCATTTCACCCCCATCTTCTATCTCTCGGCCGGTCAGGCCGTGCAGTAGAAGGGAACTCTCCCATTCAGAGCTCAAGGCGTCTCTTGTGGTGGTTTGGTTTGGGTTTTTTAAAAGCTCAGAGACATCAACCGCCGCGAAAGGGAAGGAAGAGGAAATTTTTTTGTACCAGAAGGAAAGAGCGGAGGGGGCCCCTGTTTCTGGAGCCGGGTGTGTATGAGAAAGAGAGAGAGAGAGAGAGAGGAACTGAACCAGAGACCAGCTTGGTGCAAGCCTGAGACAGAGAAGGGGGCCAGGGAGACAGCTGCTGACGAAGATGGAGGAACATCTCCAGAACTTACCTTGATGGTGCAATCCATGGCACGCCTGCCTGTACCTGCTGCTTCCCGCCTAGAGTTCCATGGGCGCTTGGCTCAGTTGCATTGGCAGGGGCTGATCTTGCACAGGGGGCCGGATGAACAGGGCTCGGGTGTGTGTGTGTGTGTATGTGTGTGTGTGTGTCTAATTTTGGGAAGTGAAGTCACACAAGCCGCTAGGGCTGGTTTCCTATTGGTGTGACCAAGCTTGCAAGCTCTGAAACTTTTTTTTTTTAATAGCATCAATTGGTTTGAGAGCCTTCTCTCTCTCTCTCTCTCTCTCTCTCTCTGTTCAAATTGCAAAGCGGGACAAGAAGTCGGGAGAACGGAGGCAGAAAGAAATGGGAGATTTCATTGGCGGGGAAACACAGCATGCGAAGAGGAAAAGAAGACCTCTTTCTACAACAGGACTGCCAGATTTTCAGAAAGGCCGTTTCGACGATTATTTGTTTATTGCAAGAAGGACCAAGAGGGAAGCTCCCAACAAAAACCAGGAAGACGGTTTCTTCTCTAAAAGCAGAGATGCACAAACTCATGTTCGAACTTAGTTTCTTGGATTGGAACACAGGAGACTGTTTTATATGGAGTCAGACGATTCAGCCATCCAGCTCAATATTGCCTGCACTGACTGGCAGCAGCTCTCCAAGGTCCCTGCCAGAAATCTCCCTCTGCCCTACGTGGAGGTGCTGGGGACTGAATGTGGGACCGTCTGCATGCAAAGCAGGGGCTCTGGCCCTGAGCCACAGTCCTTCCCAAAGAAGCCTGGTGCACACACCTGGAGCACTAACATCCCACCGCTGTAGAATCAGTAAGAGAACGGGCCAAATTTTGATAGGAACATAGCCTGACTCTGAGTCAGACGCTTGGTCCATCTAGCTCAGTACTGCCTACACTGGCTGGCAGCGGATCTCCAGGGTTTCAGGCAGGGGATATTCCCAACCCTATGTGGAGATGCTGCCGACTGAACCTGGGACCTGCTGGCAGCAGAGAATATGCTGTGCCACTGAGCTACAGCCTTTTCAAAGGTGCTGTATGTATTCGGAAGCAACCTAGTTTCTAGCCAGCCTTAAGGATATGCTATCAGTACAAGCTTAACTAAAGCACATTACAAGCTACTGTATTTTTCACTCTACAAGACGCACCTAGTTTTTGGAGGAGGAAAACAAGAAAAAAAATATTCTGAATCTCAGAAGCCAGAACAGCAAGAGGGATCGCTGCACAGTGAAAGCAGCAATCCCTCTTGCTGTTCTGGCTTCTGTGATAGCTGCACAGACTGCAGTCGCTCCATAAGACGCACACACATTTCTCCTTACTTTTTCGGAGGGAAAAAGTGAGTCTTATAGAGCAAAAAATACGGTACTTCAAAGGCTAGGGCAGGTATAGAGAGCCATCCAGGTGTTGCTGCATTCAAATGACCGTATTCCCCATCCAGCATAGGTAATGGTCAGGGCTGATAGGAGTTGTAGTGCAGCAATAGTTGGAGGGTCACATGATCCCCAGCCCTGACTTAGGGCCTGGGTAGAAAATAAGCAACCACGCCAATTCCTCTGTAGTTCCAGACCTCAGCGTGAGCTAACACATGTCTGCATGCCCTCCACCATTTCTCTGGTGAAAATAAGGACGTCCCATTCCATTATTATAATTTTACTATTTATACCCCACACATCTTACTGGGTTGCCCCAGCCACTCTGGGCAGCTTCCAACATATATAAAAACATAATAAAACATTCAGCATTAAAAAACCCCTTTCCTATACAGGTTTGCCTTCAGACAGCTCAGGGGTCAGGTAACTCCATACCCTCCAACATTTCTCCAATGAAAATAGGGGCATCCTAAGGAAAAGTGGGACATTCCGGAATCAAATCAGAAACCGGGACAGCTTCTCTAAATCGGGGACGTCCCTGGAAAATAGGGACACTTGGAGGGTTTGATATATGTTCACACGTATTTTAAAATGTATATCCCCTCTCACTAGCTTAATTTGACTCTTGATGTGAATCTAGGTCCAGGCCATAGAACATAGGTCTGATATTATTCTCAGCCATGCCATTCTGTTATGGAAAGTGCCTCTCCCCAAGTTAGAACAGAAAGTAGACAAGATGTTTATTGAGTAGCTATCCTGATTTTCTTTCATAAAGCTTACACAGAGGTTTGACGATGCCTAGTCCTGACTGAGCATTTGTTTGCAGGTAAGTTCCATGATGACGGCCATTCATCCTGATTTCTTGCGGGACAGTTATGCATCATCCTGTTAATCAATAGTTTTTCATGACTTTCCTAACTGCAAAAGTCTGTTTTTTGCGCGTTCTCTCTCTCTCTCTCTCTCTCTCTCTCTAGTGGATTTGCCGCTCAGGAGTGCTTTAATCCCTTTTAATTGTGCAAATCTAAATTTCTGGTATGTGAATGCTCTTGGTGGGTGTTGATTGTCAGCAAAGTAACTTTGGATTGCACCTCCCTTGAACCTTGTCCAGCAAAGGCTGGAAGACGACACCAATTTTACTGTGTTTGGGAGAAGGTGGAAAGGAAAAAAACATAGTCTAAATTCCACCACCACCCACCCCAGAAGAGTTGGTTTCAGAATTTAAGATATTAGACTGCAGACTCATCCACACTTCCCTTTGTGCCACACTTTCTAGGCACAGGTTTAGGCTTGAAAGGTCTGTTTCTGAGCAGTTGTTTTTTCTTAGTCCTGGCCTTTTCCCATATTTTACTGCTGAATGGCAGTAAATGTTGCAAATGGCAACCCACGGAAAACTCGGTGGGTAAAACATGTGATTTTCAGGGGTAAAATCAGTGGTAAAACATGTGATTTCCCAAGCAAAGCATTGGGATAAAAAACACTGCTTGGACCGGGACCTGGGAAATCTAGAAATACGGAGCAAAGTTAAGTGTGGATAAGCCCTGCGGCTGGAGAGTTTGAATGTGCAATGTGCCCTTTTCTCTCTCAAAGTACTTGGGTGTCCAAAAGATTCTGAATCGCAGCCACAAGTACATTTGGAATTTGAAAAGCAGTGATATGAAAAGACTCTGAAAGTCCGTTCTAGCTCAATTGTTTGACCCGCATGCATCTCATCGGGGGCAAACTCTCCTTAGAAATCTGTACTCTTCTTTTTCTTCTAACACTTAGGAAAACAGCAGTTTCTGAACAAAGGTGATGTGGTGTGCTGTTTTTAATAAGAACGACAATATTCAGAAATGTTTCAGTGTTAATCTGAATGATCTGACAGGCTAGCTTTATCCTACTGAGACGGTTTTGAAACCGTTAAACTCTGGCAATAGTCGTTAAACTCTGGCGATCGCCATGTCTGCTGTAGGGAAACGTAGCATCAGGCACTCCTATTGCCATGACACCAGTCGATCACGTCAATTTATTATTTGGACGCCACTCTTCTGCTCATAGAGCAGCTTCAC
Organism: Podarcis erhardii; assembly: GCF_964252035.2. NCBI lineage: Eukaryota > Metazoa > Chordata > Lepidosauria > Squamata > Lacertidae > Podarcis > Podarcis erhardii. The sequence goes on from NC_138511.1 coordinate 75,427,591, forward strand.
AACATTAAAATGGGGGTTGGGGAACCCACTTGGAAGCAAATACTTCACGTTTTAAACATGCAACGGTACCAAATCCACCTCTCCTTTCCGTTTGTGCTGATAACCTTTCTGTAATGCAGACCTGTGACATCATTTCGCTCAAAAGCTCCTGCCGACTTTCCAGTAGTAGCCAATGAAGTGGAACAAAGGAAGGGTAAAACTAAAGTTAATGATATCATGCCAACTGCTGTAGTCCTGGGAGATATGGGGAGATGTGGACCGCTTCCAGACACTTGCTTAATGAGCAATCAGCCTGATCTGTTTGCAGAGAGATTGAACAACACTGGTTATCTAATGTGCACTCAGCCTGATTCCCCCCCACAGAACTACAATTCCCAGCATCCTTAGAAAAACTACAGTTCCCAGGATTCCTTGGGGGAAGTCATGTGTTTAGGGAACCTTTTAATGTTTGATGTATTACAGTATTTTAATATTTTTTTGGAAGTCACCCAGAGTGGCTGGGTAAGCCCAACCAGATGGGCGGGGTATAAATTATTATTATTATTATTATTATTATTATTAAATATATGGTGTGGATCTGCCCATCTCACTTTACCAGTCACTTTCCTTTCACAACCCTCTTTGAAAAATGTTTGGGCACCCCTGCTTTATAGGGAAGCATTTTTTTCTTTCTCTCCCCACCCTGCTGCTAACGAATGCTGGGAACTATACAGTAGTACCTTGGGTTACATATGCTTCAGGTTACATACGCTTCAGGTTACAGACTCCGCTAACCCAGAAATAGTACCTTGGGTTAAGAACTTTGCTTCAGGATGAGAACAGAAATCGTGCTCCGGTGGTGCAGCAGCAGGAGGAGGCCCCATTAGCTAAAGTGGTGCTTCAGGTTAAGAACAGTTTCAGGTTAAGAACGGACCTCCGGAACGAAATAAGTACTTAACCCGAGGTACCACTGTATGGGAAAGTTTAACTGGAAGGCATAGCATCTCTTTCACCGGCTTGTTAATGTGTCTGGGCGCCGTGGCTGTCTCTGCAAAAGGAGCGGCATGGAGCCACACTTTGGTGCACCATAACGCCAGTTAGTGATGCTGGAGGAGAGGTTCCTGTGCCAGAGGCCCTGCTCTCCAAGATTGCCCAGCGGCAGCCTCAGAAAGGAGCAGCCTTACTATTCAGAGTCCTTCACCCGCCCCTCCTCGTCCCCTGAGCTGTGTTGCACCTGGTTTCTGCTTTGTGGGGAGGCGTGGGGCCCTGTGGTTTCCGGTCGATGTTGTGCACTCCTTGCCTCAGTGCTGGGGCCGTTGCATAACCTCACGCTGCAGTTTCAGGCTGAGGCACCCACCCCTCCCCTGAGATTCCCTGACAGGGGAAGGGGCTGAGAGTGGAGGGTTTGCAGGGTCAGGCCCCCCCCTCTCTCTGACTCCCCCTTCCCCATTTTATTGGGGTGCCGAAGTTCCTGCTAGGATCATGGGAAATGAGGTTTGCCAAAAGTTACTGTGGAGAGGTGGAAAGTAGGGCCCTATCTAGCCACTGAGAGGGGTTGGAAGCAGGGGAGGGCATCTCAGGCCTGAGGTTGGTGGGGGAAGAATCTGGCCCCTCTTTGGGGTTTTCTCTAGGCCACACCCTCTCTTCTTAGGTCATGCACCTTGTGGTCCTGCTCCGTGCTCCCTTTGAATGCATGTGCCTGCTATCATGCCCTTGGGCAGATTGAACATGGATAGTTGCAGGTGTAGAAACCTCTGCTTTGTGTGTGGCTGGTATTGCTCTGCACCTACTTTGGCCCCTGGCAGCCAGCAGCATGTGGCCCCCAGAAGGTTCCATACAAGGCAACATGGCCCTCAGACTGAAAAGGTTTTCCCTATGCTTGGATTAAAGATTTGGATCCAGGGCTATTAAGGAACAAGGATTCCACAGTGAGGGCTTTTTCTTTCTTTCTTTCTTTCTTTCTTTCTTTCTTTCTTTCTTTCTTTCTTTTTTTGCAGAGCTGGGTTCCAGTTAGGGTAGAGGGCAATCCTCTTCTCTCTTACCCAATCTCAAGCCTTTACACAATCTGTGGGTTTGTGGTTTCAGGCTGTTCAAGGGGGCTGATCTATCTCTATGGGTTGTGCAACTGGCCTGACCATCCTTGCTCTCTTGCCTTCCACAGAAAAAGACAGGCTGGGGAGATGAGGTGTGGTGTAATCTCTCTCTCTCTCTCTCTCTCTCTCTCTCTCTCTCTCTCTCTCTCTGTGTGTGTGTGTGTGTGTGTGTGTACGCAAAGATGCACTCACAGTCTGTTTCAAACACAGAGAGCTGCTTGTGCAGAACGACAGCAACTAAGCCTTAGAACCTGAATGCTCTCTTGCTACCTCTTTTGCATCTCCAGCCAGCCACTTCCTTTGTGAGGAAGATTGCTTGTTAATGGCTCAAGGTGGGTGGGGTGCTTGTTATCTCAATGGGAGCTAATGACTGAGAGATATCTGGCACTCTCTCTTCTGAGCTGCCAGGACATTGAGAAGTACTGACACCCAGTAGAACTCATGATGTGGCGCTCTCCTGGGGATGAAAAAATGACTATGTAACTTTAATAACTGGCAAGGAACTGTGTTTGCTTTTTTCCTCTTCCCTCCTCACTCCCTTTTCCTTTTGTGTGCTGCAGTTGCAAGCCTGAGGGCAGAGACCATCTGGCTTCAATTGACTGCATGTGCTCTACGCAGGGGGTCAGAGCGATCTGCTCACCCATGATGCTGGCCCAGAGGACTGAAATTGTGGTCAGAGTTCTCCTGCCCTCTGAAGTGGGGCAAGTAGCAATGGCAGGGGAAAGGGCCTTCTCCACGACGGCGGCACCCCCATGTGGAAAGCTCCCCTCCCCAACTCTGACATCATTTTAGTCCCCAGCATATACATTTTAAGAACCCAGAGTTGGGCAGTACCATTAGGGGACCAACCCCAAAGTCACAAGCTACTGAGTTCTCCAGAATGCTTCATCAGGCGAGTTGTTACACAAAGCCTCTTGCCCAATGAACGAAGCTTCTGGAGAACTTGAAAGCTCGCCAAGTTTCTGAGACATTTTGGTTCTCGTTGCTGAACTCTGGATTTTGCAAACTCTTATGAACCAATGTATTTCTCCAGCCTCTTAAACACACCCTGCCCCCCGCTCAGATTGTATAGTTGTTTCTGTTACAGATAGGTAGCCATGTTGGTCTGCCATAGTAAAATAATAATAATAATAATTCCTTCCAGTAGCACCTTAAAGACCAACTAAGTTAGTTCTTGGTATGAGCTTTCGTGTGCATGCACACTTCTTCAGATACACTGAAACAGAAGTCACCAGACCCTTCTATATAGTGAGAAGGTAGTTGTTTCTGTTTACTTTTACCTGAAGGATCGTCTCGCCACTTATATATTCAATCAATCACTGAGCTCTGAAGGAGAAGGCTTCTGGCAGATTGCCCCTTACTCGGAGGTTCATTCCACACAATGTCAGAATCAGGCCTTTAGTGCTGTGGCACCAGCTCCTTGAATATTAGACAGGCGCCACCTCTGTTATATTTTTTGTCCCCTTCTGAAGAAGACCTTCCTATTTCAACCAGGCTTTTAAGTTGAGAACTTTCCCGGTCTGCATCTTTTATTTCAATTTATTTCAATTTTTTAAAAAGTATTTTATCACTTGCTCTTTGCTGCTCTGGGCTCCTTTGGCAGAACAGGCAGGATCTAAATTTAACAATAAGTAAATATTTTAAAGGAGAAATAAAAGCAGCACAACAGGGCACATTATTTTATATACATTGTTAAACGTACACACTATTCTCTTCTTTGCTTTCCAAATGGTTTTAATATTGTATTTTCATATTGTTGTAACCCCCCTGTGGGATGGGGAGGGAGGCTGTGTGTTTGTATGTGTCCTGAGTGTATGAACATGTCAAAATGTGTGGGGACCCTGGTTAGCCACCCCTACTATAGAGTAAAGCAATCCCAATTCACAAACCAATTTAACACGCCTATTTTCCACCTTAGAAATAAAATGTGTGTGTGTGTGTGTGTTTGACTTGGCTCCAGTCTTTTACCCACTTACCTGAGAGCAAGTCCCACTAACCTCTGTCGGATCTGCTTCTGAGCAGACATGCCCAGCCTCACGTTTTGTGTTCCTTTTTGTGAGGCAGGGCAGCACGAGTGATTTTTATCAGCTGCCATGAAAGGAACCATGAAATCATCTTTTCTCCCTTCACTCCACCCCATAGCCTCCTGGGGTCACAAAGATTTTCCATCACGACCAAAGGTCAAGCAATGGCTGCTGATTCCCTTACACTGTAAGGATCAATACAGAGTTGTTAAGCTACAGCAATAAACGCATTTCACACGGATTGTGAACTCCCCCCAAAAAGAAAAAATAAGATGCTTCTTTGTTGAAATTTCCACTCAGAGCGTGTGTAGATTGCAACATGTGAATTATCATACAGCGGTACCTCAGGTTACATACGCTTCAGGTTACATAGGCTTCAGGTTACATAGGCTTCAGGTTACAGACTCCGCTAACCCAGAAATAGTGCTTCAGGATGAGAACAGAAATCGTGCTGTGGCGGCAGCAGGAGGCTCCATTAGCTAAAGTGGTGCTTCAGGTTAAGAACAGTTTCAGGTTAAGAACAGACCTCCAGAACGAATTAAATACTTAGCCAGAGGTACCACTGTATATCTGAGGATTTGCAAAGGCTGTTTTAAACGACAGCTTTTATGCTCAGGGCCAGCCCTATCGCTGCTATTTCATTGTGCAAACCTAAATGATCAATATGTGATTGAATCTCTCCCTCGAAATAGTAGCACTCTGGAGGTGGTGACCTTAGATGGCCTGGTCAGAGCCTGGGAAAAGTTGTTTCTTAATGGCACAATCCTAGGCGTTCAGGAACAAGTCCTCCTTAGCTTATTTCCTCCAGGTAAATTGGTAGAGGAGCTCAGCCTCATAGTTCTCAGCCCAGGACAGGCCTCAGAGGAAGCTGCGGTGTCTCGTTTTGAGATTTATTAGGGCTACTTCTACAGCCTGACAAGGAGATTCTGCTGGCTGCATCGTGGTCCCTAGAGATAAACACACCAGTCCTGCTTCCTCTCACGATTCCCCCCTCCCTCCCCCCAGCTCTGAAATCCGACCACCTGGCCTTCTGATCTGGGGCTGCAGAGTCGTGATATGTGGACACAAACACACACACACACACACTGGCTGTGACGACATAGACGCCTATCTCCCCCTCCCCATAAACTTAGAAAAAAGTCATGAAACCGGCTAAACCAGCCAATGGCTGGGCAGAGGAACTGGAAGGGTAGGGGGATATTAATAGAGAGAGGGAGAAAGGGCAGCGGTAGCAGCCTCTGAATTTCCTGGCCAAGGAAAAGCACCCAGCAGCATTTCCCCCCCTAAGGCATGGTGCAGGATCCCACCACTCAGAGGTCTGTGTAGGTACGCACACCCTCCCTTTGCCAGTTTCGTTGTCCAAGGAAAAGAAGAGGAAGAGCCAAGGAAGAGGCCACCAGGCAGTACTGGGTCAGCTATCCTAGAACGCAGCAAAGAGGTGAGTAGCCTGCATAGCCCAGTGGCAAAAAGCACATGCTCTATGTGCAGAAGGTCCTGGGTTCGATCCCCAGCATCTCCAGCAAGGGATGGGAAGGTCCTTGGCTGAAACCCTGGAGAGCTGCTGCTGGACCAGGAATCTCTGACCTTCCAGGTGATGCTGGACTCTCACTTGCATTGCCCCTGACTGGCTGCGGATCATGGGAGTTGGAGTCCAGCAGCATCCCTGGAGGATGCTGAGCTAAATGGACCAACAGTCAGACTCAGTACAAGGCAGATTCCTAACTAATGCTGAGGTGATGCCTGTGAGCAGGGAAAGAGAGGCAGCAGCTCAATGCATATTCGTACCACAGGTTTCAGGTTCAGTGTAATTGGCATTTGCAGTTAAGAGGGCCTCGTGTCTCTGGGAAACCCACTGCTGACCAGATCAGGGAGGGGCACTGCCGCTTAGTGGGCTAAGATGGATCAGTGGTTTGGCTCAGTGTAGCACATCTGCCATGCTTTAACCTTAAAACACGAGGCTCTTAATCTCAGGGTTGTGGGTTCAAGCCCCACATTAGGCAAAAAAGATTCCTACAGAGCAGCAGGTTGTACTAGATGACTCTGAAATTCTGTGATTCTATGACGGCAAGTCCAGATATTCACAAACAAGAAGGAAAGCAAAAATCATACTGCAGTCTGATTGCGAGTGTTAGAATATGAACCTTTTTTTTGCTATTGTTGTTTCAACTGTTTATTATTATATCTGCCTTACTTTTGCCTAGTTTTAATATTTCTTTCCTTAAAAAAATAAAAAATTCTGCTCAATTCAGATCTAAATTGGTCTAAATAGATTGCAGACATGGATCCTTGGCGCCAATGCTGGACGGAGCCCCCCTTGCAAATGGTCCCGACTGGAGCAGAGGTGGAACAGTTGGGTAAGAGATTCTCCCTTTTATTCCTTCCACACTCAGCCCTTAATCATGTCGGCTGCAGCCCCATACTAACGAGTGTAGGACTTCCTTCTCAGTGCCTGTGTGTAGGATTGTGCTACTGGGTGTTGCTTTATAGTGTTTTATTTTAAAAGAATGGCTCAAATGAATAAATGGACAGCTTTTTTCATTTTAGGGATTCCTACAGTTCCCACCTATGGCATGTCAAAGTAAAGGACGACTGCCTTATATTGAGTCAGACCACTGGCCTGTTGAATGGTTTAAATATTAAGGTTCATTATTGTTTCACAAGATGTGTATCTCATTAAAGGCCAGAGTAAATATCATGATCTAGTTTTACAGCTGTGAAGCAGTATAGCAGGTACTGTTGTGTTAATTAAGCTGTGTCAGAAATTGGGTATAGTATATAAAGAGCAGCGTTTACCTCTCTCAGTCCCCTGGTGAATAGGTCGATGGACGGGTCATACTTATAGAGTTAATGTAAGAGGAGTTTTTGTTTTTGTAATTAAAGCCAAGCAAAAGATATTTTTGCGTTTCATTGTTTCCTGAACCAGCACGCTTTCTGCAGCACAATTAACCTCCTAAATACGCAACATCTTTCACCTAGATCAGTATTGTCTACACTGACTGGTAACAGCCCTGCAGGGTTTCAGCCAAGGGACCTTCCCAGCCCAACCTACTAGCCACTTTCTCCATGCAAAGCCGATGCTTTTTTGCAGAGCTGTTGCCCTTCCCCATGGGCAACCCTTGCTCTTCCAGTTGTTGTCGTACTGCAACTCCCATCATCCCCGACCTTTGGCCATCCTGGCTGGGGCTGATGGGAGTTGGAGTCCAGCAAACAGCTGGGAGGCTGCAGCCTCCCTTCCCCGATGTAAAGTATGCATTGGTTAAAATATAGAGAGAGAGCCATTCACTTTCTATCTTGCATTAATCAAATTCATGATGCTACAGCCTTTTAAAATGTCTTTGTGGGTAGGTACAGATAGGTAGCCGTGTTGGTCTGCCATAGTCAAAACAAAATAAAAAAATTATCTGAAGAAGTGTGCATGCACACGAAAGCTCATACCAAGAACTAACTTAGTTGGTCTTTAAGGTGCTACTGGAAGGAATTTTTTTATTTTGTGGGTAGGGGTGGGGCTATTGGTTTGGTTTGTCTTTGTTTTGGGATTTTATCTTGTGTTTTCATGCTGTGAACCACCCTGAGCTCTGCAAATGAAGAGTGGCATACAGATAAATAATGATGATGATGCTGATGCTGACACATTCTGTGTCTCTCCAGCATCACTTAAGAAAATGCTCGAAGTCAACGGCAGTAGCCCTGCAGATTTTTTTAAATGCAAAATTTAATGCAAAACTAACACAAACATATTTTTTAAAAAAATGTAAGATGCAAAAGTGAAGCAACACTGGCAATCAAGCCATGAATTATCAAAATGGTTGAAACTGAGCATTGAAAGTTACACATAATGCTCCCTAGGGTAGGTATTAGTGGTAGTAGAAGTAATAATAATAATAAATTTATATACCACTTACATGCCATAATGACTTCTGAGCAGTTTTCAAGAGTGTGTGTGTGTGTGTCTTTAGCAGAAGAAGAGTGGAACAGGTTCTTTAACATTTTTCGTAGGAAGTTTCAACCTTAAAGAAAATGTCTGCATAACTATGTATCAGTGGCGTCTTATCCCTTATAAATTTAGACAAAATTATAAAGTTAATCTAAATGGAGATGTAGAAGAATTTAAGTGGGCATTATTAACATGTACTACTAGACATTCACTGAGATTAAATGTACAGTATTTGGAACACAGTATTGGGCATCATTCAGGAAATCACAGGGCACAAGGTAACGAGAATCCTAAAACGGTGCTTCTTTGTATAATGCAAATGGAAGCATTCAGAGGACAAGACGTTAAAGCAGAGCCAGGGATTATTATTTTCTGAGGTGGTAGCGAGTAGTTTGAAAGTGGTTTCACTTCCTGTGACAGGGTATACACACTTGTGTACACACATTGTTCCCATGTGGCTGGGTGATCACTCAGAGCCACTGCATGTGGAGCAAACAGTTGCCAGTTCTAGGCACCAATGCCAGGGGGAAAGCAGGAGGCTTTATCTTAAGAAATTTTCGGGAGAGATGTATAGCTCAGTGATATGCTTTGCTTGCAGAAGGTCATGGGTTCAATCCCTGCCACCTGCAGTTCAAAAGGATGAATTCACAAATGATGGGAAGGACTTCTGGCTGAAATCCTAAAGAGCTACTGCCAGTCAGAACAGACAAGCCTAGTATATTGCAGATGATGATGATGATGGTAATAATAATAATAATAATAATAATAATAATAATAATAATATTAAATTAAATTAAATTAAATTAAATTAAATTAAATTAATAAAATTTATTATTTATACCCTGCCCATCAGACTGAGTTGCTCCAGCAACTCTGGTTGGCTTCCTTTGTCTTTTTGTTGCCTCTCATCATAGAAGCTTGCAAATGATCTGCAAAGCCTGTGTGGTTAGGGGTCTTCTTCTTCTTCTTCGGCGATCACTTGTAGCCGAGTAAGATTGTCTTCCATAAACATGGTTTTAACAGTGAGTCCGTAAGTGACTGTGGAGGCCAATTCTGGATCCACACATTCTTCCACAGTGGGTACATATGTTTCTGTGCAGGAGTTGATCATGGTGATGGTTTGCCAAGCGTGCCTTCCTCTTAGGGCATTTCTCTCTCCTTTTTGTCCTGAGTTCGAGCGTCTTCAAAGCCCATGACCCCTTTGGTAAAGGCTCATAGGCCAGTGTTTCCCAGTTGTTGGTGTTTGTACTACATTTTTTAAGATTTGCCTTGAGTGAGTCTTTGAACCTCTTTTATTGACCACCAGCATTACGCTTTCCATTTTTAAGTTCGGAATAGAGTAGTTGCTTTGGAAGACGATAATCAGGCATCCACACAACATGGCCAGTCCAATGAAATTGATGTTGAAGAATCATTGCTTTGGCACTGGTGATCTTTGCTTCTTTCAGTACACTGGCATTAAGGGGTAGCCTTGGGATGAATGTAGACACCATTTCTTTCAAGCCAGCTTTAACTTTTGTACCATTTCATGCAGCCGTATCCAGCCCCGACTGCTGTTTATCCTGCGGCCCTCCAGATGTTTTTGGACTCCAACTCCCATCAGCCCCTTCTGGCACAGCCAATGGCTGAGGGGTGATAGGAATTGTAGGCCGGGAACACCGGGAGGGTCTCAACCTCCTTGTCCTTGCCCTGCGAAGAAAGTGTTTTCAAATGAAAGTCTGATGCCCTTACTTCTTTCTCTTTATTTCTCCCCTGCATCAAGTTTTCATGGAAGATTACAAGAAGGTTTTCCAAGAAGAAGACTTCAGCGCTGTAGATTCCTGGTTTTTGCCAGAAAATGAGGCAAATCAGCCGCCGCCAAGTTGGACCGGTGGGAGTTACCTAGCTGAGCTTGAAGGGTTTGAGAAGGAAATGCCGTTCCATCACACGCCGGGCTTGAAAGGTAAATGATATCCCTGGGTGTGATCACTAAAGTATCCCGACCTTTGCATCAGCCACACTGGAAAGGCGTGGGAATCTGTGACCTTCCAGATGTTGATGGATCCCAAGGCCTCATCTGCACTATAGATTTAAAGCAGTATCATACCATGTAAACATTTTAAAATATATGTTGGAAGTCACCCAGAGTGGCTGGGACAACCCAGTCAGGTGGGTGGGGTACAAATAATAATAATAATAATAATAATAATAATGGCATGGCTTCCCCTAAAGAATCCTGGGAACTGTAGTTTGTTATAGAGGCTAAGAGTTCTTAGAAGACCCTCTGTTCCTCTTACAGAGGTACAATTTCCAGAGTGGTTTAACAACCCATCCTTCTTCCTAGAGAACTCTGGAAACTGTAGCTCTTTGAAGGGAATAGGGGTCGCCTAACAACTCTCAGCATCCAAATGACAGTTTCCAGAATTATTGGTCGGAAGCCATGTCTGTTCAGAGTGGTATGATACCGCTGCAAATGTGTATTGCGGATGGGGCCCGCATGTTGTAAGTTGCTTGGAGACCCTTTGGGCAGCAGCAAGCAACTAACAAGTCTAATATTTATCCCATTTCTTTTCTAGGCCTCCCTGAGTACACAAATACGGTAATGGAATTGACACAGGTCTCCTCTACCTGCTTGGATTACAGTGCACTGTATGAAAGAGGTAAGTTATAGGCACTGGCGGAGGAAGAGGGGGGCGGGGGGAGCACACCGCCCCCAGCAGCGCGATCCCGGTGGGGTGCCATTGTGGCTGCCCCCCACCTGCGCAGGGCACCACACCCCCACAGGCTGCATGCCATGCCCCCATGCCCCTGCAGGTGGTGTGCCACCCCCCAGGACGCGTGCCAGCCATGCCCCTGCCTGCTCTCCCCACCCCCCACCCCCCGTGCCGGAGCATGAAGCTCCACCACTGGTTATAGGCAGGAGGAAAGAGATGGCTCTATAGGCAATTTTAGGAAGTTTGGGACACATCAGAGCAGGGAGAGCCAGATGCCCTCCAGATTACAGACTACAACTCCTATCAGCACCAGCAAACATTGACCAATGGTTAGGATTGGTGGGAGTTGGTCCAGGGATATCTGGCAGACCCCACATCAGCTATCTCTGCCTCGAGTCATTTCTGCCTCTGTGGTTCTGGGTTCAGACCAGATGGGCAAATGTTTCATTTCTATACATTACAAAATAATCAAAGCATCTTACTGTAATAAACACACACACACACACACACACACACACACACACAACAAAACAATAAGGGTGCCATAAGAGTCACCCATTGATTACAACAGTGACCAGACATTTAGGCAACAAGAGGCAAAGGCTTTGAGAGTTCAGCAGATTGTAAGATGGCAATTACTGTTCAAAAGCTGGCTTGAAATTATTTTTTAAAAAGGACATTGGCATCTGCTGGCAGATGGGCAAACAAAGAGGGAACCTGGCAAATTTCCAGAGTCCTGAAATCTTGGTACATACAACAAGGGAGCTTGTTTTATGCTTCCAGGTATGTTGTACAGTGGTACCTGAGGTTACAAACACCTCAGGTTACAAACTCCCCTAACCTGGAAGTAGTACCTCGGGTTAAGAACTTTACCTCAGGATGAGAACAGAAATCGTGCAGTGGCTGCACGGCGGCAGCAGGAGGCCCCATTAGCTAAAGTGGTACCTCAGGTTAAGAACAGTTTCAGGTTAAGAACGGATCTCCGGAACAAATTAAGTACTTAACCCGAGGTACCACTGTATATGGAGTTAGTTTTTCTCTGCATGCTATGGGGATGTTTGCTTCACATTGTCCCAGATCCTGGCTGTGGGTGCAAAACAGGAATGGGGATCCTCCAGAGGATATTGGCCTGCAACTCCCATCCACTCCGGCCAGTGGCCAACAGTAATGGGAGGCCACACCTGGAGGGCCAGAGCTCCTTGGTGTGAGGTAAGAAAAGTGGTCAGAAAGTGGTTGCCCCTCCTATTGATGTTTCTTTCTCCTTCAATCGCCATCAGATTCTAGGCTTGCCTATCAGGACAGCAGCCCCACGAGTCTGCAAGGCTCCCCGTATGTTAGCCCTGCGCCTCAGGCCTTGTCTTCTCCTCTGTGCCACTGCTCCCCTGAAGAGCAACGGCCCTCATCTCAGCCTCTGCTCGGAGGTCAACTGGAACAGCAAGAGCCAGGTAGGCATACCAGGCTGTTGGTTTCATGCACTGACACTGGGGATCTCAGAAACCCATCTGTCTGGCCATTGTGGGATCCTGAACTAGGTGGATGATGTTTGGTCTGATCCTGCAAGGCAATTCTAGTCTGTATGTTCTGAAAGAAGCGTGGAAGCAGAGGATTCCGGAGGACGGAAAGCAGAATCTTGCAGGCTCATTAAACAGTTTGCACTGTCTGCGTCAATGTAAGGATGAAAGAAGACCTGCTGGATCCGGCCAGTAGCCCATCCTGTTTTCTCAATGGCGAAGCAGATGCTGATGGGAAGCCGGAAAGCAGGATCTGAGCACAAAGCACTCTCCTCTCTGATTCCCAGCAACCACTGATATGTAATACAGTGGTACCTTGGGTTACGTACGCTTCAGGTTACAGACTCTGCTAACCCAGAAATAGTGCTTCAGGTTAACTTTGCTTCAGGATGAGAACAGAAATCACACGATGGTGGCGCGGCAGCAGCGGGAGGCCCCATTAGCTAAAGTGGTGCTTCAGGTTAAGAACAGTTTCAAGTTAAGGACGGACCTCTGGAACGAATTAAGTACTTAACCCAAGGTACCAGTGTATTCTGATAGCGGAAGGAGAACACACGGTAGCTATTGTAGCCAAGACTAGTCCTACTCAGAAGAGAACCCATTGAAATGAATGGATGTGATTTAGTTTCCATTCATTTTGACGTGTCTGCTTTGAATCGAGCTGGATACAAGCACACTGCTTCTCTAGTTCAATGTGGTTCACTTCACCTAGCCCAATATTACTCTGATTTGGAAGTGTTCCCACAGAATCACAGGTAGATGCCTTCCCTATTACCTGCTACCTGATCAATTTAACTGGAGATGTAAACTTGGGACCTTCTACATGCAAAGCAGATGCTATGGCCCATTCCTAAATCAGAGGAGGACCAAAGGTAGAGTCACAATGACTGTAGCCAGGATTTTTGTTGTGGTGGTGGTGGAGGCAGGCTTTTGTTAGGGGTGCAGAACCTCAGATTTGTATTGATTTTTAATGATTTAAGGGGGCAGCTTCCTGCCTGCCTTTTCCCCTTGGCTACACCCATGAGATGCACAGAAACCCTAACCCATGTTGAGCCCTTCACAAACCTCCATGACTTTATCAGGCATCTTCCACATGCTTCCCAGTCTACCCTCACAGTCCTCTTCTTCCATAATTTCCCCTCTAGCACAAGATTTATTGGGGGTTGTGACATCCCATGATTGGAGAAAGACATCTGGCCCAGCTGTCTTCAGCCAACCGATCCCCTTGGAATGTGATTCATGTCGGTGTGGCCCTCCGGTCAGAACCCAGAGGAAAAAGGAGTCAAGGGACTGGGCAGAGGCCAATGTCACCAACTTGTCCCATAGGGAACGGACAGGTAAGAGTCTGGAAAGATTTCTGCCCTTCCCATCAATACTAGAAACCAGAGACAGGGCCTTTTTGGAGGCTGTTCCATAGCTTTCAAACTATTGGAAAAGTTCATCAAGGTCAGGGGTCAGCAAACTTTTTCAGCAGGGGGCCGGTCCACTGTCCCTCAGACCTTGGGGGGGGGGGCTGGACTATATTTTGGGAGGGGAAATGAATGAATTCCTATGCCCCACAAATAACACAGATGCATTTTAAATAAAAGGACACATTCTACTCATGTAAAAACACACTGATTCCCGGACCGTCCGCGGGCCAGATTTAGAAGGCGATTGGGCCGGATCCGGCCCCTGGGCCTTAGTTTGCCTACCCATGGTCAAGGTCCTCCTCTTTTGGCTTGCAGAGGTCTTCAAAAGGTTGCTGCATTGCTGAAGGCTTTTTGTGCATGACTCTAAAACCTTGGGGGGGGGGGGCAGAATCAGCAGATTTAAATCTGCTCCCCTCAATTTATTCAGCTTGATGTGTGATTCCAGCAACAGCTTTTAATGGCCGTTTTATTGTTATGCTTGTAACTTTGATTTAATCTTGCAAACTGCTTCCAACGATTCCCAGAAAAACACTGTGTAAATCGGGGTCCGACAATGGGACGCCAGCAGGCACAAGTAGACAGCAACCAGGCCGCTACTGGTTTAAAACAATCAAGCGGTGTAAAAATTTCATTAAATAAATAAATAACTAAATAAAGCAAGCTGCCACTGCTGTCCCCTCCCCAACTTCCCTCTCCCTGCTGGGAAGACCTTTCCCCACCAAAATCACCACCACCCAGCCCTGACAGTAATCACAGATTAGGGGGCGCTATACTTGCCTTGCCTCGAGGCAAGCCACTGGCAACCCACGCTATAGCACTGGCTCCGTTGAAGCCCTTCATACCACCAACAACTCCTTGCTTCTCTTTCCTGGACAGCTTCTGGTCCCATCCAGCTGTGGCGTTTCCTATTGGAGCTGCTCCAAGATGGCTCCTGCCAGGCCTTCATCCGTTGGACGGGGAATGACTGGGAGTTCAAACTCTGTGACCCCCATGAGGTGAGGCTTGTATGCGAGTGGAAGGAGTGGCACTTAACCCACAAGGGGGAAAGCTCCTCCCATCAACAGAGGTGTACCAAGGCTCCCTTGAACCCTTGGCAAGGAGAGCATGTGGATGGGCTGGCAGGATCCGAGCCAGAGTGGTGTGATTTTTACACCCCCTTGGTGGGGGCCAACCTCACCAACCCTAACCATCAATACAGGGAACCAGAGGGGCATGGAGAAAAGACCTTTGCGGTGCAAATCGGGGTTTTAGATGTATGCTTAAGAATCAAAATGTGTGAACAGAATCAACATCAGTTTGAAAACCTGTGTATCGTACAGGAATGGGAGATAGGGTTCATAGAAGGGACCCCAAGGGTCATCCAGTCCAACACCTTGCAATGCAGGAATTTCAGCTAAAGCATTCAGGACAGGTAGCCCCCCAAACTCTGCTTACAAGCCTTCAAGGAAGGAGAGCCCCCCACCTCCCGAGGGAGACCATTTCACGGCTAAACAGCTCTTGCTGTCAGAAAGTTCTTCCTGATGTCTAGTCAAAATTTCCTTTCTTATAACTTGAAGCTATTGGTTCGAGTCCTACCCTTGAGCAGGAGAAAACAGCTATGCCCCCACCTCGCTACACCACAGGGGAGCAATCTGTGGGTCTCCAGCTGTTGTCAGCTGTATGGAAAGTAGATGCCATCATCTCACTAGCTGGCCTTTGCCAACCGGGTGCCTTCCAGCTACTTCAGACTATGTGCTGGTTGGAGAGTTGATGGAACTGTATTCCAAATCAGCTAGAAGGTTCAGGTTGCTCAAGGCTGCTGTAGCACAACACGTTCAGCTGCAAACTCAACATGCAACAGGTCTCTGGCTCTTGTGATCTTTATGCTGACACAGTGCTTGGGGGCTACCTTCCATCCCATTCTTCTTTCTCAACTATGGGCAGGTGGCGAGGCGCTGGGGCAAGAGGAAGAACAAACCCCGCATGACCTATGAGAAACTCAGCCGCGGCTTGCGCTACTACTATCACAAGAACATCATTCACAAGACCAGCGGACAGCGCTACGTGTACCGTTTTGTCTGCGACATCCAGGGCCCGATGGGTGAACTAGCTGAGAAATTGAACAGCTAGAAAGGCCTAGTATTGTTGTCGTCGTCAAGCCCCTGGGCCTGCCCTCTGCCAACACCAGGAAGGAAACAAGGAGCAAGGTGCTAGTGGGGACATTGCCAGCTCCTTTAAGACTTTGCTTAAGAGCTAAGTGGACAGCAAGGCTGGCACAAGGTTGGTGCTTCTGAAAATAGGACATTTTCTGCTGCTGCTGTTTGCAGGCTGGCCAGAGTCTGTTTGCCAAAGGTATGTCCATTGAAGCAGGTTTCACTCTTGCGGGGGCCCAATTAGTGCCATTGCCTTCCGTTAAGAGTTTGGGTGTAATCCTTGACGCCTCCCTTTCCATGGAGGCGCAGGTTACAACAGCCAAGTCGACATTTTTCCATCTTCGCCGCATCAAGCAGTTGGTCCCTTACCTTTCCCACCCCGACCTGGCCACAGTGATGCATGCGATGGTCACCTCCAGGCTTGACTACTGTAATTCGCTCTATGCGGGGCTGCCCTTGAATCTGTCCCAGAAAGTCCAGCGAGTGCAGAATGCTGCAGCGAGGCTCCTCACGGGGGAGCATATTCTGCCATGGGAGCATATTCACCCAGTGCTTTTCCAGCTGCATTGGCTCCCGGTGGAGTACAGGGTCAGATTTAAGGTGCTGGTTTTGACCTTTAAAGCCCTTCATGGCCTAGGACCCTAGTACCTATGGGACCGCCTCTCCTGGTATGCCCCATGGAGGACCTTAAGGTTCACATATAGCAACACCCTAGAGGTCCAGGGCCCTAAGGAAGTTAGATTAGCCTCAACCAGAGCCAGGCCTTCTCAACACTGGCTCCGGCCTGGTGGAACACTCTGTCTCATGAGACCAGGGCCCTGCGGGATCTGATTTCTTTCCGCAGGGCCTGTACGACAGAGTTGTTCTACCTGGCCTTTGGCTTAGAATCAGTTTGATTCCGTCCCCTCTTTCTTTTTCCTTCCTCCTCCTATGAAGAGACTGCATCCTAATGTTTTAATGTTGTACCTTAATCTTTTAAATTGTATTTTAATCAACTTGTTTTTATTATTGGTTGTTAGCCGCCCTGAGCCCGGTCTTGGCTGGGGAAGGCAGGGTATTAAAAAAAAATAATTATTATTTGACAAAGTGAGAGTTTATGCTTTTTGCTCCCCACTCATGGAGCAGGGAACAAAGACGAAGATTTGATCAGAAGCAGAAAATACCTGGCATTTAGTTGGAACAAAATAGAGCAGGGTGGGAAGAGTATGTAATTCCTTGGTGTCTCTCTCCTCCACTCCTCCGTCATCCCCATGCCTCATTTGCTGAATATTTTACCAATTATACATACAGTATTCATAATATGCAGAGAATTTTCTTTGCCTTCCTCCCTTGGGTCAGTGGCTAGATTGTAAGCCACTTGGGGCAGAGGAACCGTCTTTCCAGAATTTGTAAAGCACCATGTACCGTAGTAGTATGAAAATAAAACAAACAAACAAACCCAAAGCGTAATTTTTAGGTGGGTGAAAATATCTCTCAACGTTGGTTGCAGGGGCCATGGCAGAAAGGAAGCAGCAAAATTTTAGCAGCTTTTCAAAAAACCACGCACCATGAATCTAAGTACGGTTACAGTTCCCCATCGTGTTTAGTCATTTAACATGCACAGGATTACAGTGCAATTGAGAAGTCTAATTGGTCAGTTTCCTACTCTTACTTACCCGGGAGTAAGGTAACGAACTAAAAACAGTAACAAACTAAAAACAGGAACTAGTTCTGAATAGACATATACAGCATTAGAATAATTTCTCCAATTCATAGCAAACATCCACATGTTTTCTGAATGTCCACTTGTTTTGTGGGGTACCATAGCCTTTTTTTCAGTGGGAGAGACATAGAGTGCAAATGTATGTATGTATGTGCATTTGCCTGCCTGCAGTGGAAGATGGCAAACTTTCAGAATAACTCCCGTTGCAGAACCTGCTTCTTAGGATTCAGAGAGGTAAGATTTTTCCAAGTCGTCACCACAAACACCAGACTGGGTTTATATGTCTGGGAAATGCTGAAAATATCATTTCCCCTGCACTGCAATTCAAGATAGACCCAGAGCCATCTTTGATGACATAAATTACATGATGTTTGCTGTTAATAAAGGAATCAAGAGACTGCTGGTAGGTTAAGCAACACAAACCCTTTTCTTTTTTTAAAAAAATTTTTTTATTGGATTTTCACATTTTATAACAACACACACACAGACATATAAATGGTTTCATATCTTTGCTTTCATAACCCTCTTTCCCTGACTCCCCCCCCCCATACATCCCAATTTCCATATTAAATTCAGCAAGTTCTTATTTCCTTCCCCAATCCTATTCTTATCATGTTTAAATTTGATTCTTTTTGTTAGGCCCAATTCAATAATCTTTTGCTTATATACATTAGATCCTTATTCTAAGATCAATCAAAATTCTTATACAAAAAATTACCCTTTTTTTTATTAAAATATGAATCAACATTATAAAAAAAAAACCAAAAATCCTAAAATTTTAAATTCTACTTTTCCCCTTCCCTCCCTGCCCAGGTATCTGTCCCTTCCAAAATAACTGTCCTCTTCTAAGATCCCTAGCCCGGATTTCTCACGTCAGAGGCCTTTAAGTCTATTTCAGTCTCTCCCTGCCTGTTCTGTTGGTAATCCATTTTATTGGTCTTCAAGTCTCGGGAGGTCTCTTCATCCTTTCTCAGATCAATCCTAGTTAGAAGGACTTGGTGCCAAGGTTCTGCCAAAGGTCCCCAAAGTCCCAAGTCATCAATTCCAGAAAAGAGGAGGAAGCGCCAGTTATATTTCTTTATTTTTTTAATTTCCCATCTTTTATTGTGTCCAGCGGCTTCCTCCCTTGCTTCTCTCTCTCCATGACTTGTAGTCCAAAGGGCTTCTCTGTTCCTTGGCTGCAAAGAGTCCTGTAAGAAGTTTAACAACTGTACTTTCTCCCCTTCGACCTGTTTTTCCTCCAACTCCAAAGATATCTTTTCTGGTTCAGCTGCAGAATCTTCCAGAGTCAATTCCTTCCTTCCATCAGCAGGATTACTTGTCTTAGAGATCAAGGTCATCAACTGTTTATCCATAATCATAGCTTGCTCTTGTAAAGTTCCCACGAGAAAGAAGGCTCTTTCTATTTCTGCTAGTAGTTTTCCTTCTGCAGCCATTGTAATGTCTCCAGTCCCCTCTAGAGGGATTGCCATTGTTAAAGTTCTGTACCAACAGTCTTTTTAGCTCGTTATTTACTTTGTTTCCAACCACTTCTAGTTGAATATAACACTTTGTAAATCCAAAAGATATAAAGTAATACAGTTCTCTTAGTCCTGCCGTTTGACAGCTCACTTGACAGCTGTCAAAACTCTGTTCTTTCGCGCTAGGCTGTTACAGGGTACTCCCGGGTTCGGGGGGGGGGGTACACAGAAATTTTCTGAAACTCTCCTCTTTCCTCCAGCACAGCTTAGAAAAAAAAATGACTTGTTCACGTAAATTGATAAAATCTCTGTCAATCTCCGAAAGACACGAGATTATTTCTCTCTGATCTTAGGCTTTCGCTCCTTGCTTTAAATTGTCTGTATGAGGGGGGGTGCGGACTTCCCTTTAGCACGTCCCCCCCGGTCGCCAGATTAGGGATAAAATTTCTTTTAAAGATCGAATTTCCTTTACTCACGGGGTGTTTACTTTCAGTCCAAATGTCGGGAAGAAAGCTGACGCTCTCCGGCAATGGCTTGCGGCTTCACTCCACTGAGGTAGCGGTCTACTCTCAGCACCACGCCACTCCTCGTACCTTCTCCGCAGCCTTTAAAAAGGCTCTTTGACTGTCGAGGAGGGCACTTAAGGTGCCCACCGAGTCACCAGGTCCACAGGTATCCGCACCTGTGGTTTCTAAGGGTCCCCGCGTCGCCGGCGCGGCAAGACCCGTTCTCAGCGGAGCCGATTCCCCCCGGAGCTCGGAGGGAATCCGCCATTAATCCGATCGCGTCAACCCGGAAGTCAACACAAACCCTTTTCAGTGCCAAACCATGCTGCCTTTAAAAAGGCAGCCAATTTGCTTTGCAGATGTTCTAAGGTGGTTTCCCTTTTTGCTTGTGAGATGGTAGAACTTCTGTTTTCTGAATGTCCACCTGGCCTGTGGAGCACCACAAACCTTAGCCTTACTTCAGGTGGGGGTTGACCAGTGGCCCACAAGTTGTTGCTAGACAACAACTCCCACTATCCCTGCCTGGGGCTGATAGGAGTCTGAGTCCCAACATCTGCAAGGCCACAGAACTCCCATCCCCAGCCTTAGATGAAACCCTGCTTTCTTGGGGAGGAGCAACAAACCAATGAAGGATCCTGCCAGGTGTACAAGTGAGGAACTGCTGCCAAAATCGCAGGGCAGCAGCACATATTGCAGAAGTTAGAAATGGCTGAGCCAGGCCACAGAAGGATGAGAGCAAGTCCCATCCCCCCCACCCCCGACTGAGATTTCATGGCATTTTGATTCAGTCCAAAGAACTGGAAAATATGAAGGCACGTTTTGATGCAGTAAGATTTATTCCAAAGAATTAGAAAATATGAAGGCACATTCTACTTATCAAATTGTAACTTCAGCAAGAAAGGATGCTGGGATGTGTGTGTGGGTGTGTGGGTGTGTGTGTGTGTGTGTGAGAGAGAGAGAGAGAGACAGACAGACAGACAGACAGACAGACAGACAGACCAATCGACCTCTCTTAGGTTCCTCCCCATAGCAACCAGACCTACGCCGTGCCCCTTCGGTAATGAGTGCAGCTAGGCTTAGATACCTATATTCCAGCAAGTGGCATGTGTGTGTGCGCGCCATTTTGACACGAATGCCCAGCACTCTCCCACCCTGGTCTCAGACCCAGCTCTGCTGCTGGTGCTGCTGCTGCTGCTGCTTCTGTTGCAGAGCTTTGGCAGCCAGGGTCCAGCGCTCCAGCCACTGCTGCAGGGTGAAGCCAAGGCGGCGCTCGGTGGGGAGTACAAACTGCGCGGGTTGCTCCCACCTGGAAGAGGGAAAACAGAGAGGGGTTTTCAGAGTGGCAGCTGGGATAGTTTTTTGCAGGACCCCCACACACACCTCAAACCCCAAGAACCTCAGAACTGATGGGTCCTGTACACCCATTTCTTTCTCTTTTTTAAGGGTGAACGCAGAAATCCCTGTCAACTAGGGCTCCTTCAGACTCTGGGGTTTATTTTGCAGGTGCATCCCACAACATGCCATTGCATTGGGGTGGATACTAGACCACCCACACATTATTCCATATATATATATTTCTGTTTTACAATTTAAAGCACTCATTTTTACATCCTTAAAATATCAATGACTTCCCTTGTCTTTCCATGGTTCATTTTACATATCATAAATCTCTGCACATTTTACAAAAGCTGTACTATTCAGTATTCCATTATTACATCCATCAAAACATATATTCAATAAACGTTTTCAAATCTTCTCTAAACGTATGTTCTTCTTGTGCTCTTATTCTATATGTTAAGTGCAAGCTGCAAATATTCTGTCAACTTGAGTTGCCATTCTTCTTTGGTTGGGGCCTCGCTCGTTTTCCATTTTGGGGCTAATAAAACACAGGCCGCAAGTAGCATACATACATAACCTTTTTTTAATACATGGGAATTTCAGTCTGAATTATCCCCAACAGAAAGGACTCTGATTTTTTGGGGGAAAATACTTTTAAACTTTTTTTCAATTAATTATGGATCATTTCCCAATACTCTTTTACCCTCTTACAAGTCCACCACAGATGAAAGAACGTTCCCTCCATCTCTTTGCATCTCCAGCACTTGTCTGATTCTGCCTTATACATCTTAGCAAGCCTACTCGGAGTGAAATGCCATCTGTAAATCATTGTCAAGTAATTCTCCTTCAAAGAATAATATGCTGTGAACTTCAAATCACTTTTCCAGAGGTTTTCCTAGAGGTTAAAATCTATATTGTGTCCTATATCTATTCCCCAGTATCCACACATTATTCCTCATGGATGATGGGACCCATGTTTGAGTAAGGCTGCCCTAACCCAAAGGTCTAGGGACGCGGGTGGCGCTGTGGGTTAAACCACAGAGCCTAGGACTTGCCAGTCAGAAGGTCGGCGGTTCGAATCCCCGCAACGGGGTGAGCTCACGTTGCTTGGTCCCTGCTCCTGCCAACCTAGCAGTTCGAAAGCACGTCAAAGTGCAAGTAGATAAATAGGTACCACTCAGGCAGGAAGGTAAACGGCGTTTCCGTGCGCTGCTCTGGTTTGCCAGAAGCAGCTTAGTCATGCTGGCCACGTTACCTGGAAGCTCCCTCGGCCAATAAAGCGAGATGAGCACCGCAACCCCAGAGTCGGCCATGACTGGACCTAATGGTCAGGGGTCCCTTTACCTTTAACCCAAACGTAGATTGCCATGTTGAGTCCATTATCTCCCATCAGCCCCCCAAGCAGCATGGGCAACAGCCAGGGATGATGGGAGTTGTGGTCCCAACTGCATCTGGAAGGGACTAGGCTCAGGAAAATATCCCACAATGCCCTGCCAACCTCCCTCCACTTACCAGGCATCCACAACAGCCTGTACCTCCTGCCAACGCTCAATACGACACCGGCACTGATCCGTCATGCGCTGGATCCGGGGCAACAGCTCAAGGACCTGCTCCTCATCGTGGCTCTGCACCTCCCGCACAAGAGCTGGGGGGGGGGGGGAGAGGGAGATTTGGGAAGAACTCGCTGAGTATCAAGCAGTAACTATTGTGGGTGGCCTAGGGGTTAGTCCACATCATACGCAAAAATGGAAACTAAAAATGCATTTTTGAAATTGTATGGTAGGATAGGAGCAACTCCCTGCTTGCACCAATGAAGCCTAGCACAGAACGGAAGGAAGTGTATTCCTGGAGTTAGCCTAAGACAGAGGATTTCAACCTTTTTGAGTCCAATCACATTCCTTCTGCCGCTCCTCTGTAGGGAAATATGCTCTGAGCCTCAGAAATCCAGCTATGTCACCCCTTGTCTGCAGAGCCGGTAGCCCGTCACCCCTTTTTGAAACCCCTCCCTTGTGGAGTGTTCCCTCAGCCTCCTCTCTCCTTTCCTTGAGAGTCCTCCGGGCACCAAAGTAGCCCCTGTTGTTTGCAGCACCCCAGGGGTGCCACGGCACACTGGTTGAAAACCACTGGCATATAAGGTATTTTCCAGTGTTCCTGAGAAAGAACATTGATGGGGATTGGTTGAGCCATTGGTGGAGGGCCACAGGTGAGGAAACTAGGCCTATTCCAGTGTTTTGGCTGGGCAGGAACTCCGATAATGCCTCTTGCTTGAATGCAGAATACAGAGGGGGCATGTGTGTTTGTGTGTGTGTGTGTGTGTGTGTGTAGAAACCAGCCTATTGTACAAGGGATAACATTCACACCTGTTGCTCCACCCACTTGTGCTTCTGGCCCCGCCCACAACTGGCACATGGCCTTCAAAAGCTTGCCTAGAAAGGAATGTGGCCTTCAGGCTGTAGGAAAAAACACCTCCCCCTTTCTTTCAGGAAGTGGATATTCCCAGCCCTAACTGAAGGTGCTGGGGACTGAAGCTGGGACCTTTACATGGGAAGCAGATGCTTCACCCACAACCCTTCTCCAAGACGTGCCACGCTAAGGCCGACTCACCCTGCGCATCTGGCTCTGGGGAGTTATCCAGCTGGCGCTGCAGGCTTCCCAGCGCCCTCTGCTTTGAGCCAAGTTGGGCACGCAGGAGCATGAGCATCTTCTTCAGCTCTGTGGTGTGCACAAGCAGCTCCTCCGGGGCCTGGAGACAGAGAGGAATGATGGAGCACAGGGCACAGCAGACATCAACACAAGATGCTGGAGAGCAACACGGGAAGGCCTCCCATTTTAGAAAAACCTATCTAGGGCAGATTTTAGACCACTGGTAAAGGTTCGGAGTTAAGGGTACCGAGTCATTTTGACAAGTAGCAGCCCTATTTAAAATAAAGCTTCATGTTTAATTTCCAGCTATTTCACCCAAGAAACAGACGTTTCATTTGATGTGGCAATGAACTGCATTTTGTTCTCTTGATACGGGTGATGGATATGGCTGGGCAATATAGTGATATATTGCCCAAAACCAGTTTGAAGTCAAAACCGGTATGATATCAGTTTCACAATTTTTGACCTGGCAATATGTTGCAAACCATGATGAGATTTTTGCATAATGCACACACAATGTGGGGAGAAACTGTGAAACCAGCCAATGCCTCAACATTATTTCAGACATTGTGACATATCAGTATATCGGAATGTTTAGCAAGTGATCTGTCATGATGTTGAAAACCAGTTATCGCTCAACCCTAGTGATGGACTAATCCAACAAAATTCTGTCCTGTTCTATAAAGTAAAAAGGTAAAGGTAAAGGGACCCCTGACCATTAGGTCCAGTCTTGGCCGACTCTGGGGTTGCGGAGCTCATCTCGCTTTATTGGCTGAGGGAGCCAGCGTACAGCTTCCGGGTCATGTGGCCAGCATGACTAAGCCACTTCTGGCACACGGAAACACCGTTTACCTTCCTGCCTGAGTGGTACCTATTTATCTACTTGCACTTTGATGTGATTTCGAACTGCTAGGTTGGCAGGAACAGGGACCGAGCAATGGGAGCTCACCCCGAACGGGGATTCGAACTGCCTACCTTCTGATCAGCAAGTCCTAGGCTCTGTGGTTTAACCCACAGCGCCACCAGCATTCTATAAACTAGGGCATACCTAAAGGTGCATACAGAATACAAATGCACACTTCACGGGACTGGGGTCGCCCAGAGCTCTCTGCTTTCACAGACAGGCCATGGCAATTATGTCAGCTTCTGCATAATATGTGAAGCCGCTAGGACACATTTATTTATTTTTTGCTAGAAAAGGAGCCTGCAAAAAAGGCTGTGTGGGATCCCAGGAACATGGGGAAGCCACCTTGCACCAGGCCAGGCTATTTGTCCATGAAGTATGACTCCCACCATCTGTTTCCTGATCCTTTTAACCTAGAGACAGCTAACCTGAGGCCCTCCAGAAGCTACTGGACTACAGCTCCCACCATCCCTGACCTCTGGGCCATGGTGGCTGGGGATGATGGGAGTAGCAGTCTAGCAAAAGCTGGAGTGTCACAGGTGAGTGCCTGCTGTCCTGCTATAAGCAAAACGGTGAACTCAGGACTTCCTGCATGGGATCTACCACTGGGCTATTGGGGGAGGTGGGTGGGGGAAGAAAAAGTTATTTCAAGTGATCCAGCCCAGTTAGCTTCCTCCCCCACCCCACCTAGATATAAACCAAGCCCGCAGCAGAGAGGCACTCACCTTGTAGAGAGGGAAGGCAACTCCCTGGCACACATTGAGGAAGGGCTGGTACACGGCTGGTGCTGTTCGGCTCAGGCGGTGGATAGAAAGCTCATGGGCGGGGATTCGCTGAGACCTGAAATATTTTTTGGGGTGTGTGTGTGTTTCAAAAAGAAGGGCTCGCGATTTCCTCTCCACCCTTGTCTTCAAATCAAAGATGGAGGATGCATTCTGATCGCAACGCACACACATTTGTGTGCTTGCTTGAGGTATGAACATGGGCCCAGCCCACGCTATACACATTTAAAGCAGTATCGTACCACTTTGAATCCTTTACGGCTTCCCCCAAAGAATCCTGGGAAATGTAAAAGCCAGCAAGAGTTGTTAGGAGAGCCCTCTGCCCCGCACAGAGCCACGATTCCCAGAGTTCCCCGACTGTTAAACCACTCTGGGAATTGTACCTCTGGCAGGGGAATAAAGGACTCCCAAGAAACTCTTGGCACCCTTTACAGTTCCCAGGATTCTCTGGGGAAAGGCATGGCAATTTAAAGTGGCATGATACTGCTTCAAATGTTTAGTGCAGATGGGGCCATGGGATACACACAGCTCTAAGCGCAGTCAGGCTTAAAATATAAATTAACCACCCTCCAGATTACGCATCAGAGAAGGACAAGACTCGGAACCCATATCAATCTCATTTGAATATAGTTTAACTATTTGTACTTGTTTCGGCCAATATCTTCCGGCTTTGATCATCACAGGAGGAGCCAGGACCAATTAACCATCCACCTCCAACCAGCAAAAGTCTTTAGCAGCCTTGCCCACCCTGCTGTCTCAACTCTAGCATGGTCCATGGTCAGTTGCAGTTCAACAGCATTTGGGGAGCACCAGAATCAGGGAAGCCTGCTCTTACTTGCAGCCAGTTCTCCAGCTTCAACCATTTCGGGAGACATGGCCAAAGCGTGACTTTGCTCTTTTAAAAATGAGAAACTTAGAAGTAGGTATCTTGCTGCCCATTGTAGGGCTCTCCTGTTTCTAGAGCCCACAGCGTTGCTCATCCATGGGGAGGGGAGAAGGAGGACTCACGCAGGGAGATTGCGGCGCAGCAGGCAAGGCAGAGCGATGGTCCCAAACTGTCGAACCTCGCGGTCCACCCTATCCTCCAGTTGCTCTGCTGCTCCCTTCACCAATTGCTCTTGAGGCAGCAGTTTCTTTTCTATGAAGTCTTGGATCTGATGGAGAGACATAAAAGAAAAACCAGCATGGTCACAAAGGTGCCACGTAAGCACAGTACCTCTGCTTCCAGGTGCAGAACATGGAATCTCAGGTCTCCTCGCTGCACTTTTTAGAAGATTTATTTTGAAAGTTTCTAGTCCTCAACGTTGCAGAACCCCACTTGGGTCAGGAACAACTCTAGTGGCAGTATGTCTGGAGGCAGTTGGAGGATGGATGGCAGCTAACAGATTGAGGTTGAATCCTGACAAGACAGAAGTACTGTTTTTGGGGAGACAGGGGGCGAGCAGGTGTGGAAGACTCCCTGGTCCTGAATGGGGTAACTGTGCCCCTGAAGGACCAGCTACACAGCCTGAGAGTCATTCTGGACTCACAGCTGTCCATGGAGGCACAGGTCAATTCTATGTCCAGGGCAGCTGTCTTCCAGCTCCATCAGGTAATCAGGCTGAGACTGTCTCGCCAGAGTGGTGCATGTTCTGGTTATCTCCCACTTGGACTACTGCAACGTTTGAAGGTGACCCGGAAACTACAACTAATTCAGAATGCGGCAGCTAGACTGGTGACTGGGAATGGCCACCAAGACCATATAACAATGGACCTGAAAGACCTACATTGGCTCCAAGTACGTTTCCGATCACAATTGAAAGTGTTGGTGCTGGGGGGCCACCAGGTGGCGCATTGGAAGATGGCCGACAATAACATCTCTCCGATCCACACGAGGTAATTAAGAGGCTGCTATGGGAAGTATGCAGCCTTCCCGCCCGCCCCCCCAAGGAGATGGGGGGGACTGCCTTGCCAGCGGTGTCCATAATGCACCCCGGATTCGAAAGAAGGGGGTGCCCGGTCACTTGGCACAAGCCCTCGGTAAAGTCGGCTCTTCCTGACGCTGTCTCCAATCAGCGCCCTGGTTCGCTTTAGCTCGAAAATATAATTGGAAAGAAGCTAAAGCACATACATCAAGCAAAGTTCGGGAGATAAGACTGCTGATTAATGGATCTCTGTGACCGGAGCGACGGACGGGACAAATAAATCAAGTGATGAATCACCATTAAGAGACTGGTATGTTTGGAGTGAAACGGAAGGGGGGTGGAGGAAAAAAACTTTTCTTTTCTTTGCCTTATGTGAATATTAATAACCCTCCCCCCCAGAAAGAAGATCGTTGCATTTTATTAATCACAAGCAGGAATTCAAGAACTGTGTGGAGTGAATTACTGATCAAAGAGAGGATTGGTAAACATTGGAGAACATAGGAAAGTTTT
Organism: Podarcis erhardii; assembly: GCF_964252035.2. NCBI lineage: Eukaryota > Metazoa > Chordata > Lepidosauria > Squamata > Lacertidae > Podarcis > Podarcis erhardii. The sequence continues at coordinate 75,455,118 of NC_138511.1, forward strand.
TATGATGTAGTTTTAAATGGCGTCTCGCTAAGACAGGCTTCTCTAAGAAAGACGGGGGGGGGGGGGGGGCGGAGGACCAGGATCATTGGAATGTGAATGATGATTGGAATGTGATCTAAACCTGGCAGAGCCCTTTGTGATATACTTGGCAAGCCTGGGAAAATTAAAGGACAGACCGAGGATAAATTCTTTACGGAAGTGTGGAATGGCATCTGTCCCTATGTGATATGATTTTTGGGAGAGTCTAAAACCCACACAGAGGATGTTTGTTTCCAACCCGCTTGTGAAGATTATCAGAAATCGCAAAGAATGGAATATATGATAACAACAAGAAGTTGAAGAAAGTAATGAAGAGACTATCTGGACAGAACTGGATAGAATTGTCTAATTAAAGCAGCAATATAAGTGATGCTTGGACCCCCGTTCGGAGCTTGAAGTATGGGTACCCCCAACAAAATTTAAAAATCTGGCTGTATAATTTGGAACTAATGTGATTTGGAAATAATGCAATTTGATTGGCCTGTTAATAAAAATTATTTTTTAAAAAAGAAAGCGTTGGTGCTGACCTTGAAAGCCCTAAACAGCCTCGGTCCAGTATACCTGAAGGAGCATCTCCACCCCATCATTCAGCCTGGATACTGAGGTCCAGCTCCGAGGGCCTTCTGGCGGTTCCCTCACTGTGAGCAGTGAGGTTACAGGGAACCAGGCAGAGGGCCTTCTTGCTAGTGGCGCCCGCCCTGTGGAATGCCTTCCCATCATATATCAGGGAAATAAACAACTATCTGGCTTTTAGAAGACATCTGAAGGCAGCCCTGTTTAGGGAAGTTTTTAATATCTAATGTTTTACAATTTTTTATGTGCTGTAAGCCGCCCAGAGTAGCTGGGGAAATGTAGCCAGGTGGGTGGAGTATAAATAATAAAATTATTATTATTACTAAATGCCACGATTCTTGCTGCTAAGAAGCCGTGCTCCATCCTCTATCAATGGTCACCCGGCAGCAGTCGTTACATCAGGCTGCAGGAGGAGGGAATAGGTGGGGTGTAGGGCCACTCTGTCAGCGCAGCTGAGAGAATAGCAACTTTTGGTGCCTCTTCCCCAAGCTCTTGTATCCTAGCTGGCCATTAGAAGACCAGCATTCAACTAAGAACTTGCATTGCTGTTGGCAGATTTCCTCCTCCCTCCAAATTCATCTTCCTCTTATGCCATGCCTTTTCCTAGTGCTCGTCGGTTAAACGGGCCAGGAAACAGCTAATGGGAAAGACCCACCTCTGCCCGAGATCCTGGAGAACCGCAGGTGCCAGTCAGACGAGATAATCCTGGGCTGGGTGGGCAAATAGACCAACCTGGCATAAAGCAGATTCTTAGGTCCAGCATATGAATTTTGTAGCATGACCAGTCTGGCTTTAAGCAGATGGTGCATTAGATATGGGGGAACCTGGTGACTAGATGACCCTTTCAGTCTACAATTCTAAGATAATTTAATGGAGGGCACCAGGTTGGGCTACAAATCCCATTAGCCTTGACCAATGGGGATGTTGCACGGGGCTGATGGGAGCTGGTAGTCCACCCTCGTCCTCTCAGAATCTGCTGCTGCCCCTTAGCCTGACCCCAACATCTAGCATGCCCTCCTTTTTACATAGCCAGACTTCATCTCCCAACTTCTAAGCAACAGATTCTGGCACATTGCCACCCCGGGCCATAAATATATTCGTGTAGAGGTGAAAGGGAGCCTCAGATCTTGCCTCTGCCTGGTCCTTGCGAAGCTGTGATTTAAGATACGACGTTCCCTTGATGAGCGCCCGGATGTGCTGCTGTTTCTCATTCTGTAGGAAGGAGGCAGAGAAGGGAGATTAAGGTGCTACTTTTCAACAGACTGCACAAGGCACCCCCTTCCCCCAAAGCCTCTCCTAATGGCAGAGGCACACACACGGCCACATTCACATCATCCAGTAAAAGCAGTATGGCACCACTTCAGTCACAGCTTCCCCCAAAGCATTCTGGAAGCTGAAGTTTGTTAAGGGGGCTGGGAGTTGTCAAGAGATCCTCGCAGAGCTAAAGTTCCCAGAGTGGTTTAACACACCATTCCACTTCACAGGGCACTCTGAAAAGGGAAAGAGGGGGCTTTCAACAACCTCCTCCAATACAGGACCTGCCAGATGTTGCCAGAGGCACCACCAACCAATCAACATGACCTGTGGCCAGGGATGATGGGTATTGTAGTCCATTATATTTATGCGGGGGGACAGGGGGCGGAGAGAGAGAAACAAGATTGGCTCTTCCTAACCTAGAAGTTGACATCCTTCTGTATAATCAGCCCTGTTTAGGGAAGCTTTTAATGTTTGATACATTACTGTATTTTAATATTTGGCTGAAAGCCACCCAGAGTGGCTGGGGAAGCCCAGCCAGATGGGTGGGGGTATAAATAATAAATTATTATTATTCATTCACATCCTGCTTACATGCCAAAATGGCTTCTAAGCAGTATTGTCTCAAGACTTTTGACGCTACTCCTCAGACTCTCTGGATCTATTACTGGCATACCTCAGTTGGCTGTTCATCTCAGGGTCGTGGGTTCAAGCCCCACGTTGGGCAAGAGATTCCTGCATGGCGGGGGGTGGGACTAGATGACCCTGGGGGTCCCCTTCCAACTCCACACACCTATGATCCCGAGACCCACACAACTCTCCCCCCCTCAAATATTTATCCTCCCTTCCACCCACTCACCACCAGGTGGCGGAAGTCCAGGATGCTCTGGCGTTTAGCTTGCACAGCCTGCAGTTCCTCGTGCCGGGTCCTCACTGCCTCTTCCAGCTCCCGGCAGCCCTGCAGAAGTCCGTCTCTGTATCCCCTCAACCGCACGGCTCGAAGCTCCAGCTCAAACGCAGCTCTGGGGATGGGAGGCAGCATGAAAAAAAGGGGGAAGAGAATCCCCGACACGTGTCTGTTCACACAGTGCACTTATTTTATTTATGGGTGTTTCCCCGTTTGCTTCCACTGCCCTTATTTTTATTCAACACCCCCCAATTGCACCCAAGGCTACTACTGCCCCCCTGGGTCATTCCAGCATACTGCCCCCTCCCCAGGGGCTGGTATCGCCCACTTTGGGAAACACTGGCTTAGAGTTTTGTTTTTAAAAGTGAGATGCACAGCTCCATTGCTGCTCATGGTCTCCCCTGAAGGAACCGCAACTGCAAGATCCGTCTTCTCACCTGGCCAGGATAGAGCGCTCCGAGTCATCAGACAGCAGGCTATGCATCTCCTGGACAACAGCTTCCAGCCGAGCCAAGAGGCTCCTCTCCTGGGCATTTAAAGGGATCTGCTCCACACAAAGCATCTCGCACTTGCTCCAGCCCTCCTGGAGAGGAATTGAAATTGAAATACTTTATTGTCACATGTACAACTTGTATATAGTGAGATTACACGAGCACCCCCCACTCAGCTCTCTTAGTCTTAATTCCCCTCATTTACTGACACACACCCACCAAACCCGAAAGTCAGTTGCCCCGTTGTTATCTTTTCATTCAGCAGCCTCACAGCCCACAGATAGAAGCTGTTCTTTACCCTGTTGGTGCGACTAATCATGCTTCTATATCTTCTGCCCAAGGGCAGGAGATCAAGAAAGTGCTGGCCAGGGTGTGAATCATCCCTGAGGATTTTCCTCACTCTCCTGAGGCAAAGTTCTTCCGCTATTTCCTCCAGCGGATTCACAGGACAGCCCATAATATCTTGTGCTGTATTCACCACCCTCTGTAGGTACTTCCTATCAGTTGATGTCAAACCAGGAAGAAGGAAAGCAAAGACTATGAGCTCCCCCCTTTCTTTGGCACCCAACCCCTATGGAAAATGACAGTGCTGACAAAGCTGGGGAAGGTTTGGCTCAGTGGCAGAGCATCTGCTTCGTACACAGGAAGTCCCAGGTTCAATCCCTGACATCTCCAGGCAAGGCAGGGAAAAGCCCCTGTCTGGAAGCCTGGAGAGCTGCTGCCGATCGAGTGCAGACAGAACTGAACTCGAGGGACCAAAGGTCTGACTCAGTAGAAGGCAGCTAATAAATAATAATAATAATAATTTATTTATATGCCGCCCACCTACCTGGATTGCCCCAACCACTCTGGGCTGCTTCCAACAAATTAAAACACAGTAAGACATTACACATTAAAAACTGCCCTATACAGGGTTGTCTTTCAGATGTCTTCTTAAAGTCAGAGAGTTGTTTATTTCCTTGACATCTGATGGGAGGGCGTTCCACAGGGTGGGTGCCACTACCGAGAAGGCCCTCTGCCCAGTTCCCTCTAACATCATTTCTCATAGTGAGGGAAGCACCAGAAGGCCCTCGGAGCTAGACCTCAGCGTCCAAGCTGAACAATGTGGGTGGAGACGCTTGTTCAGGTATACAGGGCCAAGGCCATTTAGGGCTTTAAAAGTCAGGACCAGCTCTTTGAATAACGCTCAGAAACATAGCTTCCAATGTCCTTAATCACCAGATCCGCCTTAAATCCTGCTGCCCAAAATAATTTGGAGAGATCAATTATACACTTCCAAGGAAACAAGTTTTCAGATAACTGGTGTCTTTAGTTAGCTCTCTTAGAATTCACACAAGAGTGAATATGGGCAGCACAAGCACCTTCAAGCAGTGAAGAACTGAATGTATGAACTGGCCGAAGTAAAAGCTGCATTGGAAATGACACTCATTCAGAAACTCAGACAAGGTAGGTGTTTGACAGCCCTATTCACGAGAGATGAAACAGACCATGTGTGAACCATAGCTATAGATTCAGCCACAAGGGAGCGCCAAGGGCCGTCACCTGGATGAGGGTCCGGACAGAGGGTAGGTCATTCATTGGCTCCGAGACATCCTCCAGGTGGGCATTATCATAGCGAAACCTGAGCATGGGGCAGAAAGGAGAGAACTGTAGACCCCGAAGTGCCTCATCAGATAACGAGGGGAAGACTCTGACTTTGCGCGATTGCTTGACATTGTGCGTTTCCCTCCACCCCCACCACTTCCCCCGAGCCTTGATGGACTTACTGGTGCCAAAGAACAGCGATGCTTCCATAAAAAATAGCTGGTTCGGGGCCAGCCAGGTTAAGTTACCCACAGAGAAACATTGCGGGTAATTGAAATGGGAGCCAGTGAAAAACCTCAGACCTTCTCCCAGTCCATGCCTCCTCTCCCTAGGTCACAACCTTCCCTGGCCATGGCTCATTATTATTATTATTTAGTAATTAATTAAATTTGCATACTGCCCTATACACCCCAGGTCTCAGGGCAGTTCATGAAATAAACATCACAATATAAAAAAGCAGAAAATACATAATGAAAACAAAAACAAAGACAACCCAATAATCCCGCCTTCCACGGCACTGGCTGTCAATCAGTGGCTGTCTGATTAAAGAGGAACATTTTTGCCTGGCACCTAAATGAAGGCACTAGGTGAGCCTCCCTGGGGAGAAAAAGTCCCGTTCTCATGCTGCCACCCTCCGGACCTCTCCAGAGGCTGCCCGGGGGTGCTGGGTGGTGTCATTAGCCCAGGATACCCAACACCGCCACCCCTCTCCCCCAGGGCAGGACCTACTTGAGGGCTTCCACATCCCTAGGAATGTTGATGCTGGTGGTGAGCTCCTGCAGCTGCTGTGTGTTGTGCAAGGCAAGGTGCTCCAGGGCTGAAAGGATGTGGGCTGGAGGGTGGGAGCCAGCTACTTTCTGTGGGGAGACAGGGAAAGCTAGTGAGGATGACCTCAAAGACAGAGAGAGAGAGAAGAGACTGCTCACAGGCAGTCATAGAGCAGGCTGTCCAAGCACAGCAACAGGCTTCCTCGTTGCTGCTCAGCAATGTGTGGTCCTACCTCCACAACGCTCAGCCAGTGCTGGTAGGAAGGGTTCAGCTGCTCCTCATTCATCCCGCTGCTGAGAGACACCAAAGGAAAAAGAGAGAGAGAGTGTTAGAAATTCAAGGGCAGGTGCAGGGAACCTGTGGCCCTCCATATGTGGCTGAACTACAACTCCCATCAGCCCCAGCATGCATAATCCAGCAACATCTCTGGAGGGCTGCAGGTTCCCCCAAACCTGCTCAGGGAGGCAGGTAAGAATGACCAGGATGCTTTTCAAAGGGGAAGGATACCAAAAGGGAAAGGGCACTCCCAAATGGTTTGAAGACCTAAGGTGTCTGGAAAGGACAAACTTGTGTGGGTGTAGAATTGGGGAGAGGGTCTTTAGCTGTAAGGGCTTTAGAAAGGGAGCATCATGGCACTGGACCAAGCCTGGAAGCAGATGGGGAGCCAGTGCAGGAATTTCGTGGGGGGAGTAGAATTATGAACTGCTTTCCTTCTAGAAGATCCCAGGTTCAGCCCATCACAACTCATAGAATCATACGAGATAGCGGTAACCTGGCAGAAGCAGGCAAAGTCCCACTAAAGCAAACCCCCCATCTAAAAAACTGGAGGATTAGCACTGCAGCGGAGACCTCAGAGTCCCAGTTCGGTTAGCCAGCAATATGTTGGGCCGTCCAAAGAGACTGTGGCTCATTTTCTAGATACCCAATGTGAAATCCGGAAGCTGGGCACTCGTGGAGCAAGGGAGAGATCTACAATGCAAGGCTAATGGGAGGAAAGTATACAAAACATGGGCGAAATGTAAGGGAAGTGGAAAAGGCTGGAAAAGGGTGGAAGATAGGCTCTTACAGAAAATGCCCTGATACGCTGTGCTCAAAGAGGGTCTTCAGGAAGTGGAAGCGCAGCTGGCAGGCCTCCTGGACATCTCGCTGGAGAGAAACAAGGGACAGACCTCAGCTAAGGTTTTCCCCCCCAAATACACCTACCTCCAGCCTGTTAAAAAATGAGTCAGCAGAGACGATGGCTCAATCCCCACAATGCACTGGCAGGCTAACTCTTATCTGTGCTATGGGGCAGATTTGGGAGAAACTTTGCGTATAAAAACTCAGGTTACAGCATGCTGTGTGTGTTCTGGTGGTGCAGGACTTGTTGAAGGTTATATAATGAAACTGTGGGTTTGAGTGAATATTTTTTGAAGAGATCATCTGAGGAAGAAGTTGGAAAATTGGCAGACTTCAGAGAACTCGTTAAGTTGAAGGACTCTGCAAGCAACTGAACCAAGGACTTGGCTGTGGACATTAACGCAAGCACGGACTTTGAAGCAAATAGCCCTCTCTGGGCTCAGAGAAAGGAGATAACTTGTAACATCTATAAATAGTGTATGTATGTGAAGTGCATGTTGGTGTTGGCCTAGTAAAATGACAACTTTGCTAAGTGCCTGTTTTCTGCAGTGAGTTTAACTGAGTTTGACTGAGCTTCCACAGTGCATACACCCCAAACAGCCCTCCAAATCTACTGAATTACGTGCCCCGAAAACTGTGTCTGGTCTCATACTGCAGAACCTTGGCACGTGCTAGAACTCGTGCAAAAACACTACAGCCAATGCTAGAATGTTGGAAGATTCAGGACAGAAATAACATCTTCACACATAGTTAAACTATGGAACTCATTCCCACAAGATGCACTGAGGGCCACCAACTCGTGTGGCTTTAACAGAGAATTAGACAAATTCCTGGAGAAGGAAAACACTGGCTCCAAACCCTGATGGCTACTTTCACTGTCAGAAGCAACATGTTTCTGAATACAAGATGCTGGAAACCACAGAAGGGAAGAGTGCTGTTGGGTTCAGGTCCTGTTTGCAAGCTTCCCATAGGCATCCGGTTGGCCGCTGTGGGAACAGGATGACTTTGGGGGCAGTCACTGCCTCTCAGCCTAGCCTACCTCGCAGGGTCATTGTGGGAATTAAATGAGGGAGAGAATGCCGCCTTGAGCTCCTTGGAGAGGAAAAAAAGTTGGGATATAAGCCCCAGAAATTAAAAGATTATGATTTCAGAATCAAGGTTTCGGCCAATAAATAACCAGACATTGGTACGTACACTTTGACCAGAAAAAGCTGTCCTTAAGCCAATACTACAAAGTAAATAAGTACTTGGAAATCCCGATTTCCCTGATCTCAAGTAAATATACCTTTGCAAGAAGCTACTCTGCCCTCTTCCCCGCAAGCAATCCACAAGTCCTCACCAAAACCTCCGGCTCCAAGCTGGGGAATCCAGGCTCCGGGGCTTTCTTGCTGAACACCACCGCTGTCCTGGCCTTCCTACAGAGAACAAATTAGAATGGAGAGAACCCCTTCCAGCGGCTGGGCAAACCTCTCAAACATTCCTGCATGACCATTGTGGGCAAAGCAACTAATGCACATACAAAGTGACTGTTCATCCGCCACCCGGGCAAGGGAGAGGTGTCATCAGAGTTCCATCCAGGCAAAAGCAATCAAGGAGGGGGCAAAGCCGGGGCCAGTGAGGGGTGTGGCCTGGAGAGGGGGCGTGGCCTCACAAGAGTTCCAAGGGCAGGGAGGGCCACATTCGGCTCTTGGTTCCCTACTCTGGACGAATGTGCCCTGCCTATCCAAGAGACTGGAAATGGGGGACTGTACCTCTCCATCTCTTGCAGCTGCTCCAGACGGCCTCCGACTTTTGCCGTTCTTGCTTGCAGTTGCTGACGCTCTGCTGCGACCCGGGCAGAGTACGCCTTGAGCAGCAAGCTGCGGCGCTTGGCATCCCGGATCTCCTCCTGCGCCGTCTCCAGGGCGACCTCTGAGAGACCAGACGAGAGCAAGGGCGCATCACAAATTGGGCCGTGTGGGTACTCCCACGCAACTTTGGGATCTCTGCACAAGTGCTAGAATAACAACAAAGATCCCCCATGTTGGATTGTCACAAGTGCTACAATAGGCATTAGTTTTGGCTTCTTCTTTATTTTTTTAAAGAACAACTCAAGGTTCTAGTCCTTATTACCGTTGAGCCAACGTCTTCCCACTCACCATCCGCCACAAGCTCATGCTGTGCTGATTCAATCTGCAAGTCCAGCTGCTGCAGCTCCCCCCGCAGGCGGGAGATGTCTTGGACCAGCTGCTTACGGCGTTCCTTCTCTGATTCCGAACTGCTGGGCTTACCCTGGGAAGAAAAACACCAGCCCTGCCAGGGTAGAACTCTGCCGTGGCACATTTAAGCTCACTCACACCTCATTTGCCCACAATAATCATAGACATAAGGCAACCCTCCTCCTGCCCCACTATCCCACAGATGTAGGGTGTGAATGTGGCCTCTATCTCCAAGTTCTCCCCCTCCACATCCTAAAGGTAGCCCCTTCCCCACAGATTACAAAGCCCAAGCCACACGGAGAAACAGCAACACCCAAATACCTCCCAGGGATCTCTCACCTCAGTCTCCTCCATCTGCCGGTACCTACATGAAAGGTTCAGGTTAAGAAAACCAACAGTTTCCCATTTTTCTTTAGTCGCTACAACAACTATGTCCAGAACTCACAAAAAGCCAACCAGTAAAGAAACCAATTTTCTCTGCTGCAGGTGTGCTCCCACTTCCATCCCTTGAGGTAAATAGCCATTTAAAAAAAAAAAAAAAAAGTCTGGAAGCTTCTTATTCTGATGAATAATCACAGTTCAGTGCTCACGTCCACATCCTAAGCTGTGGTTGATCTTAACAATGGTGTGTTGAAAATGCCAGCTTTGTAAACTATGGTTTGATGTCTTTCAAACAAATTGTATGTTAAGATCAACCATAGTTTGCTGGGTCTGGATGAGATGCCAAGCTGCGATTCATGAAACACCAAAGCCCTTTTCATGGATGTGGCAAGGGGGCAAAAGGGGAGAGCGTGAGAGCTCAGCAAGGGGCTAGGCTTGCTTATAACACAGTAAACTGTGGTGAAGATGTAAGCAATGTGTTTAGACAGAAGTCAGAAAACAGGAACAAGTTCATCATTTGGAGTAATACTGATGAAGAAGGCAGTGGCACTAAGGTTGTTCTACAGAAAGGTTGTTCTACAGCCCTCTAGAGCAGGGCTGCCTCTTTTTGGGGGGTGGGGGAAGAGTGCCTCTGCTGCTGTCCTTTTAACCACAGCCAGGCATACAAATTAAGCAGGTAATACATCCCTGGCATGAAATAAATAGTGGGCAAAGCTTCACCTGCTGAATTTTTGGATGTCAGGCTACTGAAGGCAAAAAAGCCCCAACACTTAAAAATGCAAAGGTTTGGGAAAGTATAAAAGTCCAATCCTGGTGCCAAAATGACAACAAACACAGGCAGAAGTTAGCCTAGTCTCCGTCACAGGATTGTTGTGGTGGGATAAGAAGGGAGTGGTGGAAAGCATCTACTTGGAGGAATGGCAGATTATAAAAAGGAAATACACTACAGAAATCCAACCGGTGCTGCTTCCTCCTTCATGGAGAAGCAGACAAAGGGGAGGAACACAGAAAGTTGCCTTATACCAAATCAGCCCACAGGGCTATCTAGCTCAGAACTGTCTACTCTGACTGGCAGCAATTCTCCAGGGTTTCTGGCAGGGTCCTCTCCCAGCCCGACTTGGAGATGCTACGAATTGAACCTGGGACTTTCTGCATGCAAAGCAGATGCTCTACCACTGAGCTACAGCACAACGGCAAAGGAACTTGCCCAATGCTGAACTTTGCTTGCCACACCATTGTTGCAAAGGATGAAAAAAAGAGGAGGGATAACTCTTAGCAGAAGGAGGTGTGGAACGCTGGAGACCCTAGTAACAAGGGAGTAACTCCTGTTTAGGTCAGCGGAAATTACTTCTGACACATTGCCCACCAAAAGGATACCATAGCAAGTTGCACCGGATCTTCTTTACGGTCCTATAGTATCAACAAAGAGAAAAATGAAGTCAGTGAAGTGCATTGTATCCCCCACTACTTGATCTCTGTGCCAAAAAATACTGTCACCCCAATTTCAAAGTGGAACATGTGCAGAGGAAGGTGACCAAGGGTCTGGAATCCAAACCTTATGAGGAATGGTTGAAGGAATTGAATATATTTTAGCATGGAAAGGAGGAGACTGAGAGGAGATACGATAGCCATCTTCAAATAACTTAAGGGTTGTCACACGGAAGATGGAGCAAGCTTGCTTTCTCTTGCTCTGGAGGGTAGGACTTGAGCCATTGGCTTCAGGTTACAAGAAGGGAGATTCTGACTAAACACCAGGAATAATTTTCTGACAGCAAGAGCTGTTTGACAGTGGAACAGACTCCCCCGGGAGGTTGTGGATTCTCCTTCCTTGGAGGTTTCTAAGCAGAGGTTGGATGGCCATATGTCCTGGGTACTTTAGCTGAGATTCCTGCATTGCAGGGGGTTGGACTAGATGGCCCTCGGGGTCCCTTCCAACTCTGTAATTCTAAGTATCTCAGCCTAGCGTTAAAGGCACGAGAACAGAGCCAATGATAAAAGATGGCTGTTTCAGCCCATCTGCTTCCCATGAACGCAAACAGGATCCCAGGAGTAGCAAAATTCCTCATGCCAAAGAATTGCTGAATGTGGGTAGCTAGCTTCACCCGAGAGACGGGGAGCCTGTGGCCTTCGAAGTTGTGTGCTGGACTCCAATTCCCACCGGCCGAAGCCAGCATGAAGTCCAGCCAACATCTACCAGCTCCTCACTGTGACGAAAACAAAAAGCCAAATCCATTTAGCTTCTTACCTTTGGTGGCGAACATGCTGGATGACGAATTTCCAGATCTCAGCACACTGACCTGAGCACATCCTAGAGATTAGGGGAAAGGATGGAAAGCATTTATATCCCACTCATAAGCCAAAAAGGATTCCAGAGCGACTAACATACAATCCGTTACATGCAACCAGCATGTAACTCCACTGCTGCCCATATGCTTCTGGGCAAAGTTCTAGGCTCTTGGATCAATTTACAAAGCCTTTAATAACTTGGGACCAGAATCCCTTAAGGTCTACTCAATTCGTTATATCGCTGCCTGGCCGAGGAGGTCTTTGCGGGAAACGCTGTTAGCAATCCCCCCTGGCTCAGACCCACCTGCACGTTCAGAACGGTGGGCCTCTCTCCCCTCCCTGCTGAACGTCCAGTGCTTGGCGAGGACTATTTTTGTTTGAGCAGGCATTTTATGTAAGGTTTCAGATTCTGATGGACAATTTTTATCTCTGCTGTACACAACTGGGTTAAACGGGGAAATGTGGAATTAATGTGCTTAGAATTCTAAGACAGACGTTGTTGGAAGAAAACGTTACAGGTGCAGCCTTCTAACACCCATCGCAGGCCCAAGCATTGCAGCCAGAGCCCCATTAGAACAGGTAGAATGGAAAATAGGGTGACCCACAGCAGGCAGAAGCAGAGTCAATGATAGGTGGACTCAGCCGATTCTAGTTACAGGTAGGTAGCCGTGTTGGTCTACCGTAGTCGAAACAAAATAAAAATAAAATTCCTTCCAGTAGCACCTTAGAGACCAACTAAGTTAGTTATTGACATGAAAGCTCATACCAATAACTAACTTAGTTGTTCTCTAAGGTGCGCTGTGGGTTAAACCACAGAGCCTAGGGCTTGCCGATCAGAAGGTCAGTGGTTCGAATCCCCACGACGACGGGGTGAGCTCCCGTTGCTCGGTCCCTGCTCCTGCCAACCTAGCAGTTCGAAAGCATGTCAAAGTGCAAGTAGATAAATAGGTACCACTCCAGCGGGAAGGTAAACGGCATTTCCGTGTGCTGCTCTGGTTCGCCAGAAGCGGCTGTCATGCTGGCCACATGACCCAGAAGCTGTATGCCGGCTCCCTCGGCCAATAAAGCGAGATGAGCGCCGCAACCCTAGAGTCAGTCACGACTGGACCTAATGGTCAGGGGTCCCTTTACCTTTAAGGTGCTTCTGGAAGGATTTATTTATTTATTTAGTTAGTTAGTTTCAGCCTATTCTAGTTTTCTCCCCATGCTCCTCCCTGCTGGCTGAGAGCAGACTTAAGCCAACGAAGGTCCTGTAAATCTAAGAGAAGAGCCCTGGTGGATCAGTCCAATTGCCCACCTAGCGTAACATCCTGTTCTCACAGTGGCCGACCAGATGCCTGTGGGAAACCAGAGAGCCAGCATGGTGTAGTGGTTAGAGTACTGGACTAAGACCTTTGAGACCTGGGTTCAAATCCCCACCGAATCTGGCTTTGGGCCAGACACTGCCTCTCAGCCTAGCCTACCTCACAGGGTCGTTGTGGAGATTAAATGAGGCGGGGTGGGGCGAGAACTGCGTATGCCACCTTGAGCTTGAGGTGGGATAGCTCAGCCGGTGGAGCGTAAGACTCAGGGTTGTGGGTTCAAGCAAAAGAAAAGGGTCCTTTCAAATTCTACATGCAATAAAATAAACCTGCAAGCAAGACCTAGGCGCAACAGCCCCCTGCCCGCTAGATTCCCAGCAACTGGGTCACCAGAGGCGTAAGGCCCTGAACTCTGCACATGCTCAGAGGCACTCGCTTTGCTGGAGTTTTTGAAATACACTCCAGGGAGCCGCCTGAGGCAGGAGAGGGCCGCATGTCACCCACCGGCGGGCCGCACTCTCGGAGGGGATTCTGTCCGGCGGGAGCTGCATCTCCTCGGCCGCCCAGCGCCGGAGCTCCTGGGCCAGCGACGCCCCGCTGCCCCACTCCATCCCGACCACAGCCGCGGCTCGACGGAACTTCTCCCGCAGATGGGGCTGCTGCTGCTGCTGCTGCTTCTTTCCCGCTGCCTGCGCGGAACTTCAACTCAAGCGCCTTCCCTCCCGTGGCACGCCGGGAAATGTAGTCCCATGTCGCAAGAGCTGCCGGGACGTGTAACCGGAGAGGGAGGGGGAGAGCGCGAAAAGGCTGCTGGGATTTGTAGTTTCGGGTTGGCTGTGAGAGGGCTGAGCGTCTGCCCGAAAGGCCGTGTCTGGATGTCTTGCTATTCCTATTAGTACAGTACATTTTTTGCATCTTTATTCTTAGCCCTCTTTATGACTTATGCGTGCGTTCCGAAATATATGTGTGTGTGTGTGTGTGTGTATGTATATATATATTCTGTTTTACAGTTTAGAATACTCATTTAAACATCCTTAAAATATAAATTACTTCCCTTCTTCTCTTTCCATGGTTCATTTTGCATATCATAAATCCCTGCATATTTCACATAAATTAAACCATTCAGTATTCCATTATTTTTTGTTGTTGTTGTTTAGTCGTGTCCGACTCTTCATGACCCCATGGACCAGAGCACGCCAGGCATTCATCTTCCACTTCCTCCCGCAATTCCATTATTACATCCATCAAAACTTATTTGCACTGTTTAATTTATCTTAATGCTGCCAGCGCTTTCAAGTGTACACAATTTCTCCCTGTATATTCAATAAACATTTCCCGATCTTCTTTAAACGTATGTTCTTCTTGTTTTCTTATTCTATATGTTGGGTCCGCAAGCTGCGCATATTCAATCAGTTTATGTATATGTAACATAAACCCACAACACGCTTCCCTTAAGAAGCAGGTACGAATCTCCGAGGCACTCCTTGACCTGATAGTTATCTCTAGAGGCTCAGGTACCCCTGGTGGTCAGGAGTGCCAGTTTCCAGTTATGGTTAGTTCAGCAGCTGTGGCTGTTTGTGGTCCAATATAGTGTGGACTTTGTCACCCATAAAATTATATATAGGTTATTGCAATGTGCATTGCATGGGGCTGCTTAGATGGAGAAAAGACAGGTGTGAAGAAAAACTAGCCTTCTGTACAAATTTATAATATATACCATACCTCTTGCCTCTCGCCCTGCCCATCAATGGCATGCGGCCCCTGGAAGGTCATTTAGATGGGAATGCAGTCCTTGGGCTGAAAAAGCTTCCTCATCTTTCTTCTTCCCCCATCCCAACCTAACTTTTCCCCATAAGTTAAAATCCAGACAAAACTCTTGAGTTTTTTGGGGGAATCTCTCTCTCCCCGCTGCCCCAATAAAAGTGCTACTTTTTGCCAATTCAGTGAAAACACTCCCAGACACCATTTTCCTTTGTCTTTTTCTCTTTGCTGTCTGATGCTAGAGAGAGAGGGAGCCATGTTGCAGTGCTCCGTGTGTGTTTATATGTAAATAAAGTAGATTAGCCAAAATGCTGAGTTGCTGAGGTCTGTCATGCACATGCTGCACAAACTCTACGGATCCCTAAGGGTGCCGGTGTCGGTTGGCATCGGTCGCTATCATGTTTGGGCTGAAGAAAGCTTATGAAGCTCCCAAACGATCAACCAGGAGGGAGAAAACATGACAGTCGGGCATGTGTCTCTGCCTGGGGCCTACTCGAGTGTAGGTTGAACTCCTGACAG
The DNA here is from genome assembly GCF_964252035.2 of Podarcis erhardii. Classification (NCBI taxonomy): domain Eukaryota; kingdom Metazoa; phylum Chordata; class Lepidosauria; order Squamata; family Lacertidae; genus Podarcis; species Podarcis erhardii. Next base: position 75,470,299 of record NC_138511.1, read on the forward strand.
GACCATCTTGTCCAATCCCCTGCAAACACAAGTATCACAGCTGAAGAATCCCTGACAGGTGGCCATCCAACCTCTTGCTTAACAACCTCCCAGGATTTTGTTGTCTCTGTCTGCAGAAGATTCCCTTCATCTGGTTTACCTGGAAGTGGCCAGGATTGAACCTGGGAGTTTCTGCAGGGGAAGAAGCATGTGCTCTGTCAACGAGCTGTGGTGGGTCTCGCTTCAGGTTGACCTGCATCAAACCAGTGTGGGTGGCAGTTCAAAGCTGCATTCATTATCCTGAGGCTAGAATTAGTGTTGACCTAACATGGGTGATGCTGTGGGTTCAACCACAGAGCCAAGGACTTGCCAATCAGAAGGTCGGCGGTTCAAATCCCCGCAACGGGGTGAGCTCCCGTTACTCGGTCCCTGCTCCTGCCAACCTAGCAGTTCGAGAGCACAGTATATTAAGATAAGTTATAAAGAAAAGAAAAAAAAATGAAGGATTTGCTGAAATATCTATTTGAATTAGAATACAAAGAGGGGAGGTGTGAGGAGGTCAAGGAGATAAGTTAAGAAAGGGAGTTATATTAAGGTTTAACTTGTCCTTTTGTCGTTTTTTGATTGTATATTTTTTCTTCTTTTTAGCTGTTTTTGCTTTTTTTATTTCTTTAATTTTTTTTCCTATTGGATGTGTTTTGTTTTTGTATTCTGTGTTCTTTTTTGTAACCTTTTAAAACTTGAATAAATATTATTGGGGGGGGGGGAAGGACTTACCGATCAGAAGGTTGGCGGTTCGAATCCCCGCAACGGGGTGAGCTCCCGTTACTCGGTCCCTGCTCCTGCCAACCTAGCAGTTCGAAAGCACAAAGTGCAAGTAGATAAATAGGTAGCACTCTGGTGGGAAAGTAAACGGTGTTTCCGTGAGCGGCTCTGGTTCGCCAGAAGTGGCTTAGTCATGCTGGCCACATGACCTGGAAGCTGTACGCCGGCTCCCTTGGCCAATAAAGCGAGATGAGTGCCGCAACCCGAGTCGGCCACGACTGGACCTAATGGTCAGGGGTCCCTTTACCTTTAACTGTGCAAAGGCAAAGTGTACATTCGTTGCCCTGCTTTTGCCTCTAGCTCTGGCCACCACTTGCATGTGGATCCCAAGGGATTGACCCAGAGAGAATATGGGGGGAAAGGTTCCCCAACACATCACTGCGTTGTCATTTTTGGCAGAAACATACTGCTCTGTGTGTCTTTGCCATAAATATGGCGGCTCTGACTTTAATTTCAGTGATCAGCAGAGGAAACTTCTGCAAGAGCGGTGTTTCTTTTCTTTTTCTTTTCCCCCAAAAAACAAGATCTTGTGCTGAGGAAGAAGGTAGTGCCTCTTTCAAATGGACACTAGGGCTCTGTGCCATGTTTCACCTGATTTCACTCCTAATGCCCCCTTGCTGCTGAGAAACGATTTTGATTTCCGGAGATGCCACTTAAAGGAGCCAAGACACAAGATGGCTTTGTAAAATACTGTTTTATTTCTTTCAGGGTACAAAGTCAGATGGGTTAAAAGTCATTAAACACTTGCTGTATTGTGGGACCAAAGTTGTACAAAAGCCCAGCATTTTTTTCTTAAGATTAATATTGCCAACCTGATAGGTGGGGTTGACCTTTCCTCGTTTGCTTGGCTGGACTGCCCGTAGAGATCGTGATAGAGATTTACATCTGCCCCGACACTCATTCGAAACACAAGAGTACTTCTCACTCAGTCTCACATGCACACACACACACAAACACACACACACATATGGAGGAATGTACTTAATGAAGTTAGAGAGCAAACAGTGGCCTTTAAAATTAAACCTAACTATCTAACCCCTATCAGTGGCGTAGCGTGGGGGGTGCAGGGGGGGCCGGCCGCACCGGGCGCAACATCTGGGGGTTAGGGAAATCCACGGGTTAGGGGGCGCAAATCCATGGGTTAGGGGGCGCAAATTACTTGCCTTGCCCCGGGTGCTGATAACCCACGCTACGCCACTGACCCCTATTTACAACCACGCTAAAATTGCTCGTATGGGAAACTGACAAAGTGGACAAGTATATAACTAAAGGGTGACTTGAAATTTATATACTTGAGTTGGTTCCTCAGCAAAGGGACACACACACACACCCCCCGTTCCCCTCAAAGTGTGCCTGCCTGCTGCTTATGATCACATAAGGGCGTGCTTTGCAAGCAGAAGGTTCCAGGTTCAAATCCTGGCATCTCCAGGCAAGGCTCAGAATATCCCTCATTTGAAATCCTGGACAGCTTTGTTAGAGGGCCACATGGTCACTGTGTCACTCAGTATAAGGAATATTTTCATGTTGTAGGCTGCAGTCCTACAAACAGACTTACTAGACCCTAGTAACAAGGGAGTAACTCCTGTTTAGGTCAGCGGAAATTACTTCTGACACAATGTGTATATGCTCATCTTTAGAACATGTTATTAAATTCCAGTTTCATATCCTCCCCACCCTCCCCTTCCTAATAAAAAGTATCCCCCCCCCAAGTATCTTTGCAATAAATAGAACACACCATAATCGTTCCTGGAAGGTTAGAGATTAATGCTGTTAGGGGGAGTGGAAAGTGGTAGGAAGCATTAGCTGGGTTACAAAGCTAGGAGGAAAACAAGTTTCTTTCATCTGAGTGTATCTCTGGTTTACACCGACTTTGCTTTAAATACCATCACTAATAAACAACCTGTATCGGATGGTGCTTATTATACCAGAAATCAGGAACCACAGCTCCCCCCCTCCCACTAATTTGCCTGTGGTGGAAAGTCATTTCATTGGAACAGGCGGTGAGGGAGTCCACCTTAGCTGTGTTTCATGAATTCCCAGCTTTTTTGTGATTTGATAGTAATCTGATCAGCAAAATACAATACGTTTTTGTACAGTACAAACATGCTGGAAAGAGGAGACTGGGGGCAGAGCCTTGATCTTAAAGCTAAACATTTCTGCATAGGATGGGACCTGGAGCGATAAGAGGTGCAGCGGAATCTTTTCTTGGAATACGGGAGATGGAAATCACTTGAAAAACTTCAGGAGCGGGGCCACTGAAGAGCGTGGCGGCCCTACTTGCTGTAGCTGCTGTATGCGCAAGAAGAGCCCCCCATTCATAGAGCTACAGATATTCATGTGATGTTAGCAACTGGTTATCTATCGGACAATTCAAAACCAAGGCCCTTGGTTCTTGACGACACTTAGGATTCAGGTTAGGCCATTCATCAAGGTAGCAGGTTCAGTGGAAACGACGATTTCAGGTGATTTCAATGGGTTAAGTCAGGGTGTGGAAGCTGCCTCTCCTCTCCAGATGTTGGCAGACCCCAGCTCCCATCAGCCACAGCAAACGTGGCCAAGGGTAAGGGATAATGGGTTCTGTAGTTTGGAAATTTCCTCTGGGCTACATATGCCCCATCCCTGGGCTAAGACATGCCTAACTCTGCAAGGGATATGGGCTGCAGAAGCAGATTTGGCCCCAGTTGCTAAACCCAAGCCTTCAAAAATAACTTATCAGCACCTCACCTATTACAGAACTAGCTCACAAATCGTGAGTTGCATTTTAAAAAGAAATAATATTTGCTGAATTATTTTTATTCATCTTCTGGCTTATGAGAGGCTCTATTTCTCCCAAAGCCACATTCGAGAAACAGTTTCATTAGGATAAACCAAAATATTACAAACTTATGAGCAAGCTTTCAAGGCCTCCCAAATTCTTCATAATCTGATGAAGAGCTCTGAACAACTCTAAAGCTTGCTCATGTTGAGCCTGCAGCATTTTGGTTATTCTTAATAACTGTATGATTACCATACTGGTTTTTTTTTGGGGGGGGGGGGTTCTTTCTTTTAACTGACTAACACAGCTAACTACAATGTCTGCTTCTCCTGTTAACCAAAATAAAATTTGCTAAATAACAGGGTTTTCAACATGAAGTCATATAAACATCAGGAGGTTGCGATATACAGCTAGCATTGTTGATTGGGTTGAAGAGTCCAAGATGCTTCTCTCATGTCTTCCAATGCAATCAAAGGCAGCAGGCTTGTTGTTGGTGCTAACATGCTCAAGATCGGGACACCGTTTTATAGAGAGAAGAGTTTTTGCCCAGTACATCCGCCTTCTTAACAGGCTGCAGTTCAGAGACTGAGCTTCAGTGCCACAAAGGGAAATGGCAGCAGAACTGGGCAGATGTTGTTGCACTGTATTCAGCCATACATACGTATCAGTGAAACGTAATGTGTTTTCACAAGAGACGCTAGCGTTGCTTGGAATGCACCTTAGTGCAGCACAGAAAAGCAGAACTGACATTCTCGTCAATTGACCTTCTGCTTTACAGATGAGAGATATGCGAAAAGGACATTAAGCATCACTGGAGAAAACACTTTGCACGTGCATTAGCCAAGTATGTCAATGGTAGTCGCACACACACACACACCGCCTCTCTTTCTGATCCTGGATTTTAAAAACCAAGGCTGCAAGGGTGGGCAGGAACTGCTGACCAGCACATGTTTACATAAGGGCCCCTCCATAAGTCATTTTGGTGGTGTACTCATGAGGATTTGTGCTCAGGATGGTACACACAACCTTGCTTTCAATGCTGTTTGCACCTGCAAAAGTTTGGGGGCAGACACACACTGCTATGTTTCCAAGCGGTGCACGCCCTGTAACTTCCAGTTGAAATGCCGCAACTTTTTATACGGCAACCGTCCTGAGCTTTGTTCATGACGTCGTTCTGCTTTTGTTGGGCTGTAGTGCAAGAGTGTTCTGCTCCAGGTGTCAATAACGCCGTGGAATTTGGGAAACATCTCAGAACAATAAAGCGGAATGGCATGTGGACGGCCACTAATGCACTATTATTGCATCAAGGATATGTTGCAGAATCACACCCACAAAAAACAAAAAACAAAAACCCAAGGGAAAACATCGGTCAGGAGGGGTCCTAAGTGAGACGCAGCCTCTAAGCGCTTCCGTGTTCTTTTAACTAAGAGCTCAGTGCTTTCTAAAAGCGGGATCTGGAATGTGAAATGGACATTTTGAAGCTATGGGTCAGACCCACAGCAGGTGTTCATCAGCACTGGTTGTGCCAGACCAAGACCCAAGTGCTCCCTGGAGGGGATCTGGTCCACTTGCTGTGGATACAGAAAGGTGACCCCCCCCCCATTCTTGGATCTGTGCATACATAAGATCGCTCAGCTATTTCAGATTTGTTAATCTCAGAAGTGACCCAGAATTATTTCCCAGTTCTGGATTAGAACCACCAGCCCGCCGCAAACCATCCATGCAAAAGTGGAACAAAGTCATCCCCGCACCCCACAATTTCGTAACCACCCTGATTGGGTGGCAAAAAAAGAAGAAAGAATTAAAAACAAACAAACTAGTGGACAGACTAATCTGCATTAGATTGATCTTCAGTATGCACTTTGGAGAGGGGAAGGAAAGGGGCCCAGGGAGATACAGATGAGCATTTAAAGGGCGAGCATCAAGACATCAAAACCAATTGGTAGGGTCTTCTCAGGACTAGGAAGCCAAAGCCGAGAGGCGTGGCCAGGCGTTTCATTAGACTACAATAGTTCCAATGGGTGGCGGTCCATGGGAGCTGCCTGCCGCGGTGGCTGGGGAAAGGGCTCACTTGACTCGGATCTCGGCGTACTCAGCCAGCTCCTCCGTCAGGGTGTAGCTGTCCTTCGTGGATAGTTTGGTGAAGTCTATGTTGGCGTAGTCAATGCCCAGGTCCTTGTTCAAGAGCCGTTTGTCGCAGCGCCCATACTGCAGGAGCGGGAGAGAGAAGACCAGGTTGAAGGCTCCCCCCAGATCACACCTCGGATTTGCGGAACTCACTGCTGCGGGGGCTTAAATCCTGAAGACTCGCTATTTGGAAGACAACACAAACACATTCGTTCTCTTACGGCAAGGATGGGGAAACCTCTGGCCATGGGTAGGCAAACTAAGTCCTAGGAATCAGCGTGTTTTTACATGAGTAGAATGTGTGCTTTTATTTAAAATGCATCTCTGGGTTATTTGTGGGGCATATTTTTTTAAAAAATATATATAGTCCGGCCCCCCACAAGTTCTGAGGGACGGTGGACCGGCCCCCTACTGAAAGAGTTTGCTGACCCCTGCCTGTGGCTCTCCAGATATTGCTGGACTCTGACTCCCATAATCCCCAGGCAGTGTGGCCCAATGGTGAGGAGATGATGCGAGGTGTAATGCAGCAACATCCCGAGGGTCCACTGGTCCCCCAGGTAAATAGACCAATGGCTTGGTTCAGTATATGTTGTTGGTTTCAACCAACCCATTTACCCAAGCAGTCTTTTAAGCTACAAGGGTCGACGGACGTGCTGCAGATCAAGCCTATCTGGAACCCCTACCCTGTGACGTGGAAACCGAAGCGCTGCAGTTACTCAGTGGTGCCCAAATGCACTCTGCACCTGTTCAGAGGCACTTTGTTCCTGTTTCTTATGAACTTCTTATGTTTCAGGATCGGGCCCTTCCGTTGAAAGCAGATATCCCATATTGTCTTGACCACAAGTTTACATGTCACAGAAGCAAGCAAGGGCAGGGAAAGGCCTAACAGCGCCTGGGAAGGACAGACACACAGACCCTGGGGGAAGCCATTGCAGAGGCACACTCAAGGAAACACACATAAACGATCTGGTGCGTTTCCACAAGCAACATTAAAAGCGGCTCGAGGACTTCCCATGATGCATGCACACACATGGAAGCTGTTCGCGCAGGACAGGCCAAGGCAGAGGGCCGTTTTCAAATCAGAAAGACACTTTTTGAGCGAAACGAGACATGGAATCACTGACTTTTTTAAAGAGGCCGGCATGGGACGTGCCAATCCAGATCAGGACTGCAACAGAGCCAAGGGTTAAAGTCTCAGTTTGCATTTCTTAGTACAGAAAGTATTGATCTGATGTGCAGATATCTTTCCTATTCTAATTAATTCAAGAGGGTTCTGGAAGCTTCTCTGTGTGAAAGAAACAAGCAGAAGGTTCATGATACAGTCATACCTCATGTTATGTCCGCTTCAGGTTGCGTGTTTTTGTTTTGCGCCCTGCGGCAACCCAGAAGTACCGGAATGGGTTACTTCCGGGTTTCACCGCTCATGCATGTGCAGAAGCACTAAATCACGGTTTGCGCATGTGCAGAAGCGCCAAATTGCGCCGCGCCTGCACAGGCACAGCACTTCAAGTTGCAGGCTTTTCACATTACGGATGGGCCTACAGAACGGATCAAGTCCATAACACGAGCTACCACTGTATTTGGGGTTTTCCTTCAGAAACGCTGAGTACAGCTGGCTTAAACTGGTTCTGTTACCTCTTTCTGTCAAGGTCATGCCGAGTATAAGATTAAGGTCAGAGGGAGCCTGGGTTTCACTTTCTCTTTCTATCTCTTTTCCTTCCGGTGTGGTGTTCTGTACATAGTATGCTTAGTGTTAAGGTAGATTTATTATAAGTTATTGTAGGTTTAAGTTAAGTCTGCTGCAACTGGACTTCTTATGGACACTGCCAATCTTGAATGTTTCGGATTTGTGACCATTATGCTCATTTGCCTTCAGCAGCAGTAAAGCTCTGCTGGATGAAATACAGTAGCCTCTGGTCTATTTTTTGGGAATCCTGCAACATGTTTAAGTTTTTCTCTGCTAACTATACGTTGGAGTAATGCTCTGGATCAATACTGAGTAGAATTTCAATGACATAAAGACCCCCTTCCAGCAAAGATCTGACCTAGATTAAGCCACAACATGCACATATCCTCCCACATTTCTCTGACGAAAATAGGGATGTCCTATTCAATCATCATCATCATCATCATCATCCACCCATCTAACTGGGTTGCCCCAGCCACTCTGGGCAGCTTCCAACATATATAAAAACATAATAAAACATTAAACATTAAAAAACCTTCCCTATTTAGGGCTGCCTTCAAATGTCTTCTAAAGGTTGTATAGTTACTTATCTCCTTGGCTCAGAGGTCACATGACTCCATACCCCCCAACATTTATCCAATGAGAATACGGACCTCGTAAGGAAAAGTGGGACATTCCAGGATGAAGCAGAAACTGAGACAGCTTCTGCAGATCCAGGACTGTCCCTGGAAAATAGGGACACTTGGAGGGTCTGTGTTTCCTTTTTAAAAGCCATCCACACAAATTGGCCTTCCCCTTAGTCAATGGAGGTATATTAGGAGGCTGGTTCAATTGGGCAAATGGGGACCTCACCCTGCCTTCAGGCAGCCCTCTCTGGCGCCACCTACGGTTGGCCTCCCTGCCTCCTACCACAAGGCACCAGTCACTAGCGGTAGATACTGACGCCATATGATGCACATAGGAAATGCAAGACATAAAAGCGATGTAAGCGTCATGCACCTGAAAGGACACTCTGTTAGAACAGACACCAGAATTGACTGACATCAACCCTGCCTTGTCTGATCTCATCAGAAACTGCAGCTGCCTGGGGGCGGCAGAATTGACCAAAACCACTTCCATCCACCCCCACCCCCCGTTCAGTCCAAACCAGGAGAATTCTGTTTTCTAAGGCCCGGATGCCATATACACAAAAAGGACGGTGTTATGCACATGGATGGAGAGGTCCATACTTACCTGCCCAAGTCAGTGGCTCTCCAGGGAGCAGATCTCCTTATTAGAAAAGGAACAGTAGTCACTAGTGACCTGACTGAGGAAGGCTAACCCTAGAATCAGCCCTGCCATGAGGCAAAGTGAGATAGCTGGGTTTGGGGCCCCATCTTGGGAGACAGGCAGATCTGAGCCGTGGGGCACAGTTTGGGGACATTCACACCCTTCATTTGAAGCGCTGTGATACCACCTTAAACATCCATGGCTTCCCCCTCCCAAAGGATTCTGGGAACTGTAGTTTGTTAAGGGTGCTGAGAGTCATCAGGAGACCCTCTATTCCCCCTCCTAGAACTACAGCTCCCAGAGCGGCCTAACAAGCAATCTTTCTTCCCAGGGATAGTCAGCAGAGCATGAGGTTCAAAATCTTGGGGCCACACGGGCAAAAGAATTGTCATTGCAAGGGGTTGGACTGGATGACCCTTGTGGTCCCTTCCAACCTTACAATTCTCTGTCTGGCCAGGCTCCCTCCTGTCTGCTTTGATTTAAAATTGATTGCCTCCATTTTTACAAGCTGAGTTGCTTCGTGTTGACTCCCAGTCCCACCCCAGTTTCCGCCTCCCCCCCCCCCATTTTATTGAAAAATGGCAAGATTCTGCAGTAGGAAATAACCTGCACTCGCTCTCACATGAACAACTCAAAACGTGTTACAAGTTAAAAAGAGGATGTTTGCTCATTTTTGCTTCTGCATGCAGCTTTGGTTCCCCACCGCCAATCTTTTCTGGCAATCCGAATGAGGCTCTTTCCTAAACTATTCTTTCTCTCTCTCTCCTCCAAATACCCATTGCCAGATCACAAGGGAGGGAGAAAGAAACATTCACATTTTGCTTCCTTCGCTTAATGGCTCTCTGTGTGGTTGGTTCTCGCAGTGGCTAACCAGATGTTCAACGGATGGTGTCTCATTGACTGAAGAGATGGCTCAGTCAGTAGAGCATGGGGCTCTTAATCTCAAGGTCGTGGGCTTGAGCCCCGCTTTGGGCAAAATATTCCTGCATTGCAGGGGGTTGGTCTAGATGACCCTCGTGGTCCCTTCCAGCTCTACAATTCTATGAAAAAGGGAAGCCCACAAGCCGGGCGAGATCACAGCAGCACTTTCCCCACCTGAGATGCCCAGCAGAGGCATACTGCTTCCAAAAGGGGACATGGGACACCCTCATCGCCCTCCCTCTTATCAGTACCTCTGATTTCTCCAGATGGCCAGGAGTCCTGTAGTCTCCGCTGTAGGCGACAGGAGGGTTTTCTGTTTGCATGAAACTCGAACTTTCATTCATACTTTTCCTGGGAATAAGAATAAAATAAGGAAGGGACAAAGACTTATAATGTCAAACTCTGTCCATGTTTCCAAAGCACACCTCCATTTTGGGGCAACTCAGTCAGATGGGCAGCATATAAATAATAAATTGTTATTATTATTATTATTTTGGCACCAGGCTATATAATGTAAATCAGTCAGAATCCCAAGTGGTTTCTTTCATTAGCATGATGAGTTTCAGATTTGCAATCACAGCTGATGAGTGATTAGTAAACAATTCATTAATTAACCAATGGATTATCTGACAGCTTTGATAAGTGCACTTCCATATTCAAGGCCTGATAGCTATTTAGGCAATCATCTCCAGCCAGGATAAATGATCCAATCTTTCTACTATTTGCAAATCCTCAATTATCTTCTGTTTCTTTAATAATCTTGTCCTCAGTGGGTGATGGGCAGGAAATTCAAGTTTTGGGTTTTGTTTTGTTTTCAGAATTGTATTATTCGCTGATTGCAGTGGGACTGAAATAATTTTGAATCCAATTACTTGCATTTAATTGGATTGTGGACTGGGTTCTAAAATTCCGCTAAGAGTATAATAAGAGTGCTAATTTGTTTCTTAGATTATATTGTTTGTTAGGAAGCCACAGAGACTCTCAGTATCTTCTTGGCTGCACCCCAAATGAAACTGGGGACATCCAGTTTAGGAACACAGGAAGCTCAGTTGTCTCAACTGGGAGCAGATTTCCAGAGTTTCAGAGTCTGGAGTTTCACCCAGTCCTAGTTGGTGATGAAGGGATATGGGTGGCACTGTGGTTTAAACCACTGAGCCTCTTGGGCTTGCTGATTGGAAGGTCAATCCCCGTGATGGGGGTGAGCTCCCATTGCTCTGTCCCAGCTCCTGACAACCTAGCAGTTCAAAAGCACGCCAGCACAAGTAAATAAATCGGTACCAGTGTGGCAAGAAGGTAAACAGCATTTCCATGCACTCTGGTTTCCGTCACAGAAACCGTGCGCTCTGATTTTCTGTTGCGTCAGAAGTGGTTTAGTCATGCTGGCCACATGACCTGGAAAGCTGTCTGCAGACAATCGCCAGCTCCCTCGGCCTGAAAGCGAGATGAGCGCCGCAACCCCATAGATGCCTTTGACTGGACTTAACCGTCCAGAGGTCCTTGACCTTTACCTTTTACCTGCAGGGAGTAGAACATGAGCCTTTCTGCATGCAAAGGATGTGCTCTCTTACTGAGCCATGGTTTAGGGACAGTTTACATAGGTATATCCCTCACTTTGGGGCTCAGTTCAGATAACACACCAGGCTATGGTTAAGGAAGCTTAATGACGGTTTAGCATGATGTCTGACTTGGCAAGCCCTAGTTGTGTTAGCATACCGGAGTTTGCACGCAACAGCAGACGTTAATGAAATGACTTAGTATACCATAAGGAAGTTTATTTTTTATTAAGTAAAGTATATATTTGATAGGTAAGAGTTCTCTAGTCCTAGATAACTGTTAAGTTGTGGGTGAACATATCAGACGACACAGCTATTCTTCAAACAGCTCTTGTTTATTCACAGGCCAGGACAGAACTGAACTGAAGGGTTCAGTCAGCCTGCTTATATAGAGCTCCAGTACAATGTAACTGTGACAATTTTCTAAAACTATCCTATCACTGAACGTCACTTTCGATCCCTTATTTGCATAACTATCTACAGTATCCCCCTGCTGGCCCAGGGTGAGAACTTCAGTACATAACAATAACTAACTAGGTGGAGAAACAGAGAAATCATTCTTGCCACCTTGTTCCCGGAAGATACATCCAAGGGGACCTTGACCAATGAAGGTCCAGAGAAAAATTGTGAGAGAATTGGAAAGAGGGAGTGCTTGTTAGGCCACTCTGGGAACTGTAGTTCTAGAAGGTGATGAGAGGGTCTCCTGACAACTCGCAGAGCCCTGAGAGGACGCAGTTTAACACACATCCCTTTGACTTCTGTGGGCAGGTAGCAGAGAGATCAAAGAGACGGAGACAGTTTAGGAACCTGGAAGTTTCACACTCTATCTGCCTTTACCCCAGGCAGACCCTTCTGAGCAAGCTGAGTTGCGCCTCAACTTCCAACAGGCATGGGGGTGGCCTCTGCGAGAACAGGGTGCTGGACTAGCTGGACCATTGGCCTGATCCAGCAGGGCTGTGCTTACGTCCTTATGTGTTTTAATGGACATTGAGTGGCAAACATTGCCCCTCGCCCCACTCTCCAGAGGTGAATGTGTGAAACAGTGACCTGCCGCTCAATACACAAACTTCCTTCAGTGGACAGTCTTGCAGGAGCAAACCACAAGTCATGCGAAACCTCTGCCTGCAATGTTTGAGATGTGACGGCAGTTTCACACATCCCAGGATATCTGCAGAGACTGTAGTCGTGGGCTTAGAGATCATGAGAAGCCACTGTTTGCACAAACCGTGAATAGAGAGAACTTGCCTTGTCTCGTCAGAGCTGAAGGCTCAGCGAAAGCTGCCTGCAGCAGCAAAACTTACTGATTCACAGCAGGCTGGGCCAGGCCTGTCAGCACCCTGCATATAGTCAGACTATCCTCCACCAGGGCCAAGGCCTTTTCAGTGATGGCTCCGACCTGGTGGAATGCTCTGTCCCATGAGACTAGGGCCCTTCAGGATTTAACCTCCTTCCACTGGTCCTGTAAGAGAGCTATTCCACCTGGCCTTTCATTTGAATTCAGCCTGATCTTTTATTTCCCTTCCCTTCTCTTCTCTTCCCTCCCCCTCCCCTTTTATGACGATCACCCGCTCTGAGACCCCACAGCTAATTCTCCCCTGGCCTCCTCACTGGACCAAGTAGGACCAATTCAGCCAGCTAGCCCTGGGGATTATCTAATGCTTATTTCCCCTAAATTGATTTTTGAATTTTATTGTTATTCATGTTTTTATACTGTATTTTATGCTGCTTTTATAATTAATTGTTTTAAATTTGTTGTTAGCCGCCCTGAGCCCGGCTTTTGAACCGGGAAGGGCGGGGTATAAATAAAAATTTATTATATTATTATTATCATTATATAGCTCTGTAGCCAATGCTGGCTGGAGCATTCTCACTCGTGCAAGAGGAGCCGCAGCCTCTGTGGCCTTACGGAAGGGCCATCGCTCAGTGGTGGAGCATTTAGAAGGTCCCACAGCATCTCCCAGGACAGTGGAGAAGGCTCCCTGTCTGAAACCCAAGAGAGTCCCTGCCAGTCAGAGTAGACAATACTAAGCTAGATGGACACAATATAAAGCAGGTTTCTAGGTTCCTATGGTCAAACAGTCATTGGTTGATTTTGCAGCCACTGGCTCCAGGAGCATGGCTGCAGTGAGGGAGGAAGGGAGGGAGTGTGTTTCTGTGTTTGGTGCAAAACAGGGGAAAGAAGGCCCTGGTTCTGGTGATGTTTTCCCAGATTTGAATTTGAGTCTGAATTTCTTACAGGAAGAAAACGAGGCAATATGAAGGAGGGAGGGCTTGAGAACCCCCACCACAAAAAACTTACTTTTTCCTGGTCTGGCTGACATAACACACGACCGCTATGAGAATGGCAAAGGCTACCACTGCTCCAACAGGCCCCACTTTTGCCCACATCAGACTATCTGGAAAATTAAAAAAAGAGAGAGAAATGCACAGGATTGGCAAGATAGTCCCAGTGCTCTGGTCTCAGCAGAGCATGGGCAAATGCAGCCCTCTAGGCCTCTCTAGATGGTCCTTAGGACTAACACCCCACCACCGCCACTGGCTATACCACTTCCGTAGTCGTCACCTGCCTCCCAAGGCTATGCCCCTTCCTGGCCCTGCTTTGCCCCCTTCTGCTTGGCTGAAATGTGCGGCACCAGTGGGACATTACTGCTGACAAGCCAACAATTTATGTTTTGCCAGATAGACGCATGGAGGGGCTGAATCTCACAGAGCTACTTGTAAAATTGGCTAGAGAACTTTGTGAGGTCACTTCCTCTGTCTGCCTTGGCAGGAATCTGAAACGCTACATACTTCCTTCTTGCCTGAGCAAGGAAGGACAATAACTAAACAATAGGTCCTCTCCTGGTGTCTAAATCCATTCCCACAGCGTCACCCCTGGACAAGACTGGTATGAGCCTCGTGAGAGCTGCAGGGACCAGTTGCCTGGAAGGGCCCTCACTGGAGTGGTGGAACTGCAGCTGCTGGTTCCTGGTGCCGTAGAAGTTCCTGGCTGAGCAGACGATGTAAAGCTGGGAGTCCACCTCCCTCTGCAAGGTCAGGATGCTGGTGACAATGTAGCCGGTCTTCTGCGAGTACACAAACTCCCGGTCGGTCTCGTTCACCGTCACGTTGCGCGTGGGGAGCTCAAAGGTGATCACAGCCTCCGGGTTGGATTTGGCTGCACAGATGCACTTCACGGTGTCCCGGGCAGCTGTGCACTTGGAGTCCGAAAGGATAAGGGGAGCAACTGCAGAGAGAGAGAGAGAGAGAGAGAGAGAGAGAGAGAGGGAGAGAGAATGCTTCTTCACACAGTGCATTGTTAATCTACGGAACCTACTCCCACAGGAGACAGCAATTGCCACCTAGTTGGATGGCTTTAAAAGAGGACTAGAAGAGATGGCTATCAATGGCTACTAATCATGATGGCTAAGCTCTGCCTTCACTGTTGAAGGCAGCCTTGCTTCTGAATACTAGTTGCTGGAAACTGCAAGAGGGAGGAGTGCTCTTGTGCCGGAGTCCTGCTTGCAGACTTCCTACTGAAATCTGCTTGGCCACTGTGAGAACAGGACGCTGGACTAGACGGGCCACTGGTCTGGCAAAGCAGGCACTTCTTACGTTCTTGTGAAAGAGGTGGAGGAGCAACAGCAGATTAGTCCAGTTGTTTTGATGGAGTGCACATGCTCCTTTGGGTGGCTGGGTGGGCCCACAAGCAAAAGCCTGGGTCAGGACACCAGGAGCTGTCCTATGGTGGCACAGGCATGCCACCATAGGTAATGGGCCAGCTGTAATGACCACCTGCAGTCAAGACTCAGGAGTCAGAGACTGCAGAGTCTCCAGCAAAGGCATCAGACAGGGAACCAGACCAGCATCAAGGCTCTGAAGCTGCTACTAGAGACTGGGAGACCTCCAAGCCAGAGGCTGACAGATGTGAGCCCCCAGAAGAACTCGGTCAGAGCTGCTGACATCAGTCCAGAATATGGTGGTGGCCCTACAGCTAGGCAGAATGAGGCAGCTGAGGCTTGGGGGCTGATATGGGTGGATAGGGTGGGTGGGAGAGTGGAATGAATAATCCTGCTTGCATGAGCAGAAGTCCACTGAGCAAATGAGGTGCCACAGTTGGATACCACCCAAAACACATTTATGTACCACAAGAGTTTCTGGGGCCCCCAGGCGAGCACTCACATTCAACGGTGAGGTTGAAGGCAGTGCTGCGCTGGCCAAACTGGTTTTCTGCCGTGCACCAGTATTCCCCGTCGTCCTCGTGCGTCACAGACTCAAACTCCAGAGCCACTTGGTTCTGGTAGACGCCCATGGCCATGGGCTTCTTGTCCTTGAAGATGGTGATCATGGGCTCAGGGTTGCTCTGCGAGCTGCACAGGATGGTGACCGGCTCTCCCTCGACGGCCACCACAGAGGCGTTCACCACAGGCTTCCAAGGGGCATCTGGGAGGGGGAAACAACCAAAAGCCATGTTTTCCACCAAAGGAACACATAGTAAAAATATTAAGTGCCGTATTTTCCTGTGTATAAGACTAGGTTTTCCCCCCTAAAAAATAATGTCAAAAATTAGGGGGCGTCTTATACTCTCCCCCCATTTTCCTATATCTGAGTCCCTCCAAATAGGGGGTGTCTTATACATGGGGGAATCTTATAGACGGAAAAATACAGTATATTATAACTATAATGTATTTATCATATGTATTTTGCTATTTTATAAAATTATTATATTTAGCTATATATATGGCAGTTAATGAAGTTTGGTGTGTATGTGTTCTGAAAAACCCCAATAAACTGCTTTTTTTTTCATTGTGGAGAAGTGGTATAGAAACATTCAGAATAAATAAAAGACTTGAGGTCCAGATGCCTGAAAGCGAGCGTCTCATTTCCTGCTGCAAAGTTTGCACTGCAGGCTTCTCCTCCCGCCCCCGAATTGGCTTCAGGGCTTCAGGACTGGCTACTTACACAGCACAGCCAAGGCCAGGGAATGGTTGTCCTTGCCATAAATGTTCTCAGCCGCGCAAGTATAGATGCCGTCCTGCAGGTGGGTGATGTTGTCCAGATGGAGCGTGAGGCTTCCCGCCATGTCCTCGTGCAGAATTTCGTCTTCTCGGAGCCACGAGATCAAGGCCATGGGGCTGCTGTCCACGGAGCACACCAGCACCACTTGCGAGCCCTGAATGACCTCCACGGAGGAGTTTGCCTGCAGAATGCGGGGCGGGTCTGTGGAAACAAGCCAAAAAGAGATCAGCCTCAGGGAGGTGATCTGGTTTCTCTTTGCTGTAACCAGGGTTGTCTGCACAATGCATTTAAAGTACACGACTTCCCCCAAAGATTCATGGGAATGGTAGTTTTCCTGTCCCTGAATGGCAATTCCTGAGCGAACTACAGTTCCCAGGATTATCTGGGGGAAGTCATGTGCATTGGATGTGCTTTCAACCTACGGTGTGGGTCTACCAAGGTTTGTTTATGGGCTTCGAAAGACATTAAAGACTCCCAGTGTAGAAGCAACCCAACAGGCCCTCCCTCATTGCAGAACATGGGGACTTGATGTTCATTGAGCAAACATCCCTGGTTCCAGAGGTCCTCCAGCGGCAAAATGTGGTGAGAGCCTGTGTGTTGTAGCAGTTATAGTGCCGACTAGGGCCTAGGAGACCTGGGTTCAACCCCCCCATACCGCCTCCCCAAAGTCCACTGGGTGACCTTGGGCCAATTAGTATCTCACAGCGTAGCCTACCTCACAGGGCTATTGTAAGGGCCAGACAAAACTTTTTTGCGCCTGAAGCAAAGCACAAAATGGTGTCCCCGTCCACAGGCTAGGGAAGAACGGCTGAGTGAAGATCTACATCAGGAACAAAAGCGGAATGAAGATCTACATTGGAAACAAGGGTGGCGGGAGACCACCACCTCCTCCTCTTCGCCAAGAAGCAGTTGCGGAGGTGTCATTGCAGGGAGATGCCAAGATGGCAGCAGATCCGGCCTCCAAGGAGTGCAACAAAAGAGACCACTGTTTAGCACAGCAGTGGTAGCAACAGGGGGCAATGCGTTCCTCGAAGGCCGGATCTGCTGCCCCTGTGGATGCTGCCACCTGAGGCAGTTGTTTCCCCTTGCCTCATGGGTGGGCCGGCCCTGGTTGCTGTGAGGATAAAAAGAAGAGGTGGCAAGGCCTGTTCTCCACCTTGAGACCTAGGGAGACGAACGTATCGAGTCACGAAGCGACAGCCGCTTAGGAACCCCGACTCACATTTGACATCCAAGGTAGTAAACCCATCAAACTCAAAAGTGGTGTTGGAGTAGGTGACTTTGCAGCCCAGCTCGTGCCCATGGTTCTCGCGTGACGGCATGAATTTGAGCAGGGAGACGAGGGACCAGGTGCCGCCTTCCTCTTCCACTTGCGCGTAGACTGAGTGCTCGGCCAGGTTCTCGTGGTTCATCCACGTGATGATGGGCTTCATGTCGGGACAGTTATCCGGCACCACGCAGCGCAGCTCCACTTCCGTCCCTTCCACCACTTCTGGGGGGCTCACAATGGTGGGTTTGTCTGTGGGGGGTTGAAAAGAGACACCAATGGGAAATGATATACAGTGAAGTGAAAAGGATGTTTAAAAGAACATTTGTTAAAAAAAAAAGCCAGAAGCCTTTCTCTTGGGAATTATAGTGATAGGTAAAGGTAAAGGGACCCCTGACCATTAGGTCCAGTCGTGGCCGACTCTGGGGTTGAGGCGCTCATCTTGCTTTATTGGCCGAGGGAGCCAGCATACAGCTTCCGGGTCATGTGGTCAGCATGACTAAGTCGCTTCTGGCAAACCAGAGCAGCACACGGAAACACCATTTACCTTCCTGCCAGAGTGGTACCTATTTATCTACTTGCACTTCAATGTGCTTTCGAACTGCTAGGTTGGCAGGAGCAGGGACCGAGCAATGAGAGCTCACCCTATTGTGGGGATTTGAACCGCCGACCTTCTGATCAGCAAGTACTAGGCTCTGTGATAGAACTACCTAAATTGCATAGAAATTTATTTATGTATGTGACTACAGCGGCAAGAATGTTACTTGTCCAAAAATGGGAAGAAGAAGAAGTAGTAGTCCCAGAAAAGGAAGAATGGATACAAAAACATGGAATATGCAGAAATGGCGAAACTTACCGGTAGAGTAAAATCAAGATAACAAACTTTTTATAAAAGAATGGAAATGGTTTATTGAATATTTACAGATAAATTGTAAACAGATAAAAACACTGGCAGGATTATTGTTATAACCTGCAGCTATATAAGAGTATATATTTAAAGAAGATAAATAAATAAGTCAGTTAAGTTCATATGGATATGCGGAAGATATTAAAAATAAATTTAAGGAACCACAGAAAGAGGGGGAAGGAAGTTAAGTTTAAAATGTCAAAATGATTGTAAAATCAGTGAAATGTATATATCTGAAAAGTATAAATAAAATTTTAAAAATGAAAAGAAAAGAGACAACAACAGTGGGGGCTGGTCTGCAGGAGGGAATGGGGCACTGCCCCACCAGCCTCAGCCTTGCTTCCGCTGAGCCTTCCTGCTTACAACCAGACAGCTCCTCCTCCCGCATCTCAGTGCTCCCCTTGAAGAACTCAGGGGGGATGCACAATGTCAGGGACTGGGCAGAGGAGGAATGGTGGAGACCTTCCAGGGAGGAGGAAGAGGAAGACAGTCTAGTTTGACAACAGGGCGTTGAGGGAGGTAGCAGCTTAGAGGCAGATGAGGGGTAAGCTCGAAAATCATGAGATAGCCGGGAGGACTTCCGGGTTGGCGCCATCGCCGAATGGCGGACTCCCTCCGAGCTCCGGAGGGAGCCTGCTCGGCAGGGGCTGGGTTCTACCGCGCCGGCGACGCGGGGACCCTCAAAAACCATGGGCGCTGAAACCCATGGGCATGGTGACTCGGTGGGCACCGTTTGCGCCCCCCCGACCACGCAAAGGAGCCTTTTTAAAGGCTACGGAGCGGGTGACGGGGGGGGTGCTGTGAGTCCTCCGCTTCCCCTGCCGAGTGAAGCCGCATGCCATTTGGCGGAGAGCGCTGTCTTCTTCCATTGAAAATCTGGACTTAAAAGAATAACCCGTGAGTAATTGGAACTTGGATTAAAAAGGGGAACAAAATTTTTCTTAAATTCGGAGCGAGCGGGGGAGGTGCAAAAAGGAAGTCAGCCTCCCCCCTGTTGTAGAGGAGCTAAAGCAAAGGACCTGACAACTAAGATCGAGTGCAACCTTTTTTTTTGATAAAGTTATTAATTTTGCGATGGAAAATTATAAGCTGGGCTGGAGGAGAAAAGTGGAATGTGAATTAAAATACAACCCCCCCCCCGAAAAACCCCGGGAGCGATCCGTGAGAGCGCCGGGAGAGGAGAAATAGAGGTTTTGACAGCTGTCAAAGGAGCTGCCAAAACTGAAGAACAAAAAGAGAACTTTGTCACGAGGACTTTGCTGGTTACATTTGTTATAAATTGGATATAAACTGTTTAAAACAAGGAATAATAAGTTACTTTGACTGGTGGGTGTGATCGGGAAGGAAACTGAGTTATTATAATCCCTCTAGAGGAGCTGTGGGTCATTACAAGTATTGCTGGCATGGAATTTGAATCGGACTTTTTATCTCCTGGGAAACTGCAGAAATGGAACACTATTTTGTCTACAGAGGTCTACACACTAAAGGAGACAATAGATTTATCTATTGAAGAATGGATGGGACTTGACGTAATGTTTTGTTCCTGAATAACAAAGCCTCTGTAGAGGAATTACAAGCTTTTTGGAATTAGAACATTTGTGCAGGAGAGCAGGGGAAAAAAAAAAAAGAGGAGAAGAGAGAACAACAAGAACAACAAGAATAACAAGAACTGGACAAAGTTGGAAGATAGACCCCTTCCAAGATTGGACATTCGAAATCAAAGATGACCAAAAGACGGCAAAGACTATTAAAAAGACGGCAAAGCGGACTGGTGAAGGACTATGGCTTAGATGTGGGAGCTCCAGGACGACAGTAGACATTGACGGACATTGGGAACGCAACCGGGAAAGGGGGGAGGAAAATTTGGAATACAAAGGGTGTTAAATTACATTTTATTCTTTTTTCTATTTTTTATGTTAATTGTATACTAAAGAGGGGAACTCGTGGAAGGGAACAGGTCGATTTTAGGGGATGGGAAAATATTTTTTAAATTGGGTTAATGATAATAACTTTAAAACTTGGGGTAAGAATTTGCTGAATCTATTTGAAAGAACTGGAATACAAGAGGGGGAGGGGAGGGGAAGTCCTGGAAAGATGACATTGAAAATAAGGCCTTAAATTTGGATGTTTTTCTTTTCTGTTATATTTGAAAATTTTTAATAAATATTATAAAAAAAAAAAAAGAAAATCATGAGATAGCCGGGACAACACCCGGCTGACACGTTGCCATTGGAAAGTGCCCCAGACCTTCCATCTCACGGAACCTGGCGAGCCTTGAAAGTAGGAGAGCAAAGACACAGAGGGCAGGTAGCAGCCCCCATAGAAGTGACGAATGAGGAAGTGGGAGGGACGGAGGGGGTGGAGATTCACTTGGGACAATGCCATTATCCAAGAGGCTGGGTTCTATAGCCTCTCTCTGTAAAGACTGAAATGAAAAAGGACAGTCAGAAACTTTTCCTTGTCTTTATACTTTCCTGGGCAACCAGCTGGGGGCTGGTGACAACATCCTGACACACACCAATCTAGTGTCTAGGCAGATATTTTCAGGTCTGTGCTCTATGGAGCAATTGCAGCTACAAGGGACAGCTCCTCCTCCACCGGTTTATGTACCTTCCCCTGATGGGCTGTATGCATGCAGCCGGAGACTATGCCTGCATGACAACTTCCCCTCCTCCTCCCATTTCACTCCCCTCCTGGTTCTGAGAGACAGTGGTGTAGGAGAGGAGAGGGAAGCACCTGGCCCTTCACTTGCCTGACTTGCCTCTCTCTGGGCTGGTTCAGATGCAAGTCAGCACACACAAGAAGCACAGTCTGGCAGAGATGTAAAGTCTTTGTTCAGTAAAACAGCGCACAAAGGACCCCCTCCCCCAGGAAAAGGGAATTAGAGCAGGCCTGGCTTGGTACTCACTGATGATCTCCAGATTGCAGTGCTCAGGATACGTGTACTGATTGTATCCTCCCAAGTCCCCACGGAAGTAGTATTTGCCAGTGAGCTCGGGGCTGAGGCGGGAGATTTGCAGCGTGCAGTTGCGGAAGTTCAGCTCTCCCAGCAGGCGGGTGCGCCCCAAGTAGCTCTCGTGGACAATGTTGGTGCGGGATTTGTAGACCACAGGTGGGTAGTTCTTGGGGTAAGGGCTGTTGAAGTACCAGATGCCGTGCACGGCCGACGGGCGCAGCTCGTCGGGGTAGCTGAAGCGGCAAGGGATGACGACACAGGTGCCCTCAAAGGCGGACATGTGCTCGGGCATCCAGGCACTCCATGGACCAGCCAGGACCCCTGTGAGAGAGAGAGACGCAGAGGAAGCCATGAAGAGAAGGCCACCTCTCTCCTCCTCTGTTTTGTACGTCTTTCGGCCATGGTCCCCTGCACGTCCTGCTTTCAAGGCTAAACCGCTGCTGCAGCACCATAAGGCTCTATTCCTACCTATAGCAGCCTCGTTTCCACTTACTTATACTGTATATACATACATAGCATTTAGGAAGCTTCTCTAGACCAAGGCCACATTGACACCATACATTTAAAGCAGTGCCATATCACTCTGAACAGTTGCAGCTTCCCTCAAAGGATTCTGGGAGCTGTAGTTTGTTAAAGGTGCTGAGCGTTGTTGGGAGTCTCCTGTTCCCATCGCAGAGCGACAAGTTTCCAGAGTTTCTTTGAAGAGGGATTGACAGCTTTTGGTGGGTAATAGGGGTCTCTTAAGAACTCTCAGCAACCATAACAAACTGCAGCTCCCAGAATTCTTTGGGGGAAGCCATGCATGTTTAAAGTGGTAGCATAACGCTTTAAATATATGGTGTGAACGTGGCCTAAATCGAACCACTGGCCTATCTCAGGGATGGGGAAGTTGTGGCCCAGAAGGCTACAAATCCCATTCGTCCGGATCACTGGCCATTGTGGCTGGGAATGATGGGAGTCAGAGTCCAGCAACTACTGGAAAGTTGCAGGTTCCCCATCCCTGGTCTGTCTAGCTTCGGACTGTCTACCAGCGTCTACAAACCTGGCGCCCTCCTGGTGTTTGGGACAACAGCTCCCATAATCTCCGATGGTTGGCAGTGATGGCTGGGCTTGATAAGAGTCCAAAACACCTGGAAGGTGGCAGGTTGGGAAAGTCTGGTGTATATGAATGGGCAGAGGCTCTCCAGGGTTTTGGAGAAGAGCCTTCCCCAGCCCTATCCAGAGATGATAGGAATTGAACGTGCATGTAAATCATATCCCCTACAGGGCCCAAAAAGGCTTCCTTTGATTTTTATGTGCCTTGAAGAGAAATTACTCTGTTTGGAAGCAGGATCTACAAGTAAAGGAAGGCAATTTTCTATCACCTGAAGAGGAGCTTACTTTTTGAGGCAAATGCTCAATCACTTCAGCTGATTCTCTCTCTTCTTTTAACTATAACACCGCCTAAAATTAATCTCCATCTCTGCTCAAATAAAGATTGCTATGTCTGTCTCTCTCTCTCTCTCTCTCTCTCTCTCTCTCTCTCTCTGCCTAGCATGTTTTGCTTAATGCTGGAGACAGGTCTAGATAACCGTTTCCAAAAATGGGGGTTCAGGTATTGCTTCCTTGTCCCAGAATTATAGGCAAAACCTACAATTTGTAGCAGCACCTAAGGAAGACTAAGGGCACCTCCAGACTGTGGCTATTTTGCAGGTGGGATTCAGTTGCATACCGGCAAAGTTAGGCTGCGCAACGGAAGTGGATTTGGCACTCCTGCGCAACAAATCCGCTTCTGTAAAAAAAATCGAACTTTTTGCGGTAAGGAAAGTGCCAGGGAAATGCACTGGAAAGTGTGGGAAAGCAATCGCTTGACACGACGTCTTATAACCTGCCCACAAACAAAACGAATGCTCAAATAAGCAAGCCAACATCGCATTACCTCCCCACAAACTTTGTGCAAAGAAATGCACAGGATGAATAAACAAATTGCAGTGGCAGCTGGTGGCGTGCGGTGACACTGCTCACCTAACCTCCAGACAACTGAGTCTCTGTTCAGGGAGAGAGAGGGGAGAGGCAGTGGGGAGATCCGCATGATGCAAACATACTGGTAGGAGTTTTGCATTGGCTCCACTGGTACATGTGCCCTGCACTAACTTCCTCGCCAAGTAAACCTCAGTTGCTGGGAGGTCAGGTAAGCGCCAGCAGCCCAATACACTGTCCGCTACTGACAGATTGCTTGGAAGGAACTGTATCCAAACAAGCTAGCTACCTTCATTTTGAGACTGATGTAGTAGATACAGACCTTATAGTAGGGTTGCCATACATCTGGAATTTCCCAGACCTAGCCAGGATTCGGCCATCAGAAACAGTGTCCGGGTGGAAATTGCTAAAAATGTCCATGAAAATCCAGACGTATGGCAGCCCATGTCGGAAATGTAGACTTTGGTGAATTTCCTTAAAAATAGCTCAAGAACTTTGGCCGAAACTGGAAAAAGCCCAATGACTTTGCAAAAAAACAAAAACACCTCAAAAATGTTTGTGTCCAGATTTTCACTTTTTGAAATATGACAACCCTACAGTGTCTAGGCTATTTGGAGGAAAATCTTTTTTAATTCCCTCCCTCTTCTCTCCTGCTGTATATAAGATCCAGCCCAGTGAAGAGTTTTGGAGAACTTGAAAGCCTGTGCTTGTTACTGTGTGATGTTTTGACTGGTCCTATAAAGGCATTCAATGTCCAACTGTGGGAATTTTGATTTCCCTCCTCCCCTTTTCCTGGATCAACACAGCTTCCTTTGCTTTTCATAGCAAACGAGGCTATGGGTAATGGCCAAAAGAACAAAAAAAGGTGAAAATTAATTCCATCACTCGGCAGAGATCTGTCTGGATCTGCCTACACAATGTTGGAGTGAGGGGGAGAAAAGGAAAGGGCCCATAAGGAAAACAACAAGCTCCCTGCTGGCTTTCTTCCAACTTAGTCAAATAACGCAGTCGCTCCTTAGCAGACTTCTAAACAGGGTAGCTGAGGGGGCTGTCACATAAGGTAGGTGAGCCAGGACCTTCAATCGCTGTACACAATCTGGAGCAGGCATGTACTGCTATGATTCAGTCTCTGTTATGATCTATGGGTTGAATAAGGGCAGGGATTCAGAGAGAGAGAAGAAGCTGCCCTCTGAGCAAACCCTGGATGCTCATATTAATTCAGTAGCATGGGCACTTGAGGAGCTCATAATATGAGCACCCATTCAGCCCAAGGAGATTGTGTTGCCCCACCTCTGACCTCCACTCAGAAGCCCTAGTGGAACTGCAGTACCCTCCTGCTTCATCAGAGCCAATGCCTGTTAAAGCAGGCTGGGGATTTTTTAACTGAGGCGGCTCCTCTGGCTGAAGGCAGACGCAGCTACTTAGGACACTGACGTCCACCTCCAAGGGCCTTCTGGCAGTTCCCTCACTGCGAGAAGTGAGGTTACAGGAAACCAGGCAGAGGGCCTTCTCAGTAGTGGTGCCTGCCTTGTGGAATGCCCTCCCATCAGATTTTAAGGAAATAAACTACTATCTGACTTTTAGAAGACATCTGAAGGCAGCCCTGTTTAGGGAAGTTTTTAATGTTTGATGTTTTATTGTGTTTTTAATATTCTGTTGGGAGCCGCCTAGAGTGGCTGGGGAAACCCAGCCAGATGGGTGGGGTATAAATAATAATAAATTATAATCATCATCATCTTCCTCCTCATTTAAGGCTCAGTCTGAGGTTGGCTGGTGCTGAAACAACATTTGAGCTGGGTTCTTCAGCTTGAGCCATGCATGGAGCTCTCCAAGGTACCAAGGAATCTTGGCACTCGCCTCATCTCACTAGGACCTTCCCCAGGTTGGTACCTTCCAAATGCGTTGGACGACTGCACCACCCATCGTCCCTGATCGCTGGTCGTTCTAACTGCGACTGATGGGAACTGTAGCTGAAAAGATCTGGAAGGCACCAGGTTGGAAAAGGATGAACTAAACTTTGCTCTGCTTTGCTTTGGGTCAGACTTTTGCTTTGGGTCAGATCCCCTGTGCTGCTGAAGCCATTGCTTGCAACAGGAGAGTCTCTGCCAAACGAGTGCATCAGCTGTGTACAGTGCAATGATGGAGCAACAAAACACAGAAGGTTTAGCACAGGAGGGGGGGAATATTTTTCAGTCCTGGAGCCACATTCCATATGCCAGCATTAGGAGGCCAAAAAATGGGCAGAGCAATAGATGTGATACAGTAGGCTGCATACAAGCCGTGTGCCTTGCAAAATCCATACCTCTCAGTCTAGGCAAGTAAGAGGCAATATCACAGTTCCAGGACACATTAAGAATATCTGCCTGTATGTATGTATATGTGTATATGTGTGTGTATGTGTGCAAGGCTATTATCATGCAGCCTGCAATGGAGGATTTGCAGTGCCACATCACAATCCTGGGTTTAAACAAGGTTTGAGTAACGTGAGAAAGGAAAGTCTCTGATGTGTTAGCTTTTATGTGTTAGCTTTTTCTGCGTTAGCCTCTCTGTTCCACCCATCTCTGCTGTTTTATCCTTGTTAAAACTGGTTTCTTCCTTTCTTTGTTTAAGAAAACAACTCTCCTGTGTCTCGCCATCCCTGCTTTACTCAAACCTTTTCTGTTGTTTGAGTACAGTAAGAAGGAAGGGAAGCTAAAAGGAAGGGAAAAAATAGGTTGTTTCAAGCTTCTCCCTCTTCCATTCCTCAATTGTCTGATGTCAGAGAAATAAAGGATGTGGGTCCCTCAAATATTCCATAGTACCTTCACACAATGTATTTCACTCCTGGCACCATGTGTTGTCTTCAACATGAAGTTCCAGATTCAACGTAGCAATTTAGAAGAAATGTTTTATTAGCAAGCAAACACCCATACATGCACATACAGCATCCATCAACTGAACTCAACCTTCTCCAACTGAAGAAACTAACCAGCAGGCTACAGTTACAGTAACATATATTAGAATGGGTTGTGTGTGCACAGAGCACAGAATAGATAAGAGCAGGCATGAGCCCAGGGGTGATCTATGTGCAAAGGAGAGTTGAGAAATGTAAGGAGGAGGAGGAGGAAAACAGGGAATGGAAGTGAAAATGAGGAGTGCAAAAGGGGATGACGAAAGGCTGGGAGTAGGAGGTGTGGGAAGGGGATTGAAGATGAAAGCAGGGGTGTGAAATGGTAGCTTCATAACTGGGCAGAAGGTCTAAAGCAGGGGTCAGCAAACTTTTTCTACAGGGGGCCGGTCCACTGTCCCTCAGACCTTGTGGGGGGCCAGACTATATTTTTTTTGGGGGGGGGATGAATAAATTCGTATGCCCCACAAATAACCCAGAGATGCATTTTAAATAAAAGGACACATTATACTCGTGTAAAAACACGCTGAGTCTGCGGACTGGATTGAGAAGGTGATTGGTCCAGATCCAGCCCCTGGGCCATAGTTTGCCTACCCATGGTCTAAAGCAGCGGTTTTCAACCTGTGGGTCCCCAGATGTTGTTGGACTACAACTCCCATCATCCCTGAGCTCTGGCCTTGCTAGCTAGGGATGATGGGAGTTGTAGTTCAACAATATCTGGGGACCCATAAGTTGAGAAAGGATTGTCTAAAGCAGTGTTTCCCAACCTTGTGCCTCCAGCTGTTTTTGGACTACAATTCCCATCATCCCTTGCCACTGGTCTTGCTAGTCAGGGATGATGGGAGTTGTAGTTCAAAAACAGCTGGAGGCACAAGGTTGGGAAACACTGGTCTAAAGCAGTGTTTCCCAACCTTTGGTCTCCAGCTGTTTTTGGACTACAATTCCCATCATCCCTGACTACTGGTCTTGCTAGCTAGGGATGATGGGAGTTGTAGTCCAAAAACAGCTGGAGACCAAAGGTTGGGAAACACTGGTCTAAAGGACACTTGGTAGTTGCAATTCATTGAGAGGGGGGACGGACATGAAGGATGTTACCAGGGATGTGGTTTGTGTGCAGGTGGGTGTTCCACAAAAAGAGCAGGTGAAGGCATGGACACAGGGATGAAGGTGAAAATGGGTGCAAAATGGAGCTGCTGAACAGAAGAAGGTGAAAAGCAAGCTTGGTGGCTGCATCTGCTGGGAAGAGGAATGGGGCTTTGTAAGCCGAGCAGTCAAGGGTGCAGCCCCTAGGAAGAACATAAGTACTGGGTCAGATCAATGGCCAATCTAGTCCAGCATCCTGTTCCCACAGCGGCTGCTCAGATGCAGGATCCAAGCACAAGAGTGCTCTCCCCACCTGTGATTCCCAGCAACTGGTGTTGAGGGTGTTACTGCCTCCAACAGTGATGGCAGAACATAGCCATTAGGGCCACAATGGCTAGTCTTGTCCTCCATGAATTTGCCTAATCCAAGCTGGTGGCCATCACTGCCTCAAAGGGTGGCTTGTGGGGCTTGGGGTGAGAAGGGCCAATGAGGGGGTGTGTCACGGGAACTGGTGTGGCCTAGGGAGAGTCTTGAGGACCAGATGGAAAGACCTGGAGGCTTTATTTGGCCCTTGGACCCTTGGTTCCTCACCCTTTGTTTAGCATGCCTCTGGAGGGTCTCCATACATCCTTACACTTCTGGCGGGTCTGCATTTGGGATTGGTGGGTCACAGCTTTGCAGGCTGTGAGAACATCAGAGGCGAGATTGCACCCTGCCTCCGAGACATACCTTCAAACAGGACCCAGGAGACGAGGAGAGCTTTGTAGAAGCACTTCATGCTGTTATTACTTTGCAATGGTTGGTCTAAGGAAGAGAATAAGAAGAAGCAGCAGCTTTAAATCAACAGCATAACAACAACTGCTTGGGCTTCCTATAATATTTATCTATTCGGCCCCTTTACATACAGTAAGGCAAAGAGACCCTTGACCATTAGGTCCAGTCGTGGCCGACTCTGGGGTTGCGGCGCTCATCTCGCTTTACTGGCCGAGGGAGCCGGCGTACAGCTTCTGGGTCATGTGGCCAGCATGACTAAGCCGCTTCTGGCGAACCAGAGCAGCGCACGGAAACCCCGTTTACCTTCCCGCTGGAGTGGTATCTATTTATCTACTTGCACTTTGGCGTGCTTTCGAAGTGCTAGGTTGGCAGAAGAAGGGACCGAGCAACGGGAGCTCACCCTGTTGTGGGGATTCGAACTGCCGACCTTCTGATCGGCAAGCCCTAGGCTCTGTGGTTTCACCCACAGTGCCATGGCCAGCTGCAAAAGTGGGCTTCTGCACCTTTAATAGTAGCACAGCTTGAATGGCAAGTTGTTAAAGGTGTAGTAGCCCCATCTGTACCAGCATCTATGGCCATCTCCTCTGTTCCCTGGGTGGTGTACAAGATAAAACCCAATTCGACATCACCATTTCAGTAAATCAGGAAAGCACTCTAGCAACAAACAAAAACCAATCTGCCACCACAAAGCAAAGCAGAACATTCCAAAGCAGAGATCAGGAATTGAACAACAACAACAAGAAAAAAAGAAATCACAGCAATAATCAATAATACAATCAAAGAAAGGAAAAGAATACACAGCTAAAATGGCAACAGGAAACCTGCAGCGGCAACCAGCAGAGGTTAACACCATCATCACCATCGTTGTTGGTAGTTGCCATTCACCATAAGATTCCTGGTCACAACAATGTCAATCAAAACAATTACAAATAGTTGTTTTTTTAAGATATATTTTTATTAAAGATTTTCTTGATTTACAAAGGTATGTGCGATGTCTCTCTCTCGTATTTTTTCTTCCACGTAACTTTTTTTTTTTTTACAAATCAGTTTCATTTGTTGAGACATTAGGAAGAATAGGGGGAAAGCAGCCAGAAACATCATAACCAGACACTGGAGAGACCTGTCAGGAATAAGCATGGACCAATGGTACCAAATAGTATGGGAAACAGCCTTACTAGAAAAATTAACCAATAAGCTGAAACTGACAAATAGATGCCTTCACCCCGGTATGGCTCCCCTTTATCACATACACAGCCCAACATGACAATGACAAATATCCACCAACAGCATACAAATCAATATGGCGAACCTGACCCTAAACACCCACCCACCCCACTCACACACGAAAACAATTACAAATAGTTTTTGGAGATCTTTATAGAGTTATGGTGTATACAGCTTTCAAGCGTAATTTGCACAGGAAACCTGGCAGAGAGGTTACACAAATGAAAAACCTGCAAAAAGTCAGGCAGATTTTCTGCAACTTGGTTCAGTTTTAATTCATACGAGCTAAAAAAAGGAACACAGATAGAGACCACCTGCTTCTCACCGGGATTTATGCAATGATATTTTTATTTAACAGGGGGAATGGTTTGCATCTTAAAAACAATTTGTTTGGCAAGACGTAGCACTCTTGCGGAGAAGGGCATTCGTTGTTTGTTCACTCTGAAAATAATAAAATCAATTTTTAAAAACAGTTTAAAACAAATTGAGATGAGTTAGAGAGCCAGTGGGATATAGCACTGGACTACTGAGACCTGGGAGAGAAGGGTTCAAATGCCCTCTTGACTGTGAAGCATGCTGGGTGACCTTGGGCCAGTCATGCTCTCTCAGCCTAATCCCCGTTACAGGGTTGCTGTGAGGGGGAAATTGAGATGGTCTTTCAGATATGCCCCCTTGATCTCCTTGGGGAAAAGATGGGTTGGAAATTTAATAATAAAATAAATTAAAACAATTCACCTCCAAGAAATAGGACTTGAAGCCATGGCTTCAGGTTACAAGAAAGGAAGTTCTGACTCAACATCAGGAAGAGCTTTCTGACAGTAAGAGGCAGTGTGGTGTAGTGGTTAAGAGCAGTGGACTCATAATCTGGTAATCCGGGTCTCTCAGCCTCACTCACCTCACAGAGTGTTTGTTGTGGGGGAGGAAGGGAAAAGAGATTGTTAGCCGCTTTGAGACTCCTGAAGGGGAGTGATAAAGCGGGATATCAAATCCAAACTCTTCTTCTACACTACTTCTGTTTGACAGTGGAATGGATTCCCTTGGGAGGTTGCAGACTCTCCTTCCTTGGAGATTTCTAAGTGGAGGTTGGATGGCCAATCTGCCACGGATGATTCTGTTGCAATTCCTGCATTGCAGGGGGTTGGACTAGATAACCCCTGGGGTCCCTTCTAAGTCTACAATTCTATGATTCTATGGCAGGTGGCACTGTGGTCTAAACCACAGAGCCTAGGGCTTGCTGATCAGAAGGTCAGCAGTTTGAATCCCTGCGACGGGGTGAGCTCCCATTGCTCAGTCCCAGCTCCTGCCAACCTAGCAGTTCGAAAGCACGTCAAAGTGCAAGTAGATAAATAGGTACTGCTCTGGCGGGAAGGGAAACGGCGTTTCCGTGCACTGCTCTGGTTCGCCAGAAGCGGCTTAGTCATGCTGGCCACATGACTCGGAAGCTGTACGCCGGATCCCTCAGCCAGTAAAGCGAGATGAGCGCCGCAACCCCAGAGGCGGTCACAACTGGACCTAATGGTCAGGGGTCCCTTTACCTTTGTGGTTCTAGGGTGAACACACATGCAACCAGACACACATCTGTCAGGGGTTAAAGGCCAGGGCTTTTAGCATTTGACAGAAGCCATGCAGTGAAGGTGCCAGGCACATCTCTGTGAGTAGGGAATCCGACTGCTCAGGGGCTGATGAGAGAATCCCCTCTCCCAGGCCACCACTTCTAAGGGTCGTGGAACAACCAAGAGGGCTCCCCTCTGTCAATCTTAATACCTGAGGGGGGTGTATGGAAGGAGATGGTCTTTCAAATATTTGGGGGTTTACGTTGCTTGAAGAATTTAACATGTCACATGTGACGCACTTTGGACCGTTCAGGATGGCCTTCCACTAATGTGTAGGCCATGGGTAAGGAACCCACGACTCTCCAGATATAGCAGGACTGCAAGTCCCATCACCCTTGACCAGAACTGGGCTTGCAGTCTGGCTGCTACCTGGTCTCAAATGACAGTGGTGATGGCACAGGAAGGCTGAGAGCCAACCTGTGCAAATGTCCGATGTTGGCTGTGGACACTGAGCACGCATGCAAATATCTTTTTTTTTTTTTTTAGTTCTTCCAGGCATTTTAATTGTGACTTTTTATCTCGAGCTTCTATGCTATTCTGCCATCTGCTGTTTTGGACTGCAACAAATGGGACCTGTAGCAAAAATGTTGGAGTGTGGAGTGTTCCTTCTTATGGTTTATCTATTTTTATCTTTTAAAAAATGTACAATCTGCCTAATTTTTCTCAGAAGAAACCGAAGGCAGCCAACAATTTAAAGCCACAACAAGACTCCACCCCCAGTTTTCCTTATTGCACGGGCACTGAACAGATACAAGTCTTATTAGGCTGCTTTGGATCCTATTTTGTCCTTCTGCAAACCTCAAGGTTCCCCAAGCCCTGCTGATGCTTCCTTCTTGCACATGGATGGGTGCTGCTTTGGTTACCAAAGGGAACTGCATGCACAGGCTGAGCAATCATAACAGGAGGAACAATTGCTGTTTTATTGCACATACCTGGGAGTGCTTTTTGTTTTATTATTCTTCTATTTATTGTAAAGCCCCAACACCACATAACGGTTGGGTGCAAACACTTGAAATATAATGGCTATATAAAAGCCACCCTGAGACCATTTTTTTGGCTGAAGAATTGGATTAAAAATGCTTTAGAAGATGAGTAAATAAATAAATCAGTCCCCCTGCTTGCTTTGCTCTGACGTTCCAGCAGAGGGCAGAGCCACTTTATATGTTTTGCTCCTGCACGCTTCTGTGGTGTCTAAACAGATGCATCAAATGTATTTTGGTTATAGCAGGCCTGTATTGAACACAGCAACTTTGGGCTTCTAGCCTCGCCAACTTTCTTCCCCTCCTGCTTTGGAAGGCTCCTGGGTGACAGGCAGAAATCCAGCAGTGAAGCTTTTCTCAGCATGCAGCTGGTGAAATAGAATCAATAGAAACTTACGAGTTGGAAGGGACCCAAGGGTCATCTAGTCCAACCCCCTGCAATGCAGGAATCTCAGCTAAAGCATCCACCGTGACAGATGGCCATCCAACCTCTGTTACAAACCTCCAAGGAAGGAGAGTCTACTACCTCTCATGGGAGTCTGTTCCACTGAAATGGTAGGGAGAAAGCTTTACCAGTTGAATTTCTGCATGTAGCTATTCAAACAATGGTCAGTGGCAACTACAGTGGAGCACCACTTTACCTAATGGGGCCTCCTGCTGCTGCCGCGCCACCGGAGCACGATTTCTGTTCTCAACCTGAAGCAAAGTTCTTAACCTGAAGCACTATTTCTGGGATAGCGGAGTATGTAACCTGAAGCGTATGTAACCTGAGGTACCACTGTACTGGGTTGCCCAAGCCAAGCCCTGCTAGCTTTTTTGGGTTTGCACGCTCTCGGGGCTATGATTGCAATCTACATTTCCAGAGAGCGGACAGGGTCGTTGACCCAGAGGTAGCTGGGAAATATTCCCATAGAATTAGTTGAATTTTATTATTTCGGTCACAGACCAGTTCCAGCCCACATACAATATCAAGGAAGTCATAAAACACGATAGGGATACATTTGAATCTGCAATTAGGTATAAGAGGGACAATACAGATATAGCAGCAGTTAAAAATATATAAATTAAAACTTAGCCACTAACATAAAGCCTAAAATTATCATTTAAAACCTTAATCATTATGATAGCACAGCTTGTTCCCTAAGTTTTATGGCAATCGCACAGAATTTGACTACCCTTAACGTGATCTCAGGAAACTTGTCCTCTACCAGGGATTTTAGACATTGAAGTTTGGATTCATTTGGAGATTATTCCCATAGAATTGGAAGGGACCCTGAGGATCATCTAGTCCAACCCCCTGCAATGCAGGAATATGCAGCTGTCCCTTACAGGGATCTAACCTGCAACCTCTGCAATGTCAGCACCATGCCCTAACCAACTGAGCTATCCACCTGGCCATTGATTGATTGATTAATACCACACCTTTCCTTCAAGGAGCTCAAGGTGGCATGCATGATGGTTCTCCGGCTCCCCATCTCATCCTCACAACAACCCTGTGAGGAAGGTGGGGAAGAAAGACAGGGACTGGCTCAAGCTCACCCAGCGAGCTTCATGGCAGAGTGGGGACGAGAACCCTGGTCTCCCAGGTCGTAGTCTAACCACTATACCACACCGGTTATTATTTGTAGGCAACTCTGCCTGTCACTTCTTCCCTGAAATGGCCAGTGAGCCAATCAGAAACTGAAGCACGACAGGGGCAGCTTTAATTAGCCCACCCACTGAACAGTCTTTGTTTTTGTCACACAGCCTACCAGAACTGAAATTCTTGCAAGAAAAAGAGAGAGAAAGCAGATCTCAATTCATTCTGCATTTTGACATTGCTCTGGGTAAGGAACTGCAGACCAGCCTGAATTCCACATAGCTTTACTCCCAAATACATGGGGTTAGGACTGCAGCCTAAACTGTTGAGTTTTCTGTTAAAATCCATGGGACTAACTGGTCTCATTGGTTTCAATGAGAACTCAAGTTCAACTCGTTTGGATCCATCCATTTGCACAGTTATTTTCCACATGCTGGTAAGCACGATCCACTTCTCTGAGCAGCGAGATGTTCCAGGGACACGGGTTTGATTACCCAGGTTTGATTTCCTTCGGAAGGAGGTCACTGGACGTTCACCGGCATTTTGTAACATTTGCGTTGATTTACGTATCGTGCAGCAAAGGTGAAAGGTGTCATTGAAACAGTCCAGCAGAGAGGCAAATAGTTTCTATCCAAATGCGATTTTGGTTTTAAATGAAGTGTAAGGAATCTCTATGGGAGTATACTGTATTTAAAAACGGGGTATCAGAGTTTTTAGGGGGCTAACCAGGTTGGGATAGCTGGGATAAGAGGCTTGTTGGTTTCTGAATGTCTTATGTAGATTTTTTTCAATTTCGTTGTTCTGTATGGGACAATGACAATAAAGATTATCATATAGTATTGTATTGTAAAGTCAACTAAGCAGCAGATCTCAAGGGAGGCAGCCATCACCCTAAGAGGCTTAGAGAGCTCAAACTCATCTCCTAGGTCTGCCTCAGGAATGGGGAAGCCTTTTCACTCTGAAGTGGGGTGGCTGCATTCCCTCATAGGCCACATTCATTACACATTTTAAATGCTGTGATAGCACATGACATGGCCATGGCTTCCCCCAGAGAATCCCAGGAGCTGTAGTTGGTTAAGGGTGCCAAGAGCTGTTAGGAGGCCCCTCTATTCCCCTCCCAGAGCTACAATTCCCAGAACGGTTTCTAACCATCGATTCCTCCTCACAGGGAACATTGCCTGCATTTGCCCCCTTCCTCTCCTGTTTCCCTGTGCCTGCTCTAGATTGTAAGGTGTCTGTGTACAAAGGTAAGAAGCACATCCCAGAAGCTCCACCAACTTCTGCCTCTGGCTCCACCCACCAGGGGAAAATGGCCCCTGGGATGTTCGCCACGAGGGAAGACGGCCCTTTGTTTCCCCACCCCTGATGTACCGTATTTTTCGCCCTATAGGACGTACTTTTTCCCCTCCAAAAATGAAGGGGAAATCTGGGTGTGTCCTATAGGGCGAATGCAGGCTTTCGCTGAAGCTTGGAGAGCGAGAGGGGTCAGTGCGCACCAACCCCTCTCGCTCTCCAGGCTTCAGGAACACACCACAGCCTAGGCAGCCCTGTCTAGGCTGCGGATAGCAGCCTGCTTCCCGGAGTGCCGGGCGCGCTGAAAGCAGAGCGCCCGGCACTTCGGGAACACATCCGCAGCCTAGGCAGCCCTGCGGGAGTTCCCGCAGGGCTCCCTACGCTGCGGATAGCAGCCTGCTGCCCGGCACGAGGGGCGCCCTGAAGCAGAGCGCCCCGCCCGCCGGAAAGACATCGGCCAGCCCCACAAGCTCGGGGGACAGCAAGGAGGCGCAGCGCCACCATCCCGCTGTTCCCCGACCTGGTTTTGGGGGGGAAATAAAGGGGGGGAAATTCCTTTATTTCCCCGCTAAAATACTAGGTGCGTCCTATGCGACGGAGCATCCTATGCGACGAAAAATATGGTATATAGGTGGCAGCATAAATGAATGAATGAATGCATGTCTTGACTTCCTTCCAGAGGGCCTTCTCGGTAGTGGTGCCCACCCTGTGGAATGCCCTCCCATCAGATGTCAAGGAAATGAACAACTATCTGACTTTTAGAAGACATCTGGAAGCAGCCCTGTTTAGGGAAGTTTTTGATGTTTGATCGTGTTTTTAATACAGTGGTACCTCGGGTTAAGTACTTAATTCGTTCCGCAGGTCCGTTCTTAACCTGAAACTGTTCTTAACCTGAAGCACCACTTTAGCTAATGGGGCCTCCAGCTGCTGCTGCCGCTGCCGCACGATTTCTGTTCTCATCCTGAAGCAAAGTTCTTAATCTGAGGTACTATTTCTGGTTAGTGGAGTCTGTAACCTGAAGCGTCTGCAACCTGAAGCGTATGTAACCCGAGGTACCACTGTATTCTGTTGAGAGCCGCCCAAAGTGGCTGGGGAAACACAGCCAGATGGGTGGGGTATGTATAAATAAATAAATTATTGTATTTTATTATTATCAGCATCAGCATCATTGCTGGCTAACTAGGGTTTTCCAAAATAGCCACCCGCCTTCCAGGTGAGTCTCCAACCAATTCCTGGTCATTGTCGGATATTTTAGATCCCATGGAAACACATCCTTGGGCATGAGTGGGTGGGGGAGTTAACAGCACTCTTTCGTCACGTCCAGGTATTGCCTCTGCATATTTCCACACGGGTAGCCCTGCTCACAGAAATCTAATTGCTCAGGGAACGCATAACAATACAGAGAGTTATGGCATAAAATCTCAGGAATTCTGTTGGTAGGATATGGGTTCTCCTTGGTGCAGAATCTAACGACTTTTGATTTACATTCAATCTTTATTACTGCTACAAGGGTAATTTCTGTATTTCCAGGCAGACTCAGCAAGAATATCATATGCATAATCCGCCCCTCCGCCCCCACTTGTGAGTCGTCTCAGGAAATGTTGCCAGTCGTCCCAGGAAATAATAAAATTAGTGAAATGTTATGCCTGGAACAACTGATTACTAATCCTCAATGTGCCAAAAAGCACCTGCATTTAATAGATTCTTGGGAAATTAACTTATAAACCCAACTGTTGCCAGGAACATAGGCAGCATGGTTGTTATCGAAAAGTACAATTTTATTTTCTACCCGAATCAGCCAGTAAGTTGCTCCATAACAGGTACATTCAAGTTCCATCCAGAAAGCAAATGCATTTTTCAAGTTTAGAAAGTGTTAAATTTCTAGTCCTTATTGTTCCAGGAGGAGTCTAGGCCTGCTTATGTTTTAAAATTAAGATGTCTGTCAATCTTAGATGACGAAGGAGCTGCTGCCGTGTGGCTTCTAGCTCTCTGGCCAGACCAGCAGCTACAGCAGAGAGATGAATTTTGTAGATGTTGTTGGTGAAGCACCCCCACACTCCTCACTTATGAGAAAGGAAAAGCAAATGAATTTGCAAGCATAGCAGCATGGTGTGGAAAGATAAAATGTCAACCAGTAACACATGCAAGAGAAGAACACTCACAAAGGGATCATAGCTGAAATTGTTTTCATCCCACCCTCCTTGTACTGACGGAAAATCTTAAGCCTGTGAGAAAATATGACTCACTCAAGGGAGTTCAGATGTTCTGCGCTGGAGCTGAGGACCTAAGCAGAAGACCTTCAGAGCTACAGTTCTTCGCTTCCAACAAGTTTCAGGTTGTCCACACTGAATAGAGAAACATTGCTATGTGAGTAGGGCTTTTGACATTTCCGTCAAACTATTCCCCCCCCCCCCCAAATTAATTGAAGAGATATTGAGACCCCTATTCCTAATACCTATGTAAATGTTCCATCCTAGCAAGATGGAAAAGGCTCTCTCAATTTAGAGTTAAGGGCCCTTCTGTGACATCACTAGCCAGCAGACCAATCAGCTTGTTTCCCCAGTTGCACAGCTAGGCTGTTGCTGTGACACCAGCAGCCAGTAGACCAATCCGCTTCTTCTCTCCTGTAACAAATGTGTTTTTGCCCACTGGACCATCTAACCCAACATTGCCTACACTGACTGGCAGCAAGAGCTGTCCAGGGTTCCAGGCAGGGGTCTTTCCCATCACTTCCTGGAGATCTGAGAATTGAACCCAGGAGGTTTTTCATGCAAAGCAGAGGTGAAATCCTAGCATTGCTATATGCAAGGCAGATTTAACTTCCACAAAAGCCCAGGTGGAGTCTAAACATTCACAGCATGGAGGGCGAGGAGAGAGAAACCCACACTCAGCTACAACATTCATGGGTTGACCTTGATTCAAACTGCCTAGTTAACCCACCTCACAGGGATGTTGTGTGAGGATAAAAGTGGGAGCAACCAGGGGAGCGGGTGGGGAGAGAAACAGAAGATCTAGGCATGCTACACTGTGCTTCTTGGAGATAAAAATGAAATACACTTGCAGTTCAGGCCCACTTGCTCCCATTCAGAGTTCCAGCCACTTGATTCTTCTGCAATCATTGCGTCTCCAACAATAATTCAGCATTCTGTACCCACTGAGCATGCTCAGTCAACATTTGACTCTCTTTTTTGTGGTTATGCAAACATCGGTGTTTCCCTGAGTCTGCTGACATCTCCTTCTTCTGAGAGTGTCTCTTCGGATGGTGCTGTTTTGGCTTCATAAGGACCAGGACTTGGAGAAGGGAAACGGCTCTTTAGCATATCTGATTGCAAGAGGATGATCGCAAAAAAGGCAGGACTCCCTTCTCCTCCTAGGCACAAAACCCTTTGAGCGGCTTTGAGTACAGTCGTGATCTGAATATACTTAAAAAAAGAAAGCTGAAGGAATCTGATCACAGCCGCCGTGATCAAGAAAAGGGCAATTCTTGCAATTTTAAATCCCTGCTAGCTCTAACGTGCCCAGACACCAGATACTATGATAACTCATAGACACAAGATGCTGCAATAGCTTGCTGGGCTTCTCAACATCTCCAGTTCAATGATTCATCAGCAAGGCATTCTGGGCTGAGCCAGCAGACATTGCCAAAGTGAGGACGACTCCTCACACCAATGCCCAGATTGGGGAGTGGGGAGAAAAGGCCAAAGGAAGGCTTGCAAAATAAACAGGCTCACCGCCTTGTACGGCTCTCATCCCTAAGGCTCGTCAGAACTGCTGTTCAGGTGGCAGGCATACCCAGAGCCAACCGCACGTTCAGGCTCCTAATTGGGCCTACCCTGTGGCAGCCAAGGCAGTGGAGAGATGCTCCTTTGCTCCCTTTAGAGCATAGCTGTCAACCATCCCAGTCCCTTATTCCAGCGCTGTGTCCCGCTGCTGTCGCTTATTGATGATGTCCCTTAAATTTTCCGGGTTTCAAAGGAAGCAGCTCCTCTCCCTCCCTGTCTGCCGGCCAGGGAGGAGGGAGGCTCCAACTGTGTTGCTTGGCTGCGTTGCTCACCCAATAAGGAGTCTAAGAACGACGGGGGGGGGGGTGGAGCTTGCATGCCTTGTGCCGATCAAATCGGACGCATTGCCTGGGGACCCGCCTTTGCTCAGCACTTCCCAGTGGAGCGGTGACGGTGGTTTTCCTTGCTGCATCCCCTTTGCCAGGTTGCTGCGCTGTGGGAACCACCGCTTGAGGCCTCATTTGGCTGCTGGCTGGGCTTTCTGCCTTTGGCTTGGAGGGGCTCAGAAGTTGAACATACCTGTGCTTGGAAAATCCCTTATTTTGGCTGCTGGTCCCTTATTTTCAAATCTGTAAGTTGACAGCTATGCTCCTTCCGGTGGCATTGCTGCACGTGGTCCAGAGGTTGGCTACTCCTGACCAGAGGAATGGAAGCCTTCTAACCGAACGGCTGAACGATTGGAGGATAAAGTCGCTCGGCTGAGGTCTCCAACGCCGTGTTGGGGGAACTAGTTCCCATTCATGTGGCCTGAGGACGTGGGCAGGATTCTCGCAGTGCTGAGCCAGACCACCTGCTCATTGGATACTTGCCCATCCTGGTTTATTAAAGCTAGCTGGAGTGGGGTGACTGAATGGGTCATGGGTGTGGCGAATGCATGGATGGAGTGGTTGCCCACTGCTTTTAAAGAGGCTACTACTTAAAGAAAGTAGTAACTATAGACTGGTTGCCAATACCTCTTTGTTGGCAATGGCGGCGGAGAGGGTGGTTGTGGAACAACTTCTGATATCCCTGGATGAGACCGATTACCTAGATCTGATACGATCTGGGTTCAGGCGCGGTTTTGGAGCCGAATCAGCCTTTGTTACCCAAATGGATTACTTTTGTCATGAGAGGGAGCATGAGATCACCGTATCTCATATACAGAGGAACCTTGGGTTACAGACACCTTGGGTTACAAACACTTCGGGTTACAGACTCCGCTAACCTGGAAGTAGTGCCTCAGGTTAGGAATGAGAACAGGTCAGGATGAGAACAGAAATTGCACACCAGCGGCACAGTGGCAGCGGGAGGCCCCATTAGCTAAAGTGGTACCTCAGGTTAAGAACAGTTTCAGGTTAAGAACAGACCTCCAGAACAAATTAAGTTCTTAACCAAAGGTACCACTGTATGTCCACTTAACTGCTTTAATATGTGGAACTGGTGCTGTTACAGGTAATAAGAATAATTCTGCATTTGTAATAAATCAAACTTTTGGAACTCCCTGCCTACTGACATCAGGCAGCCATTTTCCCTTTACTCTTTTTGGGCACCTGCTAAAAACATTTTTATTCAGACAAGCCTATCCAGACATGTCTAATGTTGACAAATTTCAATGGGGAGTGTAATAGCTATAGACCAGTTGTAATGAATGAGGTAAACCACTCTGATACTTTTCGGTATATAGGTACGTTTTACAAATAATAAATGAAAACAATGAATAATCTTAGGAGAAAGGAACAGGAGGCATTGTCTTTCTTACTTCAGCCTTTGTACATAGCAGGGAGACATTCATCCAAACGTACAGAGGAAAACTCCCTCAGAACTACACAACCAGTCGGAGAATGTGCTGCCTCACTGAAGATCATGCCACTCTGCCCAGTTGCTAAGCAACATCTCCACCTGCCATCCTCTTGTCTACTTGACTAACATTAACCCTTACATTACAAACTAAATGATCCCTGCTTTTGCACTTCCAACAAGTCCAGCAACATCTGGAGACTGAAGAAGGCCGGAGAACGCTGTAACTACCGCCAGGTCCTCAGAACATCCCAAACCAAGATGGCTGCCGGATGGAGGCCCCAGTATGATCATCCTGGTGGCACAGTGGGAGGTGCAGGCCCTTTTCACCCATTTCCCCCTCCCCACCAGAACCCGCACAATGTCAGCCTGTGGCACCGGCCTCGGGCGAAGATCTGCTGGGAAGCAGCAGGGAGCAGAAAACAAAAGCAGCAGTAAAAGAAAACACACAGGCTC
Source organism: Podarcis erhardii (assembly GCF_964252035.2). Lineage (NCBI taxonomy): Eukaryota > Metazoa > Chordata > Lepidosauria > Squamata > Lacertidae > Podarcis > Podarcis erhardii. The sequence goes on from NC_138511.1 coordinate 75,510,949, forward strand.
CTATTGTTGCTTGGCTGACGGTGACACCCACTTGCCTGCCTCTGTCGCAAATGGAGGCATAAGAGCGGGCCTGATCCTGGCTGGGTGCGGCCTGCGTCAAACACACAACAAAAGCCACCTGTGCAGTTATCAATACACCTCTTGTTTCTCCGACACTCCCCTCCGGCAACCGTCCCTTGCCATCTCTCTTTTGTGCCTTTCCTTCCTACCCCCCACAGAACAAATCCAGGCCATACAGCAAAATCTTCTCCCTGCACACAGCTCACCTATCTTTGTGAGTGAGGTGGTCTCTTATCTTTGTGAGTGAGGTGGCCTTTCTTGTGTCCAAATACCACCGATTCAGAGCGGTCCACTGCAGAGCAGCAGACCCCTCTCCTTCCTCTGGCCATTCCTTAGGGCTGGTTTGTTTATGCGGGACTTTCCTCTCTGCATCCAATCCACACACATACCCTCTCCACCTCCCATCCCCGGCAGCTCAGATGAAGCTGATACTTAATCAGAGACACCGACACTGGTCTGTAACACTTAATCCTCAAATAGTTAAGGGCAAATGAGCAGGCAAGGTAGGGGGAGGATGGGGGTTCTAGAATGCAACAGGATGCGAGAACGCAGAGGAGGAGCGCCTCTGAGAGCGTGCAGAGGGCCATCCTCTTGCCAGCGCTGCACAAAGCACTCCACCAGTCTGAGATTAAGTGGAGGAGTGTTGGTAGTCAGCAGCAAAGTTTTGGGTGATATGGCTCAGTGGCAGAGAATCTGCTTTGCTTGCAAAAGGGCTCAGCGTCTCCAGGTAGGGTCGGCAGCATGGAACCCTGGATTGCTGTTGCCAGTCAGTGCAGACAGTATTGGCCTACAGGGACAAGTGGGTCTGACTGTGCTCCTAAGGTCCGAGCCCTGCCCCCAGATTCTTTCTTCTTTCTTTCTTTCTTTTTTAAGCAAACGACTAACGTGGGATAGCTCCGTTGGTAGACTATTAATTTCAAGGTTGTGGGTTCGAGCCCTGTGTTGGGTGGAATATTCCTGCATTTCAGGACCCTCACGGTCCCTTCCAACTCTATGATCTTCTGTGATTAACCCTTCTCTGAAAGTGCAAAATAAAAGTCTGTGGTACCTTTAATAGTGGTGTTGAAGAGGGGCTGTCAATCTTGCATGACACTCTGCGGCTGCTAAGCCCCCTCTCTCCTGGTCTTCTCTATCCAACGTGAAGTTAAAAGAGGATGGCCGTTCTTTTTTACATCTGCCCACCTTAGAAATGAAGCAGAGCAGGGCCCATCAGGACAGGGAAGAGAGAGGATAATCCAAACACGACAAAATGATACGTGTGGATCTATGTGCACACACGCATCAGGGCTGTGGAACCTGTCACTCTCCAGAGGTATAGTGCCCAGATCAAGGGAAGTAATAGTGCCACTCTATTCTGCCTTAGTCAAACCACGCTTGGAATACTGTGTCCAGTTCTGGGCGCCATAATTTAAGAAGGATGTTGACAAGCAGGAACGTGTGCAGAGGAGGGCAACCAAGATGACCAGGGGTCTGGAAAGCAAGCCTTATGAGGAACGGTTGAAGGAGCTGGACATGTTTAGCCTGGAAAAGAGGAGACTGAGAGGAGATCATGGAAACATAGAATCGTAGCGTTGGAAGAGACCTAAGGGTCATCTAGTCCAACTCCCTGCAATGCAGGAATTTCAACTAAAGCATCCCTGAGATATGATACAGTGGTGCCTCGCAAGACGAAAAGAATCCGTTCCGCGATTCTCTTCGTCTAGCGGTTTTTTCGTCTTGCGAAGCAACCCTATTAGCGGCTTAGCGGCTTAGAAAAAGGGAGAAAAAAGCGAAAAAAATCGCAGGACTCGCAAGACGTTTTTGTCTTGCGAAGCAAGCCCATAGGGAAATTTGTCTTGCAAAGCGCCTCAAAAAACGGAAAACCCTTTTGTCTAGCGGGTTTTTCGTCTTGCGAGGCATTCGTCTTGCAGGGCACCACTGTAGCCACCTTCAAATATCTTAAGGGCTGTCACATGGAAGATGGCACAAGCTTGTTTTCCACTGCTCTGGAGGGCAAGACTCGATCCAATGGCTCCAAGTTGCAAGAAAGGAGATTCTGACTCAAAATCAGGAAGAAATTTCAGTAAGAGCTGTTCAAGAGTGGAATGGACTGCCTCTGGAAGTTATGGACTCTCCTTCCTTGGAAGTTTTTGAACAAAGTTCTACCTATCTGCTTTAGCTGAGAATCCTGCATTGCAGGGGGTTGGACTAGATGATCCTTGGGATCCCTTCAACTCTACGATTCTATGTTGCTGGACTCCAGTCAGCATGGCCAATGCTCAGAGATGGTGGAAGCTGTAGCCCAGAAACATCTTCTGTGTCACACCTTCCTTACTCTAAGTGTACCCCCTGCGCCTGCTTGTGGCGTGCTTCCTTAGCAGCAGCTGCAAATCCCACCCTCTGGCAGAGCCATGGTTCACTCCTGCCTTGCATCTCCCTTTAATACAGCACCTGGGAGCTTCCATTTTTATTTCCCACAATGCCTCTGGTGTTACATCATTCCTGGGCACTGTGGGAAATCAAAATGGCTGCTCTCGGCTGCACAATGTTTTCATTAAGAAAGCTGTTGCAACTCTGGAGGGAATGAGTTTTACATATAAGGCTCCAGTCCTAAGCACACTTGTTTGGGAGTAAGCCCCATGGAACACAGTGGGATCTTTGTCTAAGAACATGCCCAGGATCGAGGATGCAGAAATGCAAGGCTTGTGACTGGCTACAGAGTAATGCACGCCTGCCTGTTTGGCTTGAAAGTCTGTACAGCTAAGCTTTGGGTGGGCTTAGCGTATTGACATATCAGCCTCGAAAAATAGGACGCTGATTTGCATGTGCTGATTTATATGCACAAATGCAAATTTGGAAAATTATTACTGGCCTGTCATTTAAATTGGCTTATGCTGCTTCTCACCATAGTGAGAAAGGTTGTTGGTACCTCCAGACTATTTTGGGGGAGGGATTCAGACGCATACCAGACATTTAAACGTGTGCAATTGAGGCAGATAAAAGCATTGCGTTGCCCTCATACCCTTCTTAGGGTTCTTCTTCATTTTGAAAGAAGCCCTTCAAACAGAGGACACAAAGAAAGGACCGTACCCTGCAATGCAGGACACAGGGCCCCCCTAGTACAGCTCCCAGCAAAAGTAACAAAAGTAGCCTGTTTTCATCTCTCCCCGTGCCTGCCTGCAAATCTGGCAAAATACTTGGCTTGTGGCAGCTGAGCCATCAGCTGGTTGCTGCCAGGGCGGCTGCAGAAGGCTGTGGCAGGGCTGCCCTGGTGCTTTCAGCTCCTGCCTGCTCCCAGCGCTTGCTCAGGTTACAAACACAGGGAGATCTTATCGCAAGGGCACCCACAGGATGCAAAGGAGCTGAGAGAGTAGGGTGGGCGGGTGGCACGGGCATGGAAACGACAGGAAGATTGTGCGCGTGTTTCTTGAGGTTCGAGAAAGAGGCTGCTTAAGAAGGAGGGATTAGCTGGGAAAGGCGATTAAAAAGATGGAGAGTTTGGCTGCCTTTCTCTCTCGGAGAGGAGGAGAAAGGGTCTCGCTGGTTCACAGAGAAGCTGGAGGAAAGGGGCTGTCATCCTGACGTCCTGTTGCAGAAATTATCTGTAAATCTATAGCCACACTGGTTGTTTGGTTTTGGTTTGCTGGAGAGATGGAATGGTCAGCAGAGCCTGGATCTATTTAGAATTCCTCGCCTCCGTTCCTTTTGGCTGTCATACATTCTCAGCCAAATTTGTGGTGCTGCAGATAGGTTAGAACACATGACGTTTCACCCAACCTTCTTCCACCACCCTCCCCAACTCCCTGCCACAAGGTTTGGGGTGCTTTTTAGGGAGGGCTGGCAGGACTTCCCCATGCCCCGCCATCCTCGTGTTTCAGAACATATGCAATTGCTCCTCAAGAGCGCCTGTTATTTCTGCTCTGCACACCGTTGCAAGCTGGAAGCGAGCCCTAAGTCAGAGGTGACTGACCTGTGGTCCTACAGATGCTGTTGGGCCATCAGCCCCAGCGGCATGGCCAATGGCCAATGGCAAGGGGTGATGGGAGTTGTAGTTCAGCGACATCGAGAGGGCCCCAAGCTCCCCAGCTCTGCCCTGAGTGAACTCTGTAGGACTTGCTTCCAAGCAGATAGGCACAAGATTGCAAAGTTATTTATTCAATTTAGGGGACTGTCAACCAAGTCCGCTCACCGGTGATCCTGTGATGTGTTACAACATAATTTAAAGCAAAAATTGAAACAACAATCCAGGCAAAATAAGAGTGAGTCACAATATATATTAAATATACAGAAATCAATGGACATGGATAATTTAGGGCCATTTTTCTAAATGCAAGCAAAACTCAAATACAACCCAGAATAAAAATTCCAGCACATCCATGTGTAGCAGTGGACTAACGTCCCATAAATGCCTGGACAAATATTGGCGCAAATTATACTTCCAAGAGGAGGGCACTCCATATTGAGAGTGCAACCACCGAAAAGGCCCTGTTCTGATGAGCGCCCCTGGTGGTGGAACTGTGACATTGGCAATGGTGGTTACAGGTGTGCCTTGCCCAGTGAGGTGCAGCTGCAAGGATAGCCTTCTGGCAGGTGTGCCAGGTAGGCTCCACCAATGCCTCTGACCTTGCTGCCACCTTGGACCTCCCTGCTCTTGGTAAGCAGCAGGGGTGCTGACCCTGGGAGGCCACTCCTGTGGCTCTGCCCCACCAGGAAAGCTGCTGCCTTGTGTTGCTATAATCTAGCGATGGAGAACGAGTGACCCTTCAGATGCTGAAGGGACTCAGGGTCCCAACAGCCCCAGCCAGCATAGGAGACGTGCATGGACGATGGGAGCTGGAGTCCAGCAACATTTGGAGAGTTACAAACAAGGAAAGAGGGCTGCATTCCAGATCTGCAGGTCAAAAGCACACCCCTTTTTCCTATTTTGTTTTAATAAAATTGCTGTTTTCATAAAATTGCTTTATTAAAATCTGTTTAAATAAAATTGCTGAAGTTGTTGGGAGATTTAATAACAGCCACCATTTATGCTTTTGTGGCAGGGGAGGGGGAGGGGAGGTGTATTCTGCTTTCTAGCAACTGAAGCTGCAATCCCTAACTGAGCTGGGAAGCGAGGGCCCTCTAGATGTTGTTGAATTACAGCCTCCATCATCCCTGACCACTGGCCACGCAGGCTGGGGCTCCTTGGAGGTTTTTAAGCAGAGGTTGGATGGCCATTTGTCATGTGTGATCTAGCTGAGGTTGGACTAGATGACTCTCAGGGTCCTTTTCCAGGAAGCCGCAGCTGTCCGATCCCTACATTACTGAGAGCAAGTACTATAAAACCCAGTGGGATTTCCTTCTGAGTGGGCATAAACAGGCTTGTTCTTTATATGAATTTCAAGAACAGACCATGGAATCCTGCTGAAATCTGCTCCCCCACGAAATTGCCGCCCCTTTCTCTACAGACATCTGAAATGACACAGGCAAAGACAGGCACCCAACAGACAGACAGGCATGCTGTGTCCTCTTAGGGCTCTCCACACTCCATTTTGAACACCTCCACCCTCTCATCATTGTCCTCTGCCTTCGATGTCAGAGTCTGTCCACCCAGCCTTTGAACAGTGCTCCTGCCCAATGCCATCAAGATAACTGTCAGCAGACGCTCCGTTTCTTCCTCAAGGAAGGGTCCATCTCACCCCCAGAGCCAAGGGAAACAAGCCCCCTTAGCGATGATCAGGGTGGATGTCTGTTCAGACCCATCAATCGAGGGGATCAGGCCCCTTTCGTTTCCCAGGGGCTGGCATTACCCTACCTCTCCCCAGACAGGCTTCACACGGATAAACAAGCTGCTTGTCCCCGTTTGCAGAGCAAACAAAACAAAGCACATTTGTGTCTCCTTCCAGAACGGAGAACAATCGCAGGAGGCAGGCGCGATTTATAGACAGGCTTCTTTAGCACCAGCACAGCTCCTGCCCTGACCTCTGTGGCCCGAAAGCACCGGGAGCTACACCCAAGCCAGACTGCTCACGTTCATCTCCAGATCAGTTTTGCCTCCTCTGTCTGGCTAGTGAGTCTGCACAGTTTCAGGCAGAGAGAGGGCTTTTAAAAAAACAGGCGATGCCAGGAATCGAACGGGAGACTTTCTACCTGCAGAGCTCACATTGTAACACCGTGCCAGGGTCTCTCTTCCTCCAAAGGACGGAGAGACACGCAAGAAACAGGGACCCAGCCCAGGGCCGAATATCAAGCTATTTCACTGCCTTAGATGAAGATCAATCCTTACCCCCAGATTTTCCCCCTTCCCAGTTACGACGTCTTTCCCCTGATCTGGCCAAGTCAACAAGCATATTCGTTCCAACCAGTTTGCATGCAGCAAGGGAGTTGCAATCAGTAAAAAAAGCATGATGGATGGAGCCAATTGGCCCCAAACCTCCGGCCCTTCTGTCCCAAGGGGCAGAGGAGAACTTGAGACTTCTAGGCAACTCCCTGTAGTGGAGATCAGGTTGGGCAGGACGTAAAGGGGTGTCAGCAAATATATTGCCCATGGTTCTGCTAATGTGATGTAAGAAGGGGCAGAGGTTCTTAGTGGGCTCATGTATAGCCCACCTTTCTTCCAAAGAGCTCAAGGTGGCATGCATGGTTTAACCCCACGCTGTTTTTATTATCCCAACAACGACCTTGTGAGGTAGTTTAGGCTGAGAGACAGGGACAAGCCAGAGGTTACCCAATGGGCTTTGCAACAGGGTAGCGAGTCAAACCCAGTTCTCCCAGACCTTAGTCCAACAACACCCAAACCCCCACACCACACTGGCTGTTCGCATGTGGGGCAGAGCCTAAAGCAGAGTTTGTGACAATGCTCCCACCAGGACTGCTGGGTCTGGAAACCCAGCTTCCAAACATGCATCCTTCTATATTCAGGCTGGGCTTAATCTTAGGAAAACAACTCTGCAAGAACCCCTGAAGGGGTCCTGCCCAAACTCTACAGAGACAGAAACTCCTGCTGCTCTGATGAAACTTACCTTTTAGCAGCGTCGACAGGCGTTCTCTCCTGTTGATGCTTCCAGCATCGAGTTTGGACCAACGGGGTGGGGATCTGGAAGGAAAAGAGCAAGCTGAACCGGAGCCTGGGTTGTCTCGGGAAGCAGAAGGGCAAAAAAGATTTCCACCTTGGAGTCAGCAGATGGAAGCGGAGCCTCTGGTTCTGATGCTGCCGGCCACTAACAGAGACAGGGCACTTGGGCCTGATGGACAGCAGCAAAGAGGGACGATGGAGTCCTAGCCAGGGTTGAAGTGATGCTGCAGACCCTTCTGTCCCAGGACAATTGCCACCCTGCCTGTGGGCTTCTAAGAGATCTCAAGGGTGGCTCAGCATCCGTAGGTGGAATCTGGGCAGAGCAGGCAGCTTCCTGGGCACGCGAGTGTCAGTGGGTGCCCGACTATGTCAGCTCTGCATTTCTGCAAGCGGAGCCCACACACAAATTCCACCGGCTATGTGTGCGTGTTGCGGGGGGAGAGTGAAAAGACAGGCTGCTGCAAGTGGGGGGGGGGTGCTTGGCTTAGTACATTGGCTGCTTCTCTCGCAGCACATCTTCCTTCCTCTCTTGTGGGTGGATGTGATTTGGGCTGGGCCTTGGGACTCCCCTAAAAGGAGTCGGTTTTTAATTCTCATCCGCCTGCTCTCCTGCTTCTTGCGTTGTGCCATTATCTAGCAATCAGCTAAATACCTGTTATCCTGAGCAGCTTGCCTGCCTGAGAGCAGCATGAGATCCTAGCTTCTGCACTGAATTCTGGGAGAGGGGCCGAGGTCTGCATGAGCGACCAGGCACATAGGAAGCTGTTTTTCCTTCCGGACACATGAATTGGTTTACGATTGACTCTCCAGGGGTCGCAGGAAGGAGAGGGCCTCCCCCATCTCCGGACTGCTGCCTTTTAACTAGACTTGCCAGGGATTGAAGCTTTAGCATGAAAAATGTGTGCCCAACCGCTGAAAGTGCCTGCGGGCCATCAATATTTTGTGGGTGGGATTAAAGTGCAAACCGGAATGTTAGGGGCCCTACCAGACTGGTGGATTTTTTTAATGTTGGGTACATTCTACATATGGTTACCAGATTTTTTTTCAATGAATCCAGGGAATTTATTATTATTATTATTATTTTGGAAGCTGAGTAGCAACAGGGAGTCAGTAGTGGGGATGGTGAGGCAAAAGACCCTGGGCCCAAGCACACATGCATATTGTATAAAGGTGCAAAACCCTGTGAAACATAAATGCGCAGCGTTTTTGAAAAACTGGGCTGCCTGCGACTCCTGAGCCTCCCCCGATCTGTCAAAACAAGGGGAAGGGGACAGGAGATTGAGGAAGGCTCGGGAGTCATGCGCGGGTGGTGCGCCATTGCCCAGGAGGGGCGCAAGGTGCATGGTTTCTCTGCCGGGCAAGGTGCAAAGCCCTTCTTTCGCACCCTGTGAAACATAAATGCACAGAGTTTTTAAAAAACTGGGCAACTGCCCATGACTCCCGAGCCTCCTCCCAGTCTCCTGCCCGCTTCCCCCTTTGTTTTGACTGAAGGGCTATGCACCTTGCCTGACAGAGAAACTGCTCACCTTGCGCCCCTCCTGGGCAGCGGCTGCCCACTTGCAACTCCTGAGCCTCCCCTGATCTGTCAAAACATAGGGGGAAGGGGGCAGGAGATCTGTACCGCCGGACGTCCCCGGTTCCCCTTCGGCAGTGGCAGTGGCAGCGAGCAATGAGCAGCTCCTGAATCCAGCCAGAGCCAACTGCGCTACCAGGCTGGCTCCGGGCTGCTGAGACTACCGCTGCCATGTTTCCTGGGGACAGATTTGCAAATCTAGGGACATTCCGGGTACGGAATTCGTCCAGGGAAAGATTTGCGAATCTGTGGACTGTTGCCAGGAACCGGGGACGTCTGGTAACCCTATTCTACAGCATGTTCTTAACACAATAAGGCCCCCTCTGAACTATACATTTTAAACAGCACCATACCACTTTAAACAGTCATGGCTTCCCCAAAAGAATACTGGGAACTGTAGTTTGTTCAGGGTGGTTAGAGTTGTTAGGAGATCTGTATTTTTCTCCCAGAGTTCCCTGGTAAGAGTGACTAGATTTTTAAACCGCTGTGGAAGTTGTAAATCTATGAAGGGAACTGGGGTCTCCTAACAACTCCCAGCACCCTTAACAAACTACAGTCCCCAAGATTCTTTGCAGGAAGCCATGGCTGTTCACACTGATACAATATTGCATTAAATGTATAGTGCAGAAGGAGACTACAGTGGTACCTCGGGTTAAGTACTTAATTCGTCCCGGAGGTCCGTTCTTAACCTGAAACTGTTCTTAACCTGAAGCAACACTTTAGCTAATGGGGCCTCCTGCTGCCGGCACGCTGCCGGAGCACGAATTCTGTTCTCATCCTGAAGCAAAGTTCTTAACCTGAAGCACTATTTCTGGGTTAGCGGAGTCTGTAACCTGAAGCATATGTAACCTGAAGTGTATGTAACCCGAGGTACCACTGTATTATTGCAATAGCAGTGGATTTATTCTGCTTCACTTTGTTCTAGCGTGCTTCCCCAATGCTACCACTTTACTTCTTGTCTGGAAGGGCTATAGTGTAACTAAAGCAGGACAAAAATAAGTAAACCGGAACATTTTGGGTATAAAACGCTACAGGATTTCAGAGGGAGGTTACGGGATGTGCACTGCTTGGAAATGAAGCAAGATGTCCACTCTGAAACTTTTGCAGGGTCAAACAGCATTGAAAGCGGGAACATGTGCAGCCACCATAATAGCATCATGAATATGCAATCCAAAAGGATGTCTGGAGGGGCTGTTGGTTTGTGCATTTAAAGTGGATTACAACAAATCTCCACTAAAAATGAATCAGACTGTTTGCTGTTAGGAAAGTGGAGGGGAAATGCGTAGGATGAACCAGCAATTAATGGGAAGACATGTAAACACCCCACCAGCAAATCAAGATGAGCGCAGGATGAGTGTTCATTGTCATATAAACAAAACAAAAAACACACAAAAACGACTACACATTCGTCTAACCACCACATAAGATTTGTGCAAGCAAATTAGAGTCTGTGATCAATAAATAGGTTGCTTGAAGGAGCCTTGAGCTACAACCTCTCACCCAAAAGAGAGGACCATTGATGCCCTAATTGCCCTATTTTGTTGTCCCTATATTTGCTTTTGTGTGGATAGAGATTGAGTTCTCCAGGCACCAGGCTCCTTTCCAGTGACTCCAAAAGTTAAATATCTGAGCGGATCTCTTGGTTGTAGGGTGTGCGCACTCAAATGCATGTGCATGGGTGCAAAGAGTCAGAATGCTGTTTCCCCCACAGCCCCCCTAAAACCGCCCCTCTGGATACTATATACGTCACCAAATGTGGTTGCTGTAGCTCATCCTAGGTAGGAGCAGTCAGATCCAATGACGAACCTTCTCGTAAGCATTCTCAGGAAAGACTGCTTTGAAAGCCAGTGAAGGACAAGTTCTTTCCGAGCAAATTAATGCAACATTTGGAAAGCAGGGAAGCTATGCATCACTGTGTGTGCACATGTACCATACACTCAGTAATCCTTAGGCTGTGAAAGTATCACCTGCATACACATACACAAGTTTCCCTATTTTTGTCTGCAAGATGCTGGAGGTGAGAACGGTCTATTTTCAGAAGTGGAACCGTCTATTTTCTATTTCCAGGTGTGGAATCAATGGCCATTGGCTATTAGTCAGGAGAAGAGGGAGCTTCAACCAAATGTTGCAGCGTGGAGTGCTCCCTGATCAGAATCCCGGCCACCCCATTCTGCTTCTCTGGCCCACCCTCCTTTTCCACTCTTTCCTCTCCCAGCAGATGATCGGCACCCTAAATTGGCTGTATTTTGCTGTATTGGGGCAGGCGGGGGGGAGTGGTTTATATATGACAGTGATATATGTTGTGCGGGATGCGATCCATGAGAGGCAGTCAAGTACAACATTCCTTGTAATGCTAGAGAAGACATGCCAGGAAATGTTTGGTCCAGCCAGTTGAAACTTCCTATTCCTCCTGGCTGGAGCATCCTTCCTTTTGCACGTGATAGAAGGTGGGCGTGACCTAACCTGTCCAGGTAACAAAAGGACGAGTCATGCAGCAACCTTTTCCATTTTTAAATTCGTTCTTTGCTTAACCAGCTTTTTAGCTAGGACTGCTCTGCTAGCTCTCAGCTAGCAGAAGCACTGGGATTACTTTCCCATATGGGGTAGATCCACATGTACATATTTGTAACTAAGTCTGCCTTCAGAGATCCAACTGTGAACTGATGTAAGTAAACTTCTTTTATTGAAATATATATACAGTGGTACCTCGGGTTGCAGATGCTTCAGGTTATAGACACTTCAAGTTACAGACTCCACTAACCCAGAAATAGTACGTTAGGTTAAGAACTTTGCTTCAGGATGAGAACAGAAATCACGCGGCGGCAGCACCAGAAGGCCCCATTAGCTAAAGTGGTACCTCAGGTTAAGAACAGTTTCAGGTTAAGAACTGACCTCCAGAACGAATTAAGTTCTTAACCCAAGGTACCACTGTATATATAAAAAAATGTCCAGTAGCACCTTAGAGACCAACTAAGTTTGTTCTTGGTATGAGCTTTCGTGTGCATGCACAATTCTTCATGCTATCAAATGCCAACAGTACTCTTCACGAAAGCTCATACCAAGAACAAACTTAGTTGGTCTCTAAGGTGCTACTGGACAATTTTATTTATTTATTTATTATATATTTCTACTGCGTCAGACCAACACGGCTACCTACCTGACTCTTCTATTGACTTTGAATAAGACTGTGGCGTCTTTATTCTTTTAAGAGGGATTTAAGGGAACTTACCAGGAACATACAATTCAATCTGAAGACAGACTGAATTGTAGAATAGGGAGATGTTCACATGAGCTTGCAACCAGCTATCTGCTGTGCATGTAAAAAGGGGAATGTAACTCTGCTAAGTAAAGGAACTTCACTTCGTTAGGAAGGATATAAATAAACAATATATCCTCTCCTGCCACCCTGAACATCCCGCATGTTGGCTATGGAGAGCTGGGTCGCAGCATAGAGTTAAAACTATGGAACTTGCTCTTGTAGGAGGCAATGGTGGTCACTAACTTGGAAGGCTATAAAAGAGGATTGGATAAATTCACATGCTTCTGAATACCAGTTGCTGGAAACGGGAGAAGGGGAGAGGGCTCTTGTGTCCAGATCCTGCTTGTGTATTTTCCACAGGCGTCTGTTTCGCCTCTGTGAGAACAGGATGCTGGACTCGACGAGCCACTGTCCTGGAGATACCGAGGATTGAACCTGGGACCTTGGGCATGCAATGCAGATGCTCTAACACTGCGCCACAGCTCTTCCTTCTCTGGACAAGAGGAGATGGGGGCCTAATGGGTAAGGTGCTCTGGAGTCAGGATTCCTGTGTTTTCCAGTTTGGTTGGGGGGCGGGGATGGTTTTTGCGCTGATCTGACGCACAGTGAATCCATTTCTCCAGCTGCGTTCATCAGAGCACAATCTCCTCCAATTGAGCCTTTCTACTGGGAGGCATTCCTGACACGCCCAAAAACGCATTCTTCACGTTTCCCCCTCCTTACTGTGGGCAGGCACACCTCCCCAGACCCAGGAAAACACAGTTAAGTCACAAAAGATCCCTGTTTAATGGTCCCCCGTGTTTCCAAGCCACCAACATATCCATTGCCGGGGAATCTACAACATCCTATCCTCTCTCTGTGTGTGTCTGCCTCCACAGAATTCCACCCTCCCCTTCCTCTGCTGGATCATTTTGCAAATTGCACCATGAGTGTCCTTCACTCGGTGACAGTTAGGGACTGTGATATTATTCACAAGGCAGGAGCAAAACAGCCCGGAGCTGCTGCATAGTTGCTCCAGAATGGAAAATGGTCTCCTCCTCCCCGTCCAACAATTGCTCATGAAATGCAGCCGCCTCTGGGATAGAGCACAGCAACAACTGAACAATCTAGATGACAGCAGCAAGCAATTAACTAGCCCCAAAAAGGAACTAACCCATGTTTACAGCACCTCAGAGATTTGAGCCCACTCAGGGATGGCTGTGGGCAGGATCCCTTCATTGCAGGGGGTTGGACTAGATGATCCTTGGGATTCCTTCTAACTCTACAATTCTATGATTTTATATAATCCCACTGTATTAGTCATTCTGCATTGCTTCCCCGAGCTTCCCCAGGCTCGATTAATTTCATTGTACACAGGTTGCACATTGCCAATAAAGGTGTTGTTGTTGTTGTTGTTGTTGTTGTTGTTGTTGTTGTTGTTGTTGTTGTTGTTGTTGTTGTTTTGTTACAGCATTGTTGCTGTCTGGAGAAGATGCACTCTATTTTTATTTATTTCATTAAGAATTACTTTTGACTTGACTGCAACCTTCCCCACTACCCCGCAACCTCAAAGTTTTACTGCGGTGCAACAAAAGTGGGACAAACCCAGGACATTTGTGGTGTAAAAAGCTGCACGATCTCTGCAATGGGACACACACTGATTGGGAACAAAGCAGTATGTCCAACCTGAAACCTTTGCAGGTGCAAACGGTATTTAAAGTGAAATTGTGTATTACCACCTTGATGCCATCATGAGCACAAATAATCACAAATGCACAACGAAAAGGCTGTCTTGAGGGACCCTTAGTTTACTTATATCCCATCTTTCTCCCCTGTTGGGAGTCAGGCTGGCGTGCACAGGCTTTGCTGACCGTCTTCCTATGCAGGCAGAAGCCAGACCTGCTAAGTTTCTGCAAGGAACCTGCATCATGTGCCTTCAGAGCATGCACAGTCTATACCCAGACTGAAATGGAATATAGGACCATTTTGCCCATGTTTCCGGGTGTTGTCTTCGCTGGCTGGTTCAGTAGGGTCTCGTGCTGAGAATGGTCTATTTTGATATAGAAGAGGGGGAAACTTGTGGCCCTCCAGATGCTGGACTACAACTTCTAGCATCCTCGGCCACTAGCTATGCTGACTGGGACTGATGGGAGTTGGCGTTCAACAGCAGGGTTTGTCCACACAGGAGCAAAATGTGGATCTGCACTCGCTTCTGCCCCCATTAATGTAGGGCCTTCCACATGATACCTTCCCCCCGCTCAGTGTTCTCCTAGTCTCCAACACCCACTTTAAATGCAAGGTGGGGGGTTTTTCCAACTCTCGGGAAATCTGAAAGGGCTAGGATTGAGAAACCCTGCATTTAGAAGTGTGCGGAAGGTCTGGGTCAACAATGGGATCCTGCGGCTGCGGCTGCATTCATGTTTTACTGCTGTGTGGATAAGCCCCGACATCTGGGAGGGCAGAGGTTCTTGATTCCTGTGATAAAGAAACAGATGGACGTGAACCATTATTTGGAAATACATTTAATTCTGACAAGCCACAAGGAATGTCAGTTATTGCTATAGCCATTTCACAGACTGGGCAACTGAGGCTTAAAGAAAGACTTTAATGGATTCATGTTGTCCTTGGCAGAATTAGAACAGGAGCCCCAAACTTCTAGGTCTATGTCCAGCGTCCTACCACAGGGATGAGGAGCCTGGTGATAGTTGTAGTCCAACTATCTGGAAGGTGAATCTGACAATTTTGGCTTCCCCCATTTTCTCATTTTTCCACTGCTACATTCCATTCTCTACATTTCCATGCAATTTGCATGCAATTTTTTCCCTTTTTCCTAATGTGCTTAGGAACTAACCAGCCTTTTAGTGCAAATTTATCCGAATGTACACAGATCTGTATACAATTTCACCTAACATATGCATACTTGCAAAGCAGTGTCCCCTGATATAATGCATTTTTGAATGTTGATTTTCCTTATACGTGCATTTTTAGGCATGCTTCACAGCAGGACACGTATGTTTTTGCACATATTCCTGGCTGGAGGAAGAAGTAATGCAAAATTCAGGGAAGCCAGATGTTATGTATTCAGTGGTCTGTGTTTGTTTGAGCTTGAGTCTGGACTAAGGAATTTGAGCTCCTGTGTTCTGATTCAAGACATGACGTCCAATCACAGAACATTTCAGGATTTGGGCCTCTCCCACTGGCCCTTAACCTCTGAGTTGTGATTTGCAGCTTGGAAGTTTAGACAGCCAATCACGCTGGGAGTGGGTGTGGCCCAGGCTTTCAGGGATGTATATAAGAGTTGCTTTGCCCCTGTTTCCCAGTTCAATAAAGGTTCTTGCTGTTATCACAGTGTCTTGCCTCGTGGGAACCCACCTACTCTTCAAGTGACTCTTGAAGGGTGGCTCTGTTTCGGTTCTGGTACTGCTTTGGAAAGTGTGGATTTGGAAATGTAAGAACAGCCCAGTAAGATCAGGCCCATTTGCTACAGCATCCTCTTTTCACAGTGGTCCATGGGAAAACCCTCTAGTAGGAGAGATGAGCACAACCTCTCCTCACCTGCGGCTTCCAGCAAGCTGATATTCAGAGAAGCATTGCTGCCTCTGGCAGAGGAGCCCTTGTTGCCAAGAAGCCACTGGTACTCTCCACGAATTTTCACACCCTCTTCTAAGGGCAAACTCAAGCACATTTCTCTTCCCTCCCCCAGAGCAAGACCTCCTGTGCACCTGTGACCCAGCTGACTCCCCCTGTGCCAGCTCCTCAAACATAGAGGCATTAGGTAAAAGGGTGTGTTTTAATCGCTCGGGCTTTTGTACTGAACTCTGAGTCACTGGCACAGATCCCACCTCCCTACCCTTGCCTTTCCAGCTCTTGCACCCTCCTCGAGCTCTGCTGGTGTAAAGCAAGCAGGGATAGGGCCCTAATTATTAGTGTGAATCTGCATCAATTGGCAGAGCATATGGGGGAACGAGCTCCGACTTCCTGTGAGCAGCAGCTCCCCGTCTGCCTGGGCCCGTGCGCCGTGTGCACATTGCCATGGTGAACTCAATCGTGTTGCTTTCGCAGCCGAGTAAACAGGCAGGCCTTCGTGGGGATGCTCCCTCGAGCTCGCAAAGGAGTAGAGTGAGATGATCCGGAGGTGGGTGGGGTGGGGTGGGGTGATAAAAGGTAACGTTCCAGAACGGCCTTCCCCAACTGGGTGCCCGCCAGGTTTTGTTTTGCTTTGGGATGACAGCTCCCACCAGAGCACAGTTACTCTGTGGAACTCACTGCTGCAGGAGGCAAGGACAGCCAGCAAACAAGATGGCACACCAAATGCAAACAAACCATGAAAAAGACTCTATGAATTGAAAGTGGAGACACCACACTTTATGTATCTTTCCTTGCTTGTTTTTTGTATCACAAAATAAAGTAAAGGTAAAAGGACCCCTGACCATTAGGTCCAGTCGTGACCGACTCTGCGGTTGCGGCGCTCATCTCGCTTTATTGGCCGAGGGAGCCGGCGTACAGCTTCCGGGTCATGTGGCCAGCATGACTAAGCTGCTTCTGGCAAACCAGAGCAGCGCACGGAAACGCCGTTTACCTTCCCGCTGGAGCGGTACCTATTTATCTACTTGCACTTTGACGTGCTTTTGGCCTGCTAGGTTGTGGATCACAAAATATCAGAAAATAACCTTCTATAAAAACTAGATTTTTTAACAACAACAAAAAAAGGATTAGACCAATTTGTGAAGGAGAGGGCTACCCATGGCTACTAGCAATGCATGATGGCTAGGCTTTGCCACAACAGCTGGAGGAATGAATGCTTCTGAATATTACTTGCTGGAAACCACAGGAGGGGAAAGTGTCCTTGTGCCTGAATCCTGCTTGCTGGTTTCCCGCAGACATCTGATTGGCCACTGTGAGAACAGGATGCTGGACTAGGTGGGCCATTGGCCTGATCCTGCAACTTCTTCTTTCGTTCTTGTGTCTATGATTTAGCCCTGCCCTATAGGACTAGACATTTGCATGTCGTGGGTTTCAATGCAATCGCTTGCCTGCACATCGCTCGAATGGGCACACAAATGTCATACATTGCTCCACAAACTGAAAGCAAAAATGAACGTTAATGGAACGTTGGCCATGCAGGTCTCATAATCATGCACCTATAGGATGGAAGTGCGCCTAGAGGTCCTCTAGCCAAGCCCTCACTCAGTCCTGCACCTACAATGTTCAGTGCTGCCAATTTCAAGTGGGGAGATGAACAGTTTGGGCTACTTGTTTTAGCTGTTGGGTGCGCAGTAGTTGTGCAGGCAGCCCAGGCAGCCCCTCCACAAGTCTGGCACCCCCGACTGCTGGCCAGATAGACAGCTTCTGATGCTTGATGCTCTATAGCAGGGGTCAGCAACCTTTTTCAGCTGTGGGCCGCTCCACCATCCCTCAGACCACGTGGTGGGCCAGACTATATGGGGGGGGGGGTGAACGAATTCCTATGCCCCACAAATAACCCAGAGATGCATTTTAAATAAAAGCACACATTCTACTCATGTAAAGACATGCTGATTCCCGGACCGTCCGCGGGCCAGATTGAGAAGGAGATTGGGACCCAGGCCTTAGGTTGCCTACCACTGCTCTATAGTGAATAAGCGCAGAAATCTGGTTTGTTTGTTTTTTTGTAGCAGGGCTGAAAAGAGACTCAGCTGGTGGCTGCTGTCCAGCCAGGAGGAGTCAGCCAAAGGGTAGAAAGGCACCCATCTCCTGAAAATCAGGATGGGTGAGGGGGAAAGTAGTAGGAAGACAGACTATAATTGCTCTGGGATAATTACAGTATGTAGATGGAGAAGAACAGAAATTAGCATGGAGTGCATCGAAGGAGGAATATCAGAGGCAATTACTCTGTGGGAGAAGGATGAGGAAACAAGCTGAAACTCAGCAGCTGAAACTTCCCCTTATCGTTTTCCCTCCCTGCTGAGAAACAGTTTGGCTGCCAAATTTTATTCGCTTGCCAAGTAGCCGTTCAGGGCACAGGAACACCACCAAAGGAGGCGAAAAAAGAAGTGTTGGCAACAGCAGCACCTAGATGGAGCCATTGATGGAGATAATCCCTTCCACCAGCTCTGAGGTTTCAAAGGAGAAGACACATAGATTAGGCCACCTGCTTTGCATACAAAGGTGGCCGGTTCAAGCCCAGGGATTTTCACGCAGGGCTGGGACAGATTCCCTGCCTGAAATGCTGGAGACTCAACTCTGTATAATACTGATTCCGCATAAGATAGCTTCCTATGGAAAAGGACGGCAGCTCAACTGTATAGCACATTTGGAATTCTCGGGAACGCTCGTGGGAACCACAAAAGACCCATTTCACAGACGGAAAAACGGTGAGGCTCAGGACCTCACTGCAACACACAAAACGCCCACACAAAGCAGGCTACTGCAAGAAAAACCACTCAACACCCCCATCAGACAACCAAAAAGCAACCAAACAGCCCTCCAGATCTTAGAAGAAAGCTCTCTCTCCTTAATTTTCCTTCTCTGGGCTGAACTAAATTCAGCTCTTTCAACCATTTGTCATAACACTCAAGTTGTGTACACACCATATGTTTAAAGTACATTCTCTCCCCCCTCCACTTAAAGAATATTGGGAATTGGAGTTTGTTAAGGGTGCTGGGTATTATAGCTCATGGGGGTAAACTACAGTTCCTGGGATTCTTTGGGGAAAGATATGCGCTTTAAGTGTGCGTATTAAATGTGTTTTGTGTAAGCATTGTTGTGGTTTCCAGGCCACCAGGCCAACCCTCTGGAATTATTATAATTATTATTATTATTAATATTAATGAATTGCATTCTAACATGTTTGTCAAGGCAATTTACAAACATAATAAGAACAGCTCTGGCAGAGCCTATCATTGCAGTAGAACAAGTTGTTGAAAGAAAAATGTCTTCATACCCTCCAATATTTTTCAGATGAAAATAGGGATGTCCTATTCCATAATAACAATAACAATTTTATTATTTATACCCTGCCCGACTGGGTTGCCCCAGGCACTCTGGGCGGCTTCCAACACATAATCAAATAATAAATAAAGTAAATGTTTTTTAAAAACTTCCCTATACAGGGCTGCCTTCAGATGTCTTCTACAGGTTGTCTAGTTACTTATCTCCTTGGCTCGGGGGCTGCATAACTTGGGGTCCACATGTGGCCCTCCAGGCCTCTCTGTGTGGCCCCTGGGGCTCTCCCTAGGCCACCCCCCCTTCCCGGTCCTGCTTCTCATCATATTTTTGCCTGTTTGGGATGTATACAGTGGTGCCTTGGTTCTCGAACGGCTTAGTTGTAGAACAAATCGGCTCCTGAACGCTGCACACCTAGAAGTAAGTGTTCTGGTTTGTGAATGTTTTTCGGAAGCTGATTGTCCGATGCAGCTTCCGCTTGAGTGAAGGAAGCTCCTGCAGCCAATCAGAAGCCGCGCCTTGGTTTTTGAACGGTTATGGGAGTCAAACAGACTTCCGGAACAGATTAAGTTCGAGAACCAAGGTACTACTGTACTCAGAGATAAAGAAGGGGGTTGAGGCTGGGCGTGTGTAGAAACCAGCCCCCTGCACCAAGCTAAATTTTACATCCATGTTCTGACCCCCTGCTGCCCAGCACTAGCCTGCCCCACTCTCCCACTCCTGGAAGGCTGACCAGAAGGCAAGGTGAACATGGCCCCACAGATCTCGAGGGCCACCGCTCGAGACAGCTTCTGAAGCGAGATGGAGGCTGCTCCTCTCCTCGGAAGACTTGGCAGGATACCGAGTGGTAAATACACCCACCAGGAAGGATCACGGTGCCAGATCATTAATCACGCAGGATCTGCAAAGGTTGGCTCAGCTGCCTAGTCAGCTGCTGCCAGGGTCCCATCTACCTCCTGCAGGGAGAGCGCTAGGCAGGGAGCTGGATTCGAATGAGCAAAACATTGAGGCAGGGAAGAGCCTAGGACCATCAGAAACTGCCTTCCAGATATTTACCATTCAACACACACAATTTTCCCTTCCCTAATAATCCTGGGAAATGCAGCCCCCCCCCAGAGTGACCATTCCCAGCACCCTTATGAAAGCTACAGTGCCCAGAATTCCTTGGGGAAAGTCATATGCTTTAAAAATGCATTGTTGTTGTTGTTTAGTCGATTAGTCGTGTCCAACTCTTTGTGACCCCATGGACCAGAGCATGCCAGGCACTCCTGTCTTCCATTGCCTCCCGCAGTTTGGTCAAATTCATGTTGGTCGCTTCTATAACACTGTCCATCAGTGTTATGTACTGAGTTGCATAGGATCCAAAAAGCAGCAGTCTGATTGGTCCTAGAACAATAGGATTCAGAATGCAGCAGTCTGATTGGTCCTAGAACAATAGGGTCCAGAATGCAGCAGTCTGATTGGTCCTAGAACAATGCAGCAGTATGATTGGTCCGCAGGAGCCACCCAATCCAGCTCCAGGTGGAAGTGAATCTGCAACCTGATTGGCCTACAGGAGAATCCCAGAATTAGCCAATCATGTGCGACCCATTGTGTAAATAATGTATATAAAGCAGATATTTGGGGGGAACTTTCATTCCCCACTATAAGCTGAATAAGGAGCATGAAATCCACACTCGACTCCGAGTATATTTCAATCCATCTTGCCCTCTGTTCCCTTCTCCTTGTGCCCTCAATGTTTCCCAACATTAGGGTCTCTTCCAGGGAGTCTTTTCTTCTCATGAGGTGGCCAAAATATTGCAGCCTCAGCTTCAGAATCTGTCCTTCCAGTGAGCACTCAGGGCTGATTTCCTTCAGAATGGATAGTTTTGATCTTTTTGCAGTCCATGGGACTCTCAAGAGTCTCCTCCAGCACCACAATTCAAAAGGATCACCGCCTTGTCATGACGAAGGGGCTTGAATAACTCAGAGAAGCTATGAGCTATGCCGTGCAGGACCACCAAAGACGGACAGGTCACAGCCGAGAGTTTAGACTAAATGTGGTCCACCTGGAGAAGGAACCAGCAATCCACTCCAGTATCCCAAGAAAACTCCATGGACAATAACAACAGACATATATAACATGCATTAGGTAAAGGTAAAGGGACCCCTGACCATTAGGTCCAGTCTTGGCCGACTCTGGGGTTGTGGCGCTCATCTCGCTTTATGGGCCGAGGGAGCCGGCGTACAGCTTCTGGGTCATGTGGCCAGCATGACTAAGCCACTTCTGGCAAACCAGAGCAGCGCACAGAAACGCCGTTTACCTTCCCGCCAGAGTGGTACCTATTTATCTACTTGCACTTTGACGTGCTTTCAAACTGCTACGTTGGCAGGAGCAGGGACCGAGCAACGGGAGCTCACCCCATTGCAGGGATTCAAACCGCCGACCTTTTGATCGGCAAGTCTAGGCTCTGTGGTTTAACCCACAGTGCCACCCGTGTCCCATATAACATGCATTAGGTGGGCTTTAAATGTATGGTCTGAGTCAGACCCAAGGTCATCTAGTTCCATACTGTCTGCACTGATGTGCAACAGCTCTCCAAAGTTTCAGGAAGGAGACATTTCCATCCTACCAGAAGTTCCTTGGGACTGAACCTGAGCCTGATACAGCTTCCGATGTTCCTACCACATTTTGAAGCAAAGCTCATTATTACCCTCTAAAGAGGCAGACTGCTGAAGTCTGGAATCCAAAATTACCTAACTGTACCACAGATGCTGTCATCTAATCATGGCAAAATTCATAACAATCCTGTTGGGCTATGACAATAGCTAGGTTTTAATTTTTAGTGTGTTTTTGTCTCTTTGTTTAGAATTCTGTATGGAGGGGGAAATCTGTATCTGTATCCAAGGGAACCAATCTTGTTATTTAGTTGAACAAAAAGCAGACACAAGACCGATGAATCTTATCTGCTCTAGCCTGCATTTCCTCTCTCTTCGTACCTCGGCAAAGTTACCAACCATAGGTATACTTCAGAGATGACCTGGTTCCTGTGTTCCACTGTAGTCACCAAGAGTGCTATTCGTAATTTCCACGGGAGCAGTTCTCAGAATGTCAGAACCTCCATGTGAATTGCCCTTCGAGACCACCCACAGCCACGAAAGGAACAGTGACATTCTCTTGTCAAGTCGCGTAGGCCACAGACAGCTAGCCTGTGGCCTTCCAGATGTTGTGGGACTACAACTCCCATGATCCCCAACCACTGGCCTTGCTCGGGCCAGAATATTCAACATGGTGTCCTCTTAGATACTGATAGACTATTAGTTGCTACCATTCCTGTAACTGAATCAAAGAACTGTAGAGTTGAAAGAGACCCTAAGGATCATCTAGTCCTATGGGGGAAATTGTGTACACTTGAAAAGGTTGGCAGCATTAAGATAAATTCAAGAGTGTAAATAAGTTTTGTTGGATGTAACAATATCCATCAAATATTCTGAATGGTTTAGTTTCTGTGAAATATGCAGGGATTTATGATATGCAAAATGAACCAAGGAAAGGGAAGAAGGGAAGTCATTGATATTTTAAGGATGTTTAATTAAGTATTCTAAATTGTAAAACACACACACACACACACACACACACACACACACACACACACCAACCGCTTGCAGTGCAGGAATATACAGCTCTCCCATATAGGGATTGAATCTGCAAACCTTGACATTGTCAGCACCACACTCTTAATGAACAGAGCTATCCAGGTAATATGGTAATATAAAGAGCCAGGTTAGAGTGATGGACTAGGACCTGGGAGACTAGAGTTCAAATCCCTGCTCAGCCATGGAACTCACTGGGTGATCTTGGGCCAGTCATAGTCTCTCAGCCTAACCAACCTCACAGGGTTGTTGGGAGGATGCAATGGTGAGGAAGAGAACCATGTATGCCACCTTGAGTTCCTTGGAGGAAAAGCAGGGTATAAATGTGATAAACAAACATACAAACAACCTCTGCCCATTGGCCATGCCAGCTGAGACTTATAGGAGTTGTAGCCCAACATCCAAAAGGCACTCTATTGGCTACCCCTGCTCTAAGCAAGAGTACTCACGGAACAAACCATAGCACGGAGACCCACATGCAGAATCTAAGTGCCACAGCGTTTGTGAGTCCCAGCAACAAGTTCACTACCTCTGATAGCCAACACTGAGCCCTCCAGCTGCTTTGGACTAATTTATTTTATAAAATTTATATCCCGTTTGATTGCACAAACAAAAACCTCAAAGTGGTTTACAAAAAGAACAAACCAGTTAAAAACAATTATTCAAAACATTTGAAGAAATATTTGACATTAGCAATATGCTAAAAACCAGACTGAAACACATGTCAACATTCGACACCACTGATAGGTTTGCCCAAAGAGAAAAGGTTTTATCAGACTACACAGAATACAGTGACGTCAACAGAAGATCAATTTCTTACAAATGTGGAATGAGTACTATGCGGAACAGCGCCAGCTCTGCAATTGAGTGGACTTTTAAGGGGTAAGGCAATCTCACAGGTAAACGGATCCCACGTTGTTAAGGGCTTTATATACGAATAGTAATACCTTGAACTTAGCCCAGGAGCAAATTGGCAACCAGTGCGGTTCTCTGGCCAAAAGGTGTTATATTCTGACAGGTTCTAACTCCTGTCAGCAATTGTGCTGCAGCATCCTGCGCTAATTGCAGCTTCCGGACCAAGCACGAGGGAAGCCCCCTCCCAAAATTCCCATCATCCTTGACCCATGGATGAAATCAGACCCCCCCAAGTGTCCTGGTTTTCCAGGGACAATCCCAGACTTGCAGAAGCCATCCCGGTTTCTGATTTGATCCCGGACTGCCCTGCTTTCTCTTTGGTTGTCCCTATTTCCACTGGAGAAGCGCTGGAGGGGATGAGACGTCACTCTCTTCACTGGCGAAATGGAGGGGCTGGATTAGGACATCCCATTTTCATAAGATAAAAGCTAGAGGGGTGGAACAGGACATCTCTGTTTCACCACAGAAATATTGGAGGGGATGTGAAATACTGGCTGGGCTGATGGGATCTGAAGTCCTGGCTTGATATCCCTGTCTTACATTCTAGTCTGCCATCGACCCGCAAATGACTCCAATGGGCAGACTGGCTACAGAGGGCAGGCAAAACTGGCATGCTCTGTCGGCCTAAGAAGCAGTCCTAAAGCTCAGGCTCCACACAGAAGCTTCTGTACAAGCAAGAAAGAGTGCCTCGGCGAGGTGTGGGTGTCTGCGACTGTGTGTTTGTGTGCGAAGAGCGCTCACACACGTAGGTCCCGGTTGTAGCTGATTCTCCCTTTCCTGCCTCCGCTGTTGGTGTTAACTTCCCTCCTACGGGCACCAGCTGTGCCCGCCTACCCCTGGCAAGAGGCCCAGGCCTGCTAGCTCTCTGGAGGCGCATGTCCCAGACTGACTCCTTCGGAGGGGGAAAGCTGGAGCAGCTCTCGAGAGGCACTGAACAAGACGGGAAAGGATGTCAACGCCTGCAGTAGCAGTAGCGGAATGGAAACGGGTTGTCGGTTTCTTTCTGAGCCC
The DNA here is from genome assembly GCF_964252035.2 of Podarcis erhardii. Classification (NCBI taxonomy): domain Eukaryota; kingdom Metazoa; phylum Chordata; class Lepidosauria; order Squamata; family Lacertidae; genus Podarcis; species Podarcis erhardii. The sequence continues at coordinate 75,535,333 of NC_138511.1, forward strand.
AATTCAAGGTGCCCACGTTAGTGTTTGAAGCCCCAAATGGCTTGGGCCCCAAATACAGTGGTACCTCGGGTTAAGAACTTAATTTGTTCCAGAGGTTCATTCTTAACCTGAAACTGTTCTTAACCTGAGGTACCACTTTAGCTAATGGGGCCTCCCACTGCCACCACGCAATTTCTGTTCTCATCCTGAAGTAAAGTTCTTAATCTGAGGTACTATTTCTGGGTTAGCAGAATCTGTAACTTGAAGCGTCTGTAACCCGAGGTACTACTGTACCCACAAAACCTTCCCTACAGACCCTCTCAGGTGTGGATATCGGCAGAGGGGACCCTCTTGGTAGTTCCACTTCCCTCAGAAGCTGAGGCGGTGGAAAGAGAGTATTCTCTGTGGCAGCCCCTAAACTGTGGCATTCCCTTCCCAAAGTGGTCTGTCTGGCTTCTTCACTAGACAGCTTTCGGCAAATACTGAAGACACTGTACTTTTGACCCCTTAGATGTTTGTTTTGAGAGTGCACCCACCCAATTCATGCCAATGCAGCGCTCACTGTTTGCAATTCCAAAAGTTCGATTTCTACAACCTGCCCTGGGAAACAACAACAACAACAACAACATCCCTTTCCAGCCTTTCTCAACCTGTGGGTCCCCAGATGTTGTTGAACTACAACTCCCATCACCCCTACCTAGCAAGGCCAGAGCTCAGGGATGATGGGAGTTGTAGTCCAACAACATCTGGGAACCCACAGGTTGAGAACCGCTGCAAGCCGTCATAGTCCCCCCCCCCAATCCTGGGAACTGTAGTTTGTTAAGAGTGCTAAGACCCGTATGCCCCTCACTGAACTACAATTCCCAGAGTTCCCTGTAAAGAGGGGTTGATTGTTAAACCACTGAGAATTGTAGTTGAGGGAGGGGAACAGGGGTCTCTTAGCCTGGAGAAGAGGAGGTTAAGGGGTGATATGATAGCCATGTTCAAATATATAAAAGGATGTCACATAGAGGAGGGAGAAAGGTTGTTTTCTGCTGCTCCAGAGAAGCGGACACGGAGCAATGGTTCCAAACTACAAGAAAGAAGATTCCACCTAGACATTAGGAAGAACTTCCTGACAGTGAGAGCTGTTCGACAGTGGAATTTGCTGCCAAGGAGTGTGGTGGAGTCTCCTTCTTTGGAGGTCTTTAAGCAGAGGCTTGACGACCATATGTCAGGAGTGCTCTGATGGTGTTCCCTGCTTGGCAGGGGGTTGGACTCCATGGCCCTGGTGGTCTCTTCCAACTCTATGATTCTATGATCAACTCTCACCACCCTCAAAAAACCACAGTTCCCAGGGCAAAGCCATTAGTGTTTACCGTGGAATGATACTGCTTTAAGTGTATGATGCAGATGGGGCCTCAGTCTAGGGCTGCTCCTCATCTCTCTCCTGTGTGGCTGTGGTTTGAAACAGGCCAGGCAGACTGATCTAACATGTGGGTCACTGGAGTAATGGTCTGTGCAGTCAAGGACTTTCTAGATGCTCATTCCCTAAGTTTCACAAAGGTTTCTTTCCCGCTCGCAGAGCGGCGCCCTTCCCTGCTCTGCCTTATTTCCTCTTGACAATGGCTTGTGTTAAAAGCAGATCGTGCTCAACGCAGCGCCGCGAAGCAGCCGCTCTGGAATGGCACAGCCTGGCAGCGCCACTCAAGGAAAGGTCACAGAACAAAGCTGTTTGTCCAAGCTAGGCTCAGCCCGTCCCTTGCAGAGCCCAGACTCTGTTCGCTTACATCACACTGTGCAGCCGTGCTGCGGATCAGATGCGAGGGGCTTCTGGGGTCATTGCACCCTTTTGCAATCTTATTATTATTATTATTATTATTATTATTATTATTATTATTGATGTAACATGAATCTTACAGCCTGGCAAAATCTTGATGGCTGAAACTCCACGCTTAGCATTTCTAACCTGTTGCCCGGTTAAAGAAATCTTAGTCAATGAATGACATTCGTTTTAATAAATTAGTGAATCGATTCAGCTGGCATGTGCCAGCATTTGGTGAAAATAAGTCATTTTGGAATAAAAATGCCTCCCCCACCCCGCCCACACAGGAGATGCCAGAAATTGAACCAGGGTCCTTCTGCATGCAAACAAATTCTTTACCACTGAGCTACCACCCTTCCTCAAAGAAGGACCTATGAAATAGTGGTCTGGGGCAGGGGTTGATGACTTTTAAGATGGTGGTTGCCACCTGCAAACTGCAGTTTTTACATCTGTATATTAAAACTCTTAACGTCCTATTTTTTAATTCTTGCCTCATAAATCAGAGAATTCTTTTAAGGTGATTATAAAAAAAAATTTAAACTGGTTATGGTCCTAGGCCTAGTCTGTCAGGCTTTGCATTCCAAAAGGCAAATGGATATTTGAAGAAATTTAGATACTCAATAGGTTGGAAACTGACGCAATGTCAAAAAAAGAGGAAAACGCATCACTGAAATCCAGCTTGAAGTTACATAAGGGCGTGGTACTTCTTTGCATCTAGTCACCTTAGGAATTAAGTGGAGTGAGGGGAATCAAGACCACGGGGGGGGGGGGGTCATCTAAAGAGGGCAAAATGATATGTGTTTGTCTGTCTGTGTGTAAATCATGATCGGACAACCTGTAGCCCTCCCGATATTGGTGCCCTCCAACTCCCATCAGGATGTTGCTCAGAGATTATGGGAGTTTTAATCCAGCCACTTGGACCATAAAGAAGGCTGGTCACCAAAAATTGATGCTTTTGAATTATGGTGCTGGAAGAGACTCTTGAGAGTCCCATGGACTGCAAGAAGATCAAGACTATCCATTCTGAAGGAAATCAGCCCTGAGTGCTCACTGGAAGGACAGATCCTGAAGCTGAGGCTCCAAGACTTTGGCCACCTCATGAGAAGAGAAGACTCCCTGGAAAAGACCCTGATGTTGGGAAAGATTGAGGGCACAAGAAGAAGGGGACGACAGAGGACGAGATGGTTGGACAGTGTTCTCAAAGCTACCAACATGAGTCTGACCAAACTGCGGGGGGCAGTGGAACACAGGAGTGCCTGGCATGCTCTGATCCATGGGGTCACGAAGAGTCGGACATGACTAAACGACTAAACAACAACAACAACAACAATCCAGCCACTTTTGCTGGTCCACACCTTCCCCATCTAGACCAGGCATAGGCAAACATGGCCCTCCAAATGTTTTTGGGACTACAACTCCCATCATCCCTGACCACTGGTCCTGTTAGTTAGGGATGATGGGAGTTGTAGTCGCAAAACATCTGGAGGGCCAAGTTTGCCTATGCCTGGTATAGACCCCGTGCTGCTCATGGTATGCATCCTTGGGCAGCCACAGAACCCTCTAGGAGCCTGGCAGCGCCCATGCTTCCTTCCTGCCTTGGGCCTCACTTTAATAAAGTGTTGGGCACCGCCATTTTTATTTCCCACAATGCCACTGATGTTGCGTCACTCTGCGGCATTGTGGGAAATTTAAACAGCCCTTCCCAGCTGCACGGTGTTAAATGTGAGCTGATGCAACCTGCTTGCCACTGCCGCCACTGAGCAAGCCTGCGGGAGGCCATCCATTTGAAGCAACGCGATACTACTTTGAACAGCCACAAAGAATTATGGGAGCTGTAGTTGGTTAAAGAGTGCTGAGCAATGAACATGGATTCTATGCGCCTTGACTATGGCTAAAAGATTGGCATTGATGAACTGGAAGAATAAAAATAAGATCCCTTTTAACCAATGGATTGACAGCATGACAACATTCACAATTGCCCATTGATGTAGGTTTTGTTTGGATATAAAGTTTATATAAGGTATAGTGGGTTATTAATAATCATATGTATTAGGACAGTAACATTACGTATACAGTGGTACCTCGGTTTAAGAACCGTCTGGTTTAAGAACGATTCAGTTTACAAACTCCGCAAAACTGGAAGTCGTGTCCCGGTTTGAGAACTTTACCTCGGTCTAAGAATGGAAGCTGAACGGTGGAAGGGAACTGGCAGCGGGAGGCCTCATTAGGGAAAGCGTGCCTTGGTTTAAGAACAGTTTTGGTTTAAGAACGGACTTCCGGAACGGATTAAGTTCATAAACCGAGGTACCACTGTATATCTATATAACAATTTATGGAAGTGTAACTGATTATATTTAGTGTATTACATTATATCCCATTTTCTTATTGTATTTTTAGTTCTCGTTTGCATTTTTCCTCCTTTTTTCCCTTACTTTCTTCACTTTATTTAGTCTAACTGAAAGTCTCTTAAAATAATCATCATCATCATCATCATCACAATAACAACAGCAATAGTGCTGAGAGTTGTTAGGACAGCTCCTTTAATGGTCCTCCTACTCTCCCTTCTGTCGATTCTTTTTTGTTAAACCAGACTTGGACCAACCAGTCCTTCAAACAGAGGGCTGTCCTCTGTAAAAAAGGGCACATGGCCACCCTAATCTTGGAATCTTGGAAGCCTTTCAGTTGCTGCCAAAATAATGGGCCGCTAGATCTTGGCAGAGAAAATCTGTCACTAGGGCTTCTCTCTACCAAAGGTTAGAAAACAGCACAAACGTTAAAGATTATTGCAATATCTTACAGATACATTCCTGTAAACAGAAGGTGGATGTGCTTGTATCGAAATGGCTCTCAGCTTTGCTAAGTCTTGAAGAATCGGCATATGGCAACGAGGCTCGTTGTGTTTTCATATTGTTACAGCTCAGCATTTCGGGAGAATTCAAAAGAACATTTTGAAGTTCTTAAATAATTTTGAAAGCCTCCGAATGCTTGATGTTTCCAGGCAACGTAACTAATGATGAAAGATTGGCTGTCAGAATTGCCACTTGGGATACATATTAGTAATGAAATTCAAGGGTAGTTTTTGGAACCCAGTTTTCTGCAGGCCAGTATTGGTTAACGTGGTGGGGGCAGAGCGAGCAAATCTCATGCTTTTAACAAGGCATGTAGGTCTAGTGATCAAATACCACAATTTTTCAGAGTTTCCAAACTCACAGTGGCGTGACCTAGCAGCAAAACAAAGAGAGGCAGTGCGGTATAGCCATCGCAGTCTAGGACTATGACTGAGGAGATTTGGGTTCAAATCCCTATTCAGCCAGGGGCCAACTTTGGGACAATTATACTTTGTCAGTCCAACCTTCCTCATAGTGTTGTTCTGAAGATAAAAGGGTGTGGTGAGTGAACCACATACAGTGGTACCTCGGGTTAAGAACTTAATTCGTTCCAGAGGTCAGTTCTTAACCTGAAACTGTTCTTAACCTGAGGTACCACTTTAGCTATTGGGGCCTCCTGCTGCCACTGCGCCTCCGCCATGCGATTTCTGTTCTCATCCTGAAGCAAAGTTCTTAACCTGAGGTACTACTTCCAGGTTAGTGGAGTCTGTAACCTGAAGTGTCTGTAACCTGAGGTACCACTGTATATTACCAGGCCAGGTTCAAAGTCCTTGCAAGATCCTTGCAAGACCCTTAACAACTTGGGTCCAGGATACCACAGGGACCACCTGATCCCTTATCCCCCTGCACGATCCCTGAGGTCTTTTGGGGAGTCACTGCTGATGGTCCCCCATGGCTCAGATCCACTGCATCCAATGGGATGCACTCTTGGGGTCTATTTCAACTCAATGGTTCTATGATTCTATGCTCATATTCATCAGGAGCTATACGTTGAATATCGGGGGCACGAATTTATGGAAGCCTCTTCCATCTGAGGTGAGAAAGAATCCCCACTTTCCCTGTTGAACTTCCAGCACCTGAATATTTAAAAAAGAAAAATCCCAGAAAGCATTTAAACTGAATTTTGACTTTGTAGTTTTAATCAGTTTTTAATTTTCATTGGATTGCATTCCTTGTACACTGCTTAGAGACAAGTGCCAATAAGCGGCGTATAATGTCCCCGAATGAAATAAATAAGAAATACTTCCTGGAGCTCCTTGGAGGAAGGGCGAGATAAAAATATAATAAACAAGGATAATGAAAGCTGTTGTTTAGGTTTGTTTTCTGCAAATTTAGAACAGGTCAGCAAGGAGGCAGCATAAATGAACTCACGCTGCCTCCTCATCGTTGAGAATGATACCCTATCTTAGGAACCTTTCAAAGCTCAAGACTGGGGGCTTTGTATTATTATTATGCCTTTGTATTGCACTTTCAAGTGCTGCAAGCGAGAACACTTTAAACACAAAGCGCGGCCAATGTGAGAGAACATAAAAATACATCTTGCCAGGGTGCTGACAAGGGGTTGGGAGAGCTATAGCTGCGGAAAAGCAATCCCGCACTTTGTCTGCTATTAAAAGCTCTCCTCTTCACGCTCGGATCTGAACACCATGTAGGAGCTGCAGCTTGTTCAAAGCTGCTTTTGTTGAGCCGGCCTTTGTGTTTGTTCATGTGTCCCTGCTGCCCTCGGGTGGATAAAATCAAACGTGCACTGTGCCAAAGGAAAAAAAAAAAGCTTGTTCAGTTTGGGACTCGTTATATAAATTCCCTCCATTCCAGTGTGAAGCAGGAAGGGTTGATAACTCCACACACACACACCCTGCCTCTCCTGAGGTGGGTCTTGAGCTGCAACTCATAGAATCATAGATTTGTAGAGTTAGAAAGGACCCCAAGAGTCATCTATAATCCAAGCCCCTGCAACATAGGAATGAGAGCTAAAGAATTTTGATAAGATGCGATATGATAATCTTTATTGTCATTGTCCCATACAGAACAAAGAAACTGAAAAATCTACATAAGACATTCAGAACCCAACAAGCCTGCTATCCCAGCTATCCCAACCTGGTTAGCCCCTAAAAACTCTGATACCCTATTTTTAAATACAATATACTCCCATACAGACTCCTTACAACGCGTTTTAAAACCAAAATCGCATTTGGGTAGAATCCCTGACAGATGGCCGTCCAACCTCTGTTTAAAAACCTCCAATGAAGGAGAATCTACTACCTTCTGAGGTGGGTCTGTTCCACTGCCGAACAGCTCTTACAGTCAAAAAGTGCTTTGTAATGTTTAGCCGGAGTCTCATTTCTTAGCATTTGAATCCATTGATTCGGGTCCTACCCTCTGGAGCAGAAAACAACTTCCCTCATCCCTGGCCCACTGGCTAAGCTGGCTGGGGTTGGTGGAACTTGATGGGAGTCCCAACTGGAGAGCCAACAGGGCAGCCACAGTTGTTTTAGCAGCAACAGTAATCCGGCAGGTGATGCTTTTCCTGTCACAGGGGCGCTGTGACAGGAAAGAAGCCACATGCTGAATTTTTTACTCGCTTTGGGCCACTGCTGAGAACAACAACATTGCATGGCAAAAAGTTCTGCCCTTAGGCTGGAGTGAAACGCTCCACCAAATCCAACCCAACAGATCTCCAGAAGACAGCAGCATCTTTTCCAAGGCTGCCCAGCAGCAACCAGTGTGCCTTTTTTGTCAGCCGTGCAGTGTTTAGGGAAGCTTTTAATGTTTAATAGGTTATTGTATTTTAGTCTTCTGTTGGAAGCCACCCAAAGTGGCTGGGGAAACCCAGCCAGATGGACGGGGTATAAATAAAAAAAATATTATTATATTATTATACCTTGCTGAACAGCATTGGCTGCACGTCCATAGGAAATGCAAGATAATTGTGAGAGGGTGACCTGCGGCTAACATCCAGTATAAATATATGAAATAGCTGCCTTGTACTCAGATCCTTGGTCCATCTACTCACTGTGTCCCCCTGACACTGGCTGAGATCCTCTGCTCTCGGAAATGCGAGAGATTCAACCTGGGGCATTTTAAACATACGTTGCAAAATGCTTGGTGCACAGGAAACGCTTAGAATCCAGTAGAAGAGATTATATTTGAATGAGCGGACATGAGATTGCAAACAAGTTGATAATTTGTTTGGAAAAAATTTTTAACGATGTAAATGGGAGCGGGAGACGTGAGGGAGTCCAAAGAAGTGATGAAATTGTTGTGATAGAAGTAAGATCGTTTATTATGTGTGCATTTATATTTAAAAAACCTTAATAAATATTTATATAAAAAAAAAATAGAATCCAGTAGAAGAGGCTGCTGAACCAATTCCTTTGCTGGAGGATTAGTGCTGTGATGCCCTCTATACTATGCTCAGGTTGTATATATGGGTAAATATAACCTAAAGATGCCACAGTCTCCATTCACCTTCGTTCCAGACCTCAGAAAAGGGCTTGAAACCACCACCGACGTGTCTCGCCACTCAGAGACTGGGATTGTGCAGAACAATATGTGTTTTTGAATAGGCTAAAGGTTTTATGATTAGCCACCGCACCAACCCAGAGAACTTCAAAATTTGATGAAGGCTTTGAGAATTCAAATGCAACACACACACACCCCTGCCCATCCGCTCTGCAATTTGCAAAACAATTTGCTAAGAGTGCTCCCATCAGAGACAAGATTCTGGCCCTGGCATCCTGGCCTTCCTGGTTACTGCTGAAATGAATTGGGAGGGTGGGGTGGAATTCTCATGCAAATTGTGGCATATCAAATTTACTTGCAAAGGAAACCGCAACCTTGAAAGGTTTATTCCATTTTTCTCCCATGCCACATTCCTGGCAATGGGCACTATTTGATTTAAGAGTTTTGGGAACACCAGCTGAAAAAGTGTCAAACCCGACCACTGAACACTGCAAACAATTTACTCTCAGCACCACGTTTTAAAACATTTCCAAATCTATTGTTCATATAACAATTTCAAATGGCTGACCTACTTTCTGAATTCAGTTTCAGTTCTGCTGAATTAACCCTTTTGGATCCGAAGAAGACCTATTCCTTTGCACCATTCCTGGCCACTTGCTCTAAGCTAAATATTCTCAAATTCTGCACTCTCAAGGGCTACTAAATGTACATAAGGAAAGAGAAGCTCACCATTAAATTTACACATGACCTCCCCTGAATAGCAATGGGTGAAAATGTCCATTTCAGTTTTTAATCTTTCCAATGTTAAATTCAGTTCTCAACTTTTTCAGTTTCTCATGTTTTTAAATATAGTTCTCATGAAAATTCATCAACATTTTAGAAAGAGTGTCTCCTAATATGCACAAGGCTGTATGCAATATTACCTGAGATACACATTTTAGAGCAATTTCCCCTAAACTCATGCATCTTTGCCTGTTTTTTCCATGAATATACATCCAAGTATATGCATTTTTTGGGTGCATTACTTAACTGGAGAACTGTATCACAAAATTTGGGTAAGTATGAATTCAGAAGGTTGCCTGTGTTTTGGTTCACATATTGTTTCAGAGAGTGTGAAGAAGATAAGCTTGCCTTTAAATGTGGACTGAACCAAATCCCTACTCATGATGCAGACATGCAGCAGAATGGTGCAAAGTTGACTTTAACATGGAGTGGAGGGGAGGAATGCCATTTTTAAAAGACTCTTATAGGACTCACAAGCCATTGACTCAACATTCATCCTGATCCACATGCAATGTGGTTACATGTCTTCTCATCAGTGCCAGCCCAAGATATTTTGGCACTTCAGGTGGACACACACACACACACCAAATGGCACCTCCCTTCTTGCTCTGACATCGGGATCTGCTGCACCAATGAATCCTGTTACCTGAGGCAGTCTCCTCACCTTGCCTCATGGGTCGGCTGAACCTGCTTCCCATCAATTGTTCATTCATCCCACCCTTTTCAATGCATTTCCCCATCACTTTTCTAACAGCAAAAGGGCATTTTAAATTTAAAACAACATGGGTGAGAAGGCACTTTCATTATGCAAACCTAAACTTCTTAAATCACTCCTGTATAACAGTGACCTCCTGGAGGGGCACCCTCATAGGAATATTTTCTGAAAATAATAAATATATAAATAACCCTAGCGCTAGGGCTCTATTTCAACCATTTCTGAAGAGCGCAATTTTTCTAGTTGCAAGAACATTGCACGCACCCCACCCATTGCCAGAAAGGAACTGTCAAAACTGTGATTCTGGCATGCGATCTTGAATGAAGCTCTCCCTTTTTCTATCACTTCAGGACCGAGGAGCTGTAGCTCAGTGGTGGAGCATCTGCCTTGAGAGCAGAAGGTCACAGGTTCAATCCCCGACAGCTCCAGGTAGGGCTGGGATAGAATCTTGTCTGAAACCCTGAGAGCTGCTATCAGTCAGTGTAGACAAAGTTGAGCTAGATGGACCAGTGGTCTGACTTAGTATAAGGCAGATTCCTATGTCCCTATGTCTCCACATTCTCCTGCATGTAGATCACTGGAACATACAAACCTGTCTTACACTAAGTTAGACTACTGGTCCATCTGACTCAGTATTACATACCCTCCAGCATTTCTCGAATGAATAATAATAATAATAATAATAATAATAATAATAATAATAATAATTTCAACAATAACAGTACCCCACCCATCTGACTGGGTTGCCCCAGCCACTCTGGGAGGCTTCCAACATAAATAAAAACATAATAAAACATTAAACATTAAAAAAAAAATTCCCTATACAAGGCTGACTTCAGATATCTTCTAAAGGTTGTATAGTTATTTATCTCCTTGGCTTGGGGGTCACATAACTCCAGTGCCTTTTTTCTGGGGGTACGCAGGGGTACACATACCATGAAGCTCACAGGCTGACCTGGGGCCAGTCGCTGTCATTCTACCTAACCAACTTCACAGGGTTGCTGCGAGCATAAAATGGAGCAGGGAGAACCATGTACGGGGTCTTGAGTTCCTTGGCATATTGTAAATAAATCAGTTTCTAACAGGGGTCTTTCCCAGCCGTACCTGGAGCTGCTGGTGATTGAAGTTGCGTCTTTTTGCGGGTGATGCAGATATTCTGCCATTGAGCTAAGATCTCACGAACACACACCACAAAAATGTCTCCCCCTGACTCTTGCTCTTGATAGTGAAGCAGTAGGCAGGCTTTATCCCACATCTTGACTGAGTTCTGGTGGTGTTCCACCAAGGGACATATGCCACAGATGTGGCTCATAAGCCAGAAGTTGGCTACCGCTACTCCGAACAACTGCAATCTCCTTTCCCCCCCAAAGCTATAAAAATACCTTAGCAGCTGTCTTTTGATTCAAAACTGCTCTCTGGCTCTGCTTGGAGATCAATCCATGCTCTGACAATATACAAAAAAGAACTAGGTCCTTTGCCCTCATCGGTGAGCCTTCCCACAGAAGCCCCTCACAAAAGTAAAATAAAACGGCACTCACCCAGAATCTGAGGATGGGCTTCTCGTGGAATCGCTGCTGTCCTTCCTCCAGCAAATACGTCCCGGGAAACCAGACAAGTCCTCAGACCCAGCCAAGGGTACCAGGTTATGCCAGCCTCAGTGGCCAGCGAAAGCCAAGGCAGATCAGCCCACAAGGGGAAGCTGAGCATCCAGAACAATGAGCCCCTGTGTACACTTTGGGCGTAGAGGGAGCAGCAGTGGCGAGATGTCAGGATGAAGTGATGCACACAGATGTGCCAGACGTGGAGATCGGGCTTAAGTATTGATGGAGATGGGGGCAGGGAGGACCGGAGGGTGGGGAGCAAAACACCCAGGAAAGGAATGACTTGCGGAAGTAAACAGAAGTCTAGGATTGGGTTGCTTTGTTAAGCAGGGGTCCTGTAACTGAGCTAGGGGTGTTCTCAGCGGGTGGCCCAGGGGGCCTGAGCCCCAGGTCTTTTGCATCAGGTCCCTGATCTCCTGCCACATTCTTTCCCAAGGGCCACACCTCGGTGGCAGAGCAACTGTCTTGAATGGAGAAGTTCCAGTGTTCAGTCCCCAGCAACTCCAGCTAGGGCTGGGAATATCTCCTGCCTGGAGCGCTAGAGAGTCGCTGCCAGTTAGTGTAGGTGGCACCGAATGGACGGAGCAATGTGCAAGGCATCTTCCCATTTTGCCTTTTTAATTTTATAAAAAATATTCTTTTGCTTACTCGGTATACTGTGGAGCACAGGGCTGGTAAGATCCAAGGTCTCTGACACCTTAATACGCCCAGAGGCATCCAAGCATGTAAACAGGCACATGCCCATTTGCATCGTGAGCCTGTGCCTAGCTATGCCCCTGATACCATGGATAAAAATCAAAATATAGCAGCCAACATGGAGTGATGGACAGCAGAGCTCCGGCTTGAATGTGGGAAATCTGGACTCAGATATCCATTTGGGGTCTGTTTTAGAAGACATGTCTCCATGTTAAATCCATGCGGGGGTCTGGATAACATAGATGCTTGTGTGGGGGCCAGTTATGCAGGCTGAACTGACAAAAGCAGCACTATTTTCCTGGCAGGGTTTCGGTTCTGCAGGTCCAGCTAAAAGGTTTCGATCCTCCTGTCCCATTTGGGGTGTCATTTAGCTGCATATGGAGGCATTTCCACAGGACACTTCCTATGGTGGAGATGCAGGACCTGCTGCCTTCCAAATATTTTTGGACATCCCAACTCTCATCAGGGACGCTGGTGGTACTGTGGGTTAAACCACAGAGCCTAGGACTTTGCCAATCAGAAGGTCGGCGGTTCGAAACCCTGCGACAGGGTGAGCTCCTGTTGCTCGGTCCCAGCTCCTGCCAACCTAGCCGTTCGAAAGCACGTCAAAGTGCAAGTAGATAAATAGGTACCACTCTGGCGGGAAGGTAAACAGCGTTTCCGTGCACTGCTCTGGTTTGCCAGAAGCGGCTTAGTCCTGCTGGCCACATGACCCAGAAGCTGTACGCCGGCTCCCTTGGCCAATAAAGCGAGATGAGCGCCGCAACCGCAGAGTTGGTCACGACTGGACCTAATGGTCAGGGGTCCCTTTACCTTTATCATTAACTCACTTCAGCTCCAGGTAGCATGGTCCAAGCGGTAGCTCGGTGGTAGAGCATCGGCTGTGATTGATTTGATTGCTTGATTATATTTCTACGTTGCTTTTCATGCACATGCATTGCAAAGCAGCTTATGAACAGTAGACAACAACAGCGTAATAGAACTTCACATATACAACATAAATCGTAACAATTCCTCAGTAAAACAATTATAAATCATCAGTAAAACAATTGAGTTCTATAAAGCACTATTAACAAAATGGTGGGGGGAAATAAGCTAAACAGCACCATTACAACAAAAGTCATATACAGGATTCAAAACGTACTACAGCATTCGTAATCCATAAAACAATATTAACAACATTAACAGAATAGCAGCCAAAAAAATGAAATACCGTAAGCACAATGGCATTCATGTACACACTCTCCGGATGCATGCAGAAGGGTCTCAGGTCCTGGGCTGGCAACCCCTGCCAGAAACCTTTGAAAGCTGCTGCCCTGGCAAAACTACAGCTCCCTGTGAAGAGGGTTTGGTTGTTAAACCAATCCCTCCTCACGAGGAACTCTGAGAACTGTAGCCCTGAAAACAGGAAAACAGAGCTACGTAAAAATTGTATGCCCCTAATTTATTTATGCATATGTAAATTTGGAAAGGATTTCTGCAATTTACATAGAAAGACTTCTCACCATAGTGGGGGAAGGGGGCCTACTGTGCTATGTCTGGACAGCTTCAAGGCTTTCAGGGAAGTTTTTAAAGTTTGGTGTTTTACAGTCATATCTTGGGTTACAGCCGCTTCAGGCTGCGTTTTTTTTGGGTTACGCACTCACCGAAACCCGGAAGTATCAGAACGGGTTACTTCCGTGTTTCGGTGGTCACGCATGCGCAGAAGCGCTAAATTGCGCTTTGCACATGTGCAGAAGCGCCGAATCACAACCTGCATGTGCACAGACTGCAGGTTGCGAACGCTGTGGGTTGCGAACATGCATCCCGCACGGATCACGTTTGCAACCCGAGCATCCACTGTATTGTTTTTAATATTCTGTTGGAAGCCACTTAGAGAGGCTGGGGAGGCCCAGCCAAATGTGTGGGGTATAAGTAATAATAATAATAATAATAATAATAATAATAATAATAATGTTTTTGATCATTAAGCCAGACTTAGACTAGACAGAGCACTGTCCTCTTATAAACTAGGACACACCTGGCCATTTACAGATAGGTAGCCGTGTTGGTCTGCCATAGTCAAAACAAAACAAATTCCTTCCAGTAGCACCTTAAAGACCAACTAAGTCAGTTCTTGGTATGAGCTTTCGTGTGCATGCACGAAAGCTCATACCAAGAACTGACTTAGTTGGTCTTTAAGGTGCTACTGGAAGGAATTTGTTTTGTTTTGACACCTGGCCATTGCTACTGAACGGGATGGGGAGGAGAATAGTCCTGAACAGGACCCCAAACTGTATTAGGGAAAGGGGAGATCCCTGCATTGCAAGGGGTTGGGCTAGATGGCCCTCCAACTCTGTAATTCTCTGTAGTTCCCTTCCAACTCTGCAATTCTACGATTCCACCCAGCGCATTCTTTGAACCGATATTTTTCTAATCTTCCTGCGCTCCCTTTTCATAAGACTGAACTCAGCTGCCGAACAGGCACTTGGGAACTGTAGTCCGCTCGATCCACAGTCTGCCTGGAGAGCAAATGAGAGGCAGAGAGAACTTCAACTCCCGTCAGGCAATTCCCCATGACGCATCCACCCCTTGGCCATTCTGATTGGAGAAAATATGTGAAGAAACCCCTCCCTTAGCCTTGTCAGTCTTTGACTCCCGCTCATTGGACGAGAGGCTTGCCGTGTCTTAATGGGCGGGATCCAATGGGAGAAAGGGAGGTGGGAGGGGAGTTGCCCAAGTTGCTGCTTAGTAATGATTTCCCCCTAGAATCTTAGAATGGTAGAGGAGGAAGGGGATCTTAGGGTCATCTAGTCCAAACCCCTGCAATGCAGGAATCTCAACTAGATCATGCATGACAGATTGCCAACCAACCGCCGTATCCCCCAGGAGGGCATTATTCATTTAGTCCATTTATATGCCACCTTTTTCTTACAAAGGGACACGGGTGGTGCTGTGGGTTAAACTGCAGAGCCTAGGACTTGCCGATCAGAAGGTTGGCGGTTCGAATCCCCGTGACGGGGTGAGCTCTCATTGCTCGGTCCCTGCTCCTGCCAACCTAGCAGTTCGAAAGCATGTCAAAGTGCAACTAGATAAATAGGTACCGCTCCGGCGGGAAGGTAAATGGCGTTTCTGTGTGCTGCTCTGGTTTCGCCAGAATTGGCTTCGTCATACTGGCCACATAACCCGGAAGCTGTACGCCGGCTCCCTCGGCCATTAAAGCTAGATGAACTCCACAACCCCAGAGTCAGCCAAGACTGGACCTAATGGCCAGGGGGTCCCTTTACCTTTACCTTTCTTACAAGGAGCTCCAGGAGGCGTGCATGGTTCTCTTCCTCCCCATTTCATCCTCACAACCCTGTGAGATAGGCTTGGGCTAAGAGATTATGACTGGCCCAAGTTCAGCCAGTCAGCTACATGGCGAGCTGGGGATTCGAACCCTGGTCTCCCAGGTCCTAGTCCGGCACTCTAACCATTAACAGCACTTCACTGGCATTGCTTGAGTTGGTTTCAAACGACCAATACAATGTACTGGGTCTATCTAAAAAGTAATATGGAAGCAAGCAAGTTCAGCATCAGAACTCGCATCAGTATGAATATAATGGGAGAAAAAAGAGGGCGGGGAAAACAAGTGGTGTTGGACAGAGTGGAAAAAAACATGTGGCCCACCAGGTGTTACTGAACTACGAAATGGCAGCTAATTTGAGGGATAGTGCCTCAAAAGCATTATGCCTCAAGAAACTGCAGGATCGGTAGCAAACGTGTGTGCAGCTTCGAAAACTAGCAATGGAAGCAATAACAACTTTGCCCCCCACCCCAGCTATTTTGTGTCCGGATTTCCACTTTTTGAAATATGGCAACCCTAGAATAATAGGAATTCTCAGTACCACTAAAAGCAGTACATGTGAAAAACTTGACATGAGCCAACAGTGTGACGCGGCAGCTAAAAAAGCCAATGCAATTCTGGGCTGCATCAATAGGAGTATTGCATCTAGATCAAGGGAAGTAATAGTGCCACTGTATTCTGCTCTGGTCAGACCTCACCTGGAGTACTGTGTCCAGTTCTGGGCACCACAGTTCAAGAAGGACACTGACAAACTGGAACGTGTCCAGAGGAGGGCAACCAAAATGGTCAAAGGCCTGGAAACGATGCCTTATGAAGAACGGCTAAGGGAGCTGGGCATGTTTAGCCTGGAGAAGAGGAGGTTAAGGGGTGATATGATAGCCATGTTCAAATATATAAAAGGATGTCACATAGAGGAGGGAGAAAGGTTGTTTTCTGCTGCTCCAGAGAAGCGGACACAGAGCAATGGTTCCAAACTACAAGAAAGAAGATTCCACCTAAACATTAGGAAGAACTTCCTGACAGTAAGAGCTGTTCGACAGTGGAATTTGCTGCCAAGGAGTGTGGTGGAGTCTCCTTCTTTGGAGGTCTTTAAGCAGAGGCTTGACAACCATATGTCAGGAGTGCTCTGATGGTGTTTCCTGCTTGGCAGGGGGTTGGACTCGATGGCCCTTGTGGTCTCTTCCAACTCTATGATTCTATGATTCTATGATTCTAAAAGAAGGTCCTCTGCCAGGGAACACAGAAGCCAGGCAGGAGAGCAACAAATGCCCCATGGTGCCTGTCCAGTCAACTTGCCCCTCCTTTTTTTTTTTTTTTAATGTTGTAAGTTGTTTGGGTGTGAGGGTTGATGAGCTTTTTGGTTGGGTGATCTGCATTTTTTTTGTCTGTTTTGTTTTTTATGTGTGTGTATGTTCTGCCTTGGGTGTTTTTTTTGGGAGCCTTCTGAGCATTGCCAGTTTTTCTTCTGCAAAATGGATATTCTGTGGTGCGCCAAACATAACTCCTTAGATTTCTAGATGTGTCCCCAGGCTCAGAAATGTTGGGGACACCTTGGTTGCACTCAGTTCTGGACTACAAGGACTGGGGAGGCCTGGGTTCAAATCCCCAATCTGCCACCAAGCTCACTGGGTGACCTCAGGCCAGTCACTCCCTCTCTCTGTGCCTAACCTTCTTCACAGGGTTGTGGTGAGGATAATATGGGGGAAATCAAAGTATGCTGCCTCAAGGTCCTTAAAGGAAAGGTGGCATTAAAATATATACAATAAGTTAATAAATACACACACTAGTTAAGCTGTTTGCACATCATATAGTTAAAACACTTTTAAAGCACATGTCTTCCCCCAAAGAAACCTGGGAACTGAAACCCTTTAAGGGGATAAACTACAGTTCCCAGGATTCTTTGGGGGGGAGACATGTGCTTTAAATGGATGGTGTGAACACCACCAAAGTCTGGATGTAGTCATTTGCCCCAGAGACAATTCCATAGGATTGTACAGTGGTACCTCAGATTACATACGCTTCAGGTTACATACACTTCAGCAGGAGGAGGCCCCATTAGCTAAAGTGGTGCTTCAGGTTAAGAACAGTTTCAGGTTAAGTACGGACCTCCGGAACAAATTAAGTACTTAACCTGAGGTACCACTGTATCGAACTAAGTTCTACTCAAGTGTAGACCCATTGGAACTGATGGACTTAAGCTACTCATGTGCATTAAGCTCAATGCATCTACTGTGAGCAGCATTGGATACCATCCAGAGACGGAAAGAAGTTAAAGTCTTGACCAAAGAAGAATGGCAGATCAAGTTGATGGATTATGCCAAAATGGCTAAAATGACTAGAAGAATCAGAAATCAGGAAGACCAAAATTTTAATAAGGAATGGGGAAAATTTATAACTTATCTTAAAGACCATTGTAAACAGTTAAAACCCAGTATCACTTGTAGTTTAATGGTGAATTTTGGATACAATGGAGAGATAAAAGATATGGATTGTTATAAAAGATGCAGGAGGAAATGATTAACAATAGGACCCACAAAGGGGAGGAAGGAGGGAAGTCCAAGAGATTTCTTGGAATCTTGTTTTTATGTTGTATGTTGAATATGTGACTGTAAAGTTTTAATCTGAAAAACCAAATAAATATTTTTTAAAAAATAATAAAATTGGATACTACCATAGCAAATATATATATTTCAAGGCCTCGTGCCGGATCTCTTAACTCACCGCTGCCTGTTAGCAAAGAGAAATATTAAAAGCGAAACAGACACCTGAGGGATGTGCCTGGTTTCTCTCCCAGGAGCCAAAGGCTAGGAGTTCTGTGCCCTGGGCAGTGGGAAGATGGAAGTGTCCTTCTTTGCTGTCCCTGGCACAGGGCGAGAGAGGGCTGTGTCAGTCACCCACCGTGTCATCCCGAGAGCTGGAGACAAAGGCTGCGGTTGTGAGCAGGCATGAGTCAAGCAACGGCTACCGTGCGCACCAGGGTGATTCATTGGGAAGACAAAGGCTGCAGGGACTGTTTGCCCTGGCTACGAAGTCATAGCAGTTGGCAGCAGAGAATTGACCTATTGTCTCCGAGAGAAGAGCGTGGATATTTTCTGTGCGCTGGAGGGGCCCGATAGTTTAATTAACCCCAAAGGCATTCTGGTTTGAACCAGCTGCCTGGATCGCCCCTGCGACAACCCCCTGCCACATTATTTGTAAATAAGCACAGACATATAGCGGGGAGTTGGGGAACTGTGGCCCTTCAGGTGTTGTTGGACTACAACTCCCATCAGCCTTGGCCATAATGGGAATCTTGAGTCTACAGCTCCCAAGATGTGTTGGGGGCAGCCGTGTGCTTTCAATGTATGGTACAGATCTGACCTAGTTCTTCTTGTCCATGGATCTCCATTCACCTTGCCTTGTCGGCTGCTTGGAAATGTGTTAGTTTTCCTGATAGCTAGTTAATTCTGTTTCCCCCGTGTGGTGTAGTGGTTAAGAGCAGTGGACTCATAATCTGGTGAACTAGGTTCGATTCCCTGCTCCTCCACATGCAGCTGCTGGGTGGCCTTGGGCTAGTCACACTTCTCTGAAGTCTCTCAGCCTCAGTCACCTCACAGAGTATTTGTTGTGGGGGAGGAAAGGAAAGGAGATTGTTAGCCGCTTTGAGACTCCCTAGGGTAGTGATAAAGTGGGATATCAAATCCAGACTCTTCTTCTTTCCGTTTTCTTTTGAAATGCAGTCTCCCATTTTTTTTATCTCTCTCTGCTTCGTTCTTAAATTGATGTGCTTAACTGGAACTCTGGAGGTGAAAAATGTCACCCCACAGACTGCGTTGGGCACACATTGGCTGCTGCCAGTCAGAGTAAATGGTAAAAAGCTGTAACTGGTACCAGGCTAGATGGACAAATAGCCTAACGTGATATAAGGCAGCTTCCAATGAACTGAATCTGGTCACCCATGTTCTGCCCCTTAACCTGAAAGCAGAGATGGAAGGAGCAATCAGTTTCAGTTCTCTCTTTCCCCCCCATCTTGAGTTAAAATTTTCCACATTTCTGCAGCAATTTTTTTAAAAAACCCTCTTGAAAATTCTTTAGCATTTTTAATTTTTTGGGCAAATTTCTCCTAACAAAGCACATTTTGTATGCAGTTTTGACTGGTGTGCACTTTTTTTTGCAAGCAATTTCCCTAACATGCCTTTTAAAATACTATTTTCACTGAAACATTTGTTGTTCTGTACACATCTTATGTAATTCACTTAATATGTGCATTTTTTTGTAAACATCGTTTGGTTGGGAGAACCGCATTGCACGATTTGGGTCAGTGCAGACTTCAAAGGATGGCTGTGACTCATTGTTTTGCAACGTGTGGATTTTATAGATCTGCCTTTAAACGTGAACTGAATTAAATTCGTTCTCTCTTTCCCCCGCCCCTCAATTTCTACCTGGAAGTGCGACCAGTTAAAAAGCAGATAGGAAAGCCCATCGCACTTGTGGAAGACCTTGTTCAGGGTTCAGCCAGTGCAGCTGATTAGCTGGATCTATTGTCATCATGAGTCCCTTGTAGATGTCATGGATGGAATGGTCCGATCCTGGGGAAGAATGGGAGGAGCTTGGGGAGTTGATGCCTGACCACCCAGGGGAGGGTCCCAGCGGGTTGCTTGGAGAGGGAGTGTTGGTTGCCACTGAACTCACTGGGCACCTGCACCTGCACACCAATCAAAATCAGTGGATGAGTGCCTTATACCACAGTGCCCTCTTGTGTTGTGTTGGTGTGCTAACATGAACATGAAGCTCCTCATCACAGCCTCCATTGTGGACCAAACTACTTATTCCATCAGTGGGGGGACCTGTGGCTCTCCACATCTTGTGGGACTCCAACTCCCCTCAGTTCCAGCCAAAAGGGACAATGAGAGCTGAGGTCCAACATCATCTTGAAGGCCACAGATTCCCACGTTAATCACACTGCTACGAAACATGCTTAAAATCTCCTATTTTGAAAGGAAAGCAGCCTGATTCTGTTGGAATCTGCCCTGAGGCTATTTGCCCTTAAATATCATTATAAGCTACGGGACGGGGTGGCACTGTGAGTTAAACTACAGAGCCTAGGACTTGCTGATCAGAAGGTCGGTGGTTCGAATCCCCGCGACGGGGTGAGCTCCCGTTGCTCGGTCCCTGCTCCTGCCAACCTAGCAGTTCAAAAGCATGTCAAAGTGCAAGTAGATAAATAGGTACCGCTCCGGTGGGAAGGTAAAAGGCGTTTCTGTGCGCTGCTCCGGTTCACCAGAAGTGACTTAGTCGTGCTGGCCACATGACCCAGAAGCTGTACGCCGGTTCCCTCGGCCAATAAAGCGAGATGAGCACCGCAACCCCAGAGTCGGTCACGACTGGACCTAATGGTCAGGGGTCCCTATACCTTATCATTATAAGCGGTAAGTCACATCTTTGGGGAATAGTAACAGTGGGTAAGCAGGAAAGTGGTGCAGGGCCTTGATCTGGAACGTGAGTCCTGTGCGGTTTCTTTTCTTTCAAAATTGGCAGTGTTAAGCGCACCTTTTTAAAAAGGTGATTAATGCAATGTGTAGTTTGGCTCACTTACTTGATACAGCACAGCTACTCCTGGTACCAGAGGAGTAGCGGTCCTTGGTCATGAGTGGTCAAGGAGCCAGTGTGGTGTAGTGGTTAAGAGCGGTAGTCTCCTAATCTGGGGAACCAGGTTCGCGTCTCCGCTCCTCCTCCTACTATTTCTGCAGCAGGGCCCCTGCCTCCAGCATCCTAGATCAGACATAGGCAAACTCGGCCCTCCAGATGTTTTGGGACTACAGTTCCCATCATCCCTGACCACTGGTCCTGCTAGCTAGGGATGATGGGAGTTGTAGTCCCAAAACATCTAGAGGGCCGAGCTTGCCTATGCCTGTCCTAGACCCTCCCAATCAACATGACAAGGGAACCCTTGGGCAACTTAGAGAACTCTTCTGGCCCTCTGCTCTGATTGGAGTCAATCAGTGTGAAAGGACATGAGTCAGCCGCTGAAGACTGGTTCCTAGGGTCATTCGGGAGAAGGCGCACAGGAAGAACATGGAAGAGGAGTTCTGTGTGCTCCAAAGCTAAGCATTTAGGGACACTGAAAACGCAAGGTGCTTCAAAAGAAGGATGTGCAAGTTCTGTTACGTGCAGTGGAAAACACAGCTCTGAAAGACGATACTGGAGCTTTCCAAACCATTTGCCCATGTATGTGCACAGAAAATAGCTGATCGCTGAAAGACAACACATGTAGATCTGCATAGATTGTTGCAATGCATCCCTATAATTATTTTTATTTCATAATCTTAAGAAGGCTGTATAATCTTAGAAGAGGTGTGTGGCTGTGAGGGGGCATGGCTGTGAACAGCTGAATTTCCCACTGCATTACTGCCTGTTACTGTCCCAGCTCCTGCCAACCTAGCAGTTTGAAAGCAAGCCAGTGCAAGTAGATAAATAGGTACTGCTGCAGCGGGAAGGTAAACGGCCTTTCCGTGTGCTTTGGGTTCCATCACGGTGTTCCGCGGCACCAGAAATGTTTTAGTCATGCTGGCCACATGACCCAGAAAGCTGTCTTTTGACAAACACTAGCTCCCTCGACCTGAAAGCGAGATGAGCGCCGCAACCCCATAGTCATCTTTGACTGGACTTAACCATCCAGGGGTCCTT
The DNA here is from genome assembly GCF_964252035.2 of Podarcis erhardii. Lineage (NCBI taxonomy): Eukaryota > Metazoa > Chordata > Lepidosauria > Squamata > Lacertidae > Podarcis > Podarcis erhardii. The sequence goes on from NC_138511.1 coordinate 75,557,252, forward strand.
TACCTTTTTTACTGTACAGCATCACTCCAACCAACACAGATTTCAAGCCCTCCCCTCCCTACACACAGCTCCAGGGCTCAAGACTGACTCCGAATGTATTGCTAGTCAATATTTTTTATTAGTCAGCAATCCATGCCCTGCTTTTCTGGGATGTCTAAGTGGTTGTCTGCATCCCAGTTAGACCATGGTGGTTCCAGGTTTCCTCCGGCAGGACTGGATGATGCTGAGGAACATCAGGAAAACAAGGAACATGGAGAGCCCAACAATCAGCGCCTCGATGATGGAGTAGGTGTGGCCGTGCTCCCCAGAGACTGGCACAACCCCGGAAGAGGCGACGATGAACTTGCCCACCAGGTGCCCGTTGACATAACACTGGTAATAAGCCCCATGCGATTCGTTCTGGAAAGAGAGGCGTAGGATCCCGCCGCCGGTGGCCTTGTCCAGGCTCTGGGAGCTATTCTTCTGGAGAAGTTCAAGGCGGGTCAGCATGGTGGGGCCCGCTTGCCAGTACACAGGACTGAAGAAAAGAAGGGGGGGGGAGAGAGAAATTGGGTTGGCATTGGATGGGGGAGGGTGCAGGCAGGCGGCCTGTCCCAACATTTTGCAGACAGAAATGCAGGCTGTTACTGTCCAGTTAGCACCCTAGCCAATTAACTACAGATGCCTGAGGTGATTAATTCATTGCCTTAGTCAAGGATGCTTTTTTAAAAAAGTAGACTGTGTTGAACTAAATTACAGCTCTCATTCATGATATCCATATACAGTGGTACCTCAGGTTGCAGATGCTTCAGGTTACAGACTCCGCTAACCAGAAATAGTACCTCAGATTAAGAACTTGGCTTCAGGATGAGAACAGAAATTGCGGGGTGGCAGCAGGCCCCATTAGCTAAAGTGGTACCTCAGGTTAAGAACAGTTTCAGGTTAAGAACGGACCTCCAGAACAAATTAAGTTCTTAACCCAAGGTACCACTGTATAGCACTCTTCTAACACTTTAACAGTCATGGGAAGAAAGGATCCTGGGAACTATAGTTTGCTAAGAATCATAGAATCATAGAGTTGGAAGAGACCACAAGGGCCATCAAGTCCAACCCCCTGCCAAGCAGGAAACACCATCAGAGCACTCCTGACATATGGTTGTCAAGCCTCTGCTTAAAGACCTCCAAAGAAGGAGACTCCACCACACTCCTTGGCAGCAAATTCCACTGTCGAACAGCTCTCACTGTCAGGAAGTTCCTCCTAATGTTTAGGTGGAATCTTCTTTCTTGTAGTTTGGAACCATTGCTCCATATCCGCTTCTCTGGAGCAGCAGAAAACAACCTTTCTCCCTCCTCTATGTGACATCCTTTTATATATTTGAACATGGCTATCATATCACCCCTTAACCTCCTCTTCTCTAGGCTAAACATGCCCAGCTCCCTTAGCCGTTCTTCATAAGGCATCGTTTCCAGGCCTTTGACCATTTTGGTTGCCCTCCTCTGGACACGTTCCAGTTTGTCAGTGTCCTTCTTGAACTGTGGTGCCCAGAACTGGACACAGTACTCTAGGTGAGGTCTGACCAGAGCAGAATACAGTGGCACTATTACTTCCCTTGATCTAGATGCAATACTCCTATTGATGCAGCCCAGAATTGCATTGGCTTTTTTAGCTGCCGCATCACACTGTTGGCTCATGTCAAGTTTGTGGTCAACCAAGACTTCTAGATCCTTTTCACATGTACTGCTCTCAAGCCAGGTGTCACCCATCTTGTATTTGTGCCTCTCAGGGTGTTGGGCATTTATGAGAGGGAATTTCCTAACAACGTTCAACAGCTTTAACAAACTACTGTTCCCAGAATTCTTCCCAGAGGGAAGCCACAGCCTTTAAAGTGGTAAAAGAGTGCTTTTAAATGAATTGGTGAACCTCCTTTAGTCATCTCCTTTATTTTCAGTGGGTATACCCTGAGTAGGACCAACATTAAATACAATCCAGTAATTCCAAGCATAGCTTTGTTTCTGACAGGGATAGGGCAACTTCACACACCTCCAACACAACATGGCCCCAAACTGGGAAACCCTATTCGAGGTCTGCCCTCCCGTGTGAGATCGTAAACCCGGAAAAGTACTTTGGGGGGCAAAGTACACAAAAGCACATGTTCTGAGGCACCATGCGAAATCACAGACCCCAAAAAATGCTGGGGGGGGGGGCAAGGACTTGGCCCAAAATCACACGAGAGCACGACACCCAACATGGCCATCATACACTTGCAGGAAAAAACAAGTATCTGAAGAAGTGTGTATACACACGAAAGCTCATACCTAGAAAGCTTATACTTAGTTGGTCTTTAAGGTGCTACTGGAGTTATTTAAAAATAAATAAATTTGAAAGATTTTTTTTAAAGACTATCTTAAGACAAAAAGATTTGATTCTCTTAAGGGAGTTCTTTTTGGATCATTTTATATATATATATATATATATATATATATATATATATATATATATATATAATATCTTTCATCTTGTTATTTATTATGACTACAACAGATCAACACGGCTACCTACCTGAATCAGGAAAAAACAAGGTGTTTGGTTTGTCCGGGGCAGTCGACAGGTATGAACCTTTGGCCTTCCAGATTTTATGGCTTATAATTCCCCGCCCCCATGCTCGCTAGGGTTGATGGGACCTGGAGTCCCCAGCTCTACCTTACAGATAATATTAAGAAAAACCACGCAGACCATATTCTACCCAAATGCTCAGCAAGAATCGAGACAGCTGCTGCCTCCCAAGTTTCTGGTCTTGTGCAAAGGCACAGGAATGATTGGCAGACAAAGGTAGCAGCAATATTTTGGACTTAGCTATACAGCTGCAAATATAACATTCTAAGTGCGCTCCAAGTGCATCATACAAATGTGACACTAGATGGCGATGGTGGGCTAATGGCAAATTCAATATATATTTTAACACTTTTTTTTTTTTTTTAAAAGCATTTTCACAGCTTTTTTAAATATATGTCTAGATTCAGCCCTTGTTTCATTGTCTTGCTTTGCATTGGCTGACAGGTCGTCTACTTACTTATAATTATTACAAATGTCTATACTGCCTATCATAAAGAATACCAAAGCAGTATGCAGCATAATATCACAAAATGCCATAACACGCAAATCAAACATCAGAATAAGTTAATTCAAATTATCTATATGGCAGTTATGTGGTTGGGCTGCATTTCAGGGAATGCCTGAATAAACAAAACAAGAAGTTTAAGCAAGTGCTGAAAACTTTGTACTTTTGACACATGACCTTTTGTTCTAGAAGCCATGGAGACTTGCTAAATTGTCCACATGCTATCTAAATAAACTGCATTTTTTATTTTTTGCCCCTAAAAAGCACTTCTTGAGAAACTGGTTTCATGCATCAAATAGACGCTCGTTGCAGACAGATTCCGCATTGCCCCAGTGTGTGTCTGTTTGAAAACAGGTAAAAACAAATGTGCTTGTGTGTGTATCCATCGCACCTGTCCAATAACACTGTGGGTGGATACATATGCAAAGACTGCAACCACCACTTCCTTCTTCCTTCACCTGGGAGAACGTGCAGGTGGGAAAAAGTGTGGATTACCTTATCAAGAAGAGCCCATCAAGTGACCACATTCCCTATTGCATACAACAGGAGCTAAAATCTATCTAGATCAAAAGCAGCATCTTCTTGAGGATGAGCACAAACAATTTCAGGTTGAGAAAAGACATTGCTGTGCTACAAATGTCCTACACAAGAATGGCAGGGCAGAACCGGCTTTTTTCAAATATTCGTCAGGATGCAATATAAACAGCAGTCAGATCGTTATCAGGGCCAGATCCAGTGATCATTAGATTCCCATCTTGACAAACATAGCAGACTGATGTTAAACTTTCGCTTGAGCCTTGTCTCAAATGTCTTTATTCCTACATAACTTCTTGCTTTTCCTGTGAACTGTTTCCTGCTTCACTAAAGAGTAGGATTCAGTATGCTGCTACTGATACTTTTCTAGTCCCCTCCCCCCCCCCCAGCTATTAATCGGCATTTTGGCCTGGCATCCGGAGGTGAAAGTCGAGTCACCTGTCAATCATTAACTGGCTTTTTTCTTTTATTTGAGAGAGAGAACACACACAGGCGAAACTTAAGTGCTATGAGAACACTTATATGGGACAGCCTCTCCCCTTCATTCACACAGACATTTCCTCGTGCTGAAGATTGTGGTGCGTGAGCAGCTAATGGCTAGGATGGCGAAAGAATTGGAACAAGCCATATATGGCTGCATACAAACCATGCATAGCTTCTTCCAAAGAATCCTGGGAACGGTAGTTTGTTATGGAAGCTGGGAATTGTAGTTGTGTCAAGCATAAACTACAGTTCCCAGGATTCTTTGGGCAAAAAACGTGCTTTCGATGTATGTGTGTGCAGCTGACTTTAATTCTATGCAGACTTACTTGAGACGGAAAGCTGTGTACACACTCACAGCTGAGTTGGTAGAGCATGAGACCCCTAATCTCAGGGGTGTGGGTTTGAGCCCCACATTGGACTTAAGATTCCTGCATTGCAGGGGGCTGGGCAGGATGATCCTCATGGCCCCTTCCAACTCTATGATTCTATAATTTACTCTGCACCCAGGGTGCTTCCCCTGCTTGCTGGGGGAGCACTGTGCACACAGTCCTGGCCACAATCCATATTTCCTCTGTAGTTTCTTATGAAAGGCTGCATTTTGATTTGTCCCCCGCCCCTCAAATCAGTTTTGATCTGGATTGGGAAACATGGACCTAGCTGCGTAATGTTTACACAGCCTACATGGGATCAAATTTAGAGGAACTTACTTCTGAAGAAACACATGTGGGCCTGTGCTACGAGACCATTGATGCCCTTCCCCAACAGAGAAGTGAGAAGCTACTGCGGTGTCTGGCGAGCTCTCTCAGGGCTTTCACTCGGTCACATTTAGTGTCACATTTGTATGATGCACTTGGAGCGCACTTAGAATGTTATATTTGCAGCTGTATAGCTAAGTCACATCCATTTGACTATTTTATTGGGGTGAAAAGGGGGCAGATTAAAAGAGCAAAGGTTCCTCTGTGCCCTCCTGGCTAGCATGTGGGATGGGTTGCTGGAAGAAGTGGATAGCGAAGCCTTGCATAGATGGCGTCTTAGGTTCATGGCATGGACAAGAAAGAGGTCAGGTGGAATGCTAAAATAGTCTGACAAATCAAATCTTTCAGCCAGGAAAAAAGGAGGGTGGATTTCCCCTTTCCCATCTAAGGAAGATGCAATCTGGGGGTCTGTGTGTGTGTGTGTGTGTGTGTGTGTGTGTGTGTGTGACAGAGAGAGAGAGAGGGAGAGGGAGAGGGAGAGGGAGAGGGAGAGGGAGAGGGAGAGGGAGAGGGGGAGAGAGAGATCAGCTGTAAGCTCTGGAGACATTTTGGGATGTGTTATATACTGAATTGAATAGGATCCAAAATTCAGCAGTCTGATTAGTCCTAGAACAATGCAGCAGTATGATTGGTCCGCAGGAGCCACTCAATCCAGCTCCAGATGGATTGGCCTACAGGAGAATCCTGGAATTAGCCAATCACGTACAGCCCATTGTGTAAATAATGTATATAAAGCAGATACGGTACTTTGGGGAAACATTCATTCCTCCTCACCACTATGAGCTGAATAAAGAGCATGAAATCCACGCTCGACTCCGAGTATATTTCAGGATGCTGGCTGCTTTTCTAGAGATCTGGCATGGGGCACATTACCTGCATTGCTGGAAGAGGAATGCTTCTGAATAGCCATTGATGGCAACAACACCAAGGCAACAATAAGATGCTTTCGGTTCCTTGCAGTCAGCAGCCACCCACCTGTGTGGCAAACTGAAACCACCATCTCAGGCGGTGGAATCCAAGGAGGGGGGGTGCTCCCATTGATGCCCTTCCCCAACAGAGAAGTGAGAAGCTACTGCGGTGTCTGGCGAGCTCTCTCAGGGCTTTCACTCGGTCTAGCCAAAAGCCACTTCTGCTTCTCCCCGCTTCTCCGCAGCCATCAAGGGAACTCCACCCACTGTCACAAGAGAAGTGGCTTCAGTGGCAGCTTCTGGGTTCCAACCGCCTGTGAGATCTCACAGCAAGTGTGGCTGCAGCAGCGGCACCTTCCTGTTTTGCCTCAGGTAGCAAAATGGGATGTGCTGCGCCAGAAGGCAGTTGTTCCGTGGAGCACTGAGCTCCACCTGTTCACTACACTTCCATCCCACCCTCCCTTTGAAGAGCCAGTGGTGGGATTGCCAAGGGCTTCCCCCAATTTTATCGTCACAAAAACCCTGCAAGGCAAGTGTGGGGCTAGAGACACGACGTCTCAAGGAGACACTGCTTATCGAGCTGCCTTACAGACCATCGGTCCATTTGCATTTGGTGTAGTCTTAGTGCAGGGGTCAGCAAACTTCTTCAGGAGGGGTCCGGTCCACTGTCCCTCAGACTTTGGGGGGGGCGGACCCACCCTCTCCTGAAAGCACCCCCCAAAGGACCCCCCTCCTGAAAAGACCCCCCCACCACTGCCACTCATGCCGCAGCCACCGCCTCGTCTTCGACCGCATCGTTGTTGTCCTCTGCCTTGGCCAGGGATCTGTGGGGCACAGAGCCCATGCTGATGGCCTGGGTGGCAGAGGCAGCCTCCCCACCGCCACCGCTTCCTCCCGCTCGCCTCTTGGCCATACGCGGCCACCTCAGCGGGAAGGAAGGGGCCCAGAGGTGTCCATGACTCTGGATTGGCTGCAGGAGCTTCTTGCAGCCAATCCAAAGCCGTGCCGCGAAAGTCAGACCCCGCATGGCGCGGCCTCCAAGCCACACTGGTTTAGCATGGGGACTGACCGAGTGGGCGGACGGGTCCGCAAGGTTCGTGGGCCAGATTAATGAGCCCGGTGGGCCACATCCAGCCCCCGGGCCTTAGTTTGCTGACCCCTGTCTTAGTGTCTGACTGGCAGTGGCTCTCTCTCCAAGGTCTTAGAGAAAGATCCTGCTGCCTTCTCCCTGCTCCTTTTAGCTAGGGTTGCCAGGGATTGAGCCAGGGCCCGGGGCTCTACCACGGAGCGAGCATGAGGTCCGTACCTGTAGATGGAAGAGGTTGGGCAGCGCAGGTGGGCGACGGTCTTGAGCTGGGGGTGGTAGGTGGTGAAGACGAGGAGCGGAACGGCGCTGGCCTGATCCTGGGACAGCAGGTAAGACGCATCGCAGGGCACCTGGCAGCTTTCCACTCGCAGCTCCGGGCCCCTTCGTGGCAACGCTGGGTGCTTCCTTCTGACCATCCCGCAGGGCAGTGGCTCTTCTTCGTGCTGGTCCTCCCGGGTCACCTGGGCATAACAGAAACCCACTCGCTTCCTTTCTCCGGGGTTGCCGCAGCGGTCGCAAGACTGCCAAGGGCTCCAGGAGGTGAACAGCTTGGCCTGCGCTCCGTCTTCTAGCTCGGCGGTGGAATTGCCCAGGGTTGTCTCCCCAAGGCCCGCGTGCGAGACGTGGATGCTCCCGGCATCCTGGAAATCCACGTCGTAGTAGGCGATCGTGGCATCACCTGCCCGGCAGGTGTACAAGCCCGAGTCCTCCACGCTGGGGTTTGGGATATAGAGGTTGCCAGCGACTAGCTGGGATTTGAAGCGCAACCTCCTCAACTTGGCATGGCTGAGCAAGGGCCAGATGGGGCCCCCTGAGCGCAGGAAGGTGACGGGCTGCTCCTTCGCCCAGGCTGGGTCCAGGTATTGCCAACTGACGAAAATCTTGAAGTAGACATGGGGGCAGCGTAGGATCACTGGGTTGTCAGAGATGAAGGCTACTGTGCAAGGCTGGCCTGGGACACATGGCGGCCCAAGGGAGTGGCCCTCGTACAGGCTACCATCAGTGAAGGCCAAGGCCAAACCCAGGAGCAGAGCCACAGTAGATGCCCAAGAGGACATGACCAGCTGGGCACTGTCACACTAAGGGCAACTGGAAAGGAACGTTCTAGCTGACCTCACTGTGACATCGTAACTGAGGTGGGCAAGAGGATGATGATGTCATAATGGAGTGTGGGGCTTAGCCAGAGTAATTCTAACTGCTGATGTTCAGCATGACTTTGGTTGTCTGGAGACCCAGACATGCCTCTCTCCACAACTGCTGCCAGGGGGAGACGAGTCATTACTCATTCTTATTTTTGTTTTATTCCTGATCTGATCTGGGAGGCTTTATCAGCTGAAAAGCTGGGCATTTTTATTTTTTACACGAATAAAATTATTAGACATTTCTTTCTCCAGGGAGTTTAGTATAAAACACACGGTTCATCCCTTCCCACGGCCCATTTTATTTTTTGTTATAGATAATAAATATTCTTAACAGCAACCTACTAAAAGGGGGGAAAGATGCAGCCATTGCCTTTATAAATGTATGTAACAACAGAAAATGGTAATGAGGGCAGTATAGATAAGTGCAGAATTATGGTTTATAAAGGTGCTAAGACTTCTTTCCCTTACTGTAGATAAATATATTTTTAATTTTTTTAAAATTTTCTTATTTTACAAATATTTTAACAAAAAGACCTAAAATAAAAATATAAATAAGAAAGGGGGAAGAACATTAGAAAAAAGACAATATTGTTATGCACCACCTCAATCTTCGAATGCTGAGAGATTCTGGGAGTTCCCATGCTTACTAGGTTTGGTTTTCTTGGAATGAAGGTCAGAGGAGACTGTGGTGTCTTTGGGATATATTTACACTTACCTACACATACGAGCATAGGATGGAGGGGCTCACAGCACTAACACCCCAACAGGACTCGCTTCCCTTTTAAGTTTTGAGGGGAGCCCCCAAGTTCAGCTCAAAGCAATGCAGAGAGCAAGAGATGTCTTTCTGACTCCAGCTTCCAGCTCCTTCACAAACCAACTGCAGCTATTGTTCTCCTACATACTGGTCAGGTGAAGGGGGTGGGGGAAAAGGCCCACCCTGATGTTCTAAGATGCAGAGCGACCTCTTTGGATATGCTAAATTGTGGTACTTAACTAGCCACGCAAACAAAGGAACTGGCTTGGCAAGCTTCCTTTTATACATTCTGCTCTCAGAGACACAGGATCAAAAGTTTGGAAGGGTTTTCATCCATACTGAACCCCCCCCCCCAACTCATAACAATATAAAGGGAAAGAATGCAGAAGAAGGAGAGAAGCAAGAAGGGACATGGAAGCTAAGGATGCTGTTTTAATCCTGTACTCACATTACCAACAATCTGCTATGAGATTTTGATTCCATTTAAGGGAGTTGGGCCTTAGTGGAGGGGCCAGTGTGTTTGCCACTTACCGTAAATTGGGGAAGGAGGGGGAAGTAATGTCGGGGTGGGGGACGGGGAGAGGCTGCAGCCAAAGGGCCAGAAAAAAGTGGGGCTTAAAACTGCGGGATCTACATGCACACCATAAAATGGTAGAGAACTTCCTTATAACAGGATGTTGCATTTGTTTACACTAGGCTTCATCAACATGGTGCTCTCTCTCACTCGCATTGCTCAGGACTGCAACTCACATCAGCTGGCTGTGGCTGATGGGAGTTGTAGTCCAAAACATCAGGGCAGGGCTCAGCTTGGTGACTGGCCTGCACTCTGACTGGCAGCAGCTCTCAGGGTGTTAGGCAGGGTCTCTATGTATCCTGATCCTCCTAAGTATGGCCTCATGTTTCTATTCACCTGTAATTTTTAAACACACACACACACACACACACACAAGACCAGTTGACACAAAAGATCTCTCTAACCATAAAAGGTCTCTCTTGTGAACAGAAAACATACACCGCTCATTCAGCAAACAGTGATGAAAAAGAAAATAAATAATGACTAATTCTTCTTTTTACTAAAGGAAACAAAGAGTGTTTTAAACAAAGTATGATGTGGTACAACAGGAATGCAACTGTAAGTTCAAAGTCTTTTTTTTCAAGCTCTTATTAATCTTCTGGAATAATAATCAAATTGAGGTTTCCGACCCAGGGATGGGCTGCCTGTGTTGGGGTTGGCTCATCTGTGATGATGGGAGCTGGAGCTCAACAACAGGTTCCCCTTTCTGGCTATGTATATTTACTCAGACATAAGGAGCACTGAATTCAGTGGAGTTTGCACCCAGAGTTTCCTGTGAAGAGGAATTGATGGTTAAACCACTCTGCTTATAGCAGTTTCCCAAAGTGCAGATCAGTGCCAACATGAAACTCTGCAATCACAAGATTGTAGGAATGACCCCTGTGCCATTTGCTATATGTACGGGAAAACTTCTGCCTCTGCCTTTTATCTTTCGGCTTATGTTTTCCTTCCCTTTCCTTTCTCCTTTTATCCCGAGTGGCAGAATTTTAAAACAACAAGAACAGAAGTTATTTCTGGCAAGTAGCAAGCAAAGCCTTTCTTCTTCTTCGCTTGCTTATATTGGAAAGGGCCACATATATTGATGGTGCTGTAAAAAAAATAAATCAAAATACTCCTTTTGTTTATTCGCTTTTAGCATTTCTCCCCCAACTTTCAGACAACTCATTTATCACAAGTTGCACCAGCTAGTTCCTGACGGGGAAACAATTCAGTATATAGGAAGATTGTGATTAAAAGATTGTGCCATCATACAACAGCAGAAGCGAAAAGATACGTAGGTCTCCTGCCCCAAAGAATTTACAATCAAAACTTCAACAGAATCAGAGAATTGTTGTGTTAGAAGGGACCACAAGGTTCATCTAGGAAAACCCTCTGCAATGCAGGAATCTCAACTAACACACACCTGAGAGATGGTCACCCAGCCTCTGCTTAAATACTTCCAGGAGAGTCCACAACCTCCCAAGGGAGTCTGTTCCACTGTTGAATAGCTCTTACTGTCAGAAAATCATTCCTGATGTTTAGTCAGAACCACCTTTCTTGTAATTTGAATCTGTAGGTTTGGGCCCTAGCCTCCAGAGCAGGAGAAAACAAGCTTGCTCCATCTTCCGTGTGACAGCCCCCAAGATATATGAAGATGGCTATCATATCTCCTCTCAGTCTCCTCTTTTCCAGGCTAAACATACCCCTCTCCTTCAAGTACTCTTCATAAGGCTTGCTTTCCAGACCCCTGGTCATCTTGGTTGCCTTCCTCTGCACATGTTCCAGCTTGTTAATATCTTTCTTAAATTGTGGCACCCAGAGGGAGGATTCTGAACATTTTTTTCAACTTTTCAAAAGCAAAAAACAAAACCCCCACATTTTTATCCTTCCCTTTCTCCAAGAGCCTCATACATGGCTCTTCCCTTACACATTGTAACTTCACAAAAACACTGCAAGGTAGGCCAGGCTGAAAGATGGCAATTTACCAAAGTAAGCTTCATGGATGAGTGGGGATTTAAACCCTAGTCTTCCTTGCCCTTGTCTGATACTCTAACCACTTTCCCATGCTGCCACAACATTTCACACATGAACATACACTAGTCCTATTTTCTAAACAGCTCAAAACTGGGAATGTTGGAAAGAAAAGGGTGTTGACAGTAAGATGCCAAACCATTAATATTTTAAAAATTCACTGGGGGTGTAAAAGACCCAATCCAGCTCTGGAGGGCTTGCCTCATAGCCCCAGCGTAGTTCCTGAACTCAGGGCCAGCTTAAGGTTTCATGGAGACCTGAATATGGTAGCCACTGTAATTGACTGCACAAATCTAACAAACACATTTGCTGTTCTAACTACTTCTTACAACTGGGCATACCCGCTGCTAGCAAGTTCCTTCCAGAAGGTAGTCTACTCCTGCCTTAAAAGCAGGAAAGGCTGAGAGATAATGAATTGTTGAAAGGCACTTAGTGGGCTTTGTGCCTAACTGGGCATTTTTATTTATTTATCTACATATTTACAGCCCACATGTAAATAAAAATACACCAAGGTGGTATTCAGCACATAAGAATAAAATCGTCAAAAAGCATCCATAAAAATATTGTTGAATACTGACTTGAACTCTGTTCTCCCACGTCCTGGTCCAGCAATTTAACCACTAAGTGAAAGGTACATTAAAAAAATGGCAATAATAGTAGGCATTAACAGGCTGGTGAAATATCTCTCACAAACCTAGCGCGCAGAGATTGTATCAAGCAGTCCTTCAGCTCTTGCTCAGTAAAAGGCACTCACAACTTATGCACATTTAACGTATGCATTCAGCCGAGCTTTAGATGCTTGACTAAAAATTAAGTAATTAATTAATAAAAGAGGGCAGAAATCTAGGGGGGCAGGATTATTTGGCCATTGCACCCTATATCTTTTGACAATACTGTACACAATTTTGGCTTTGTGCACTTATCCCTGCAATATTTGTTGTTGTTTAGTCGTTTAGTCGTGTCCGACTCTTCGTGACCCCATGGACCAGAGAACGCCAGGCACTCCTGTCCTCCACTGCCTCCCGCAGTTTGGTCAGACTCATGCTGGTAACCTTGAAAACACTATCCAACCATCTCGTCCTCTGTCGCCCCCTTCTCCTTGTGCCCTCCATCTTTCCCAACATCAGGGTCTTCTCCAGAGAGTCTTCTCTTCTCATGAGGTGGCCAAAGTACTGGAGCCTCAGCTTCACAATCTGTCCTTCCAGTGAGCACTCAGGGCTGATTTCCTTCAGAATGGAGAGGTTTGATCTTCTTGCAGTCCATGGGACTCTCAAGAGTCTCCTCCAGCACCTGTACCTGTAAAGTATGTTCTTTCCCTCAAAGAACTCTGGGCACTGTAGTTTGTTAAGGGTTGCTGGGAACTGTACTTCTGCGATGGGGGAACTACAGCACCCAGGATTCTTTGAGAGAATAACTCGCTTCAAATGTGCTTTACAGGTACAGTAAAGTTACAGATAGGTAGCCGTGTTGGTCTGCCATGGTCAAAACAAAATAAAAAAATTCCTTCCAGTAGCACCTTAAAGACCAACTGAGTTAGTTCTAGGTATGAGCTAGTGTGCATGCACACGAAAGCTCATACCTAGAACTAACTCAGTTGGTCTTTAAGGTGCTACTGGAAGGAATTTTTTTATTTTGTTTAGGTACAGTAAAGTGGCTGAAACCAGCTCCCTACCCTCTTGGACCAACCCGTCCTCCACCAATCACGTTCCCTGCGCTTTTGAAATCTGCCCTCTGTATCCCTCCGCCTGCCAAGGCAGCACCTGGGCAAGTTCACTTCCATATAAAGGGGGGGGGGGAGGCGGACGCTGCAAAGTTTAATAGCTGGACCCTTCCTCTCCCACCCCTTTTCCTTTAGGTTGGCCGGCCCGTCCTTAATACGGCCGGGGGGAGGGCTGAACCACCTACTAAAAGGGTTGGGGGGGCCGGGTCGGGAAGGTACAGGTGAGCTTTACTTTTTGCCTTCCGTACCAATGACCTCGATGTAAAAGAGGCTCTCAAAGGCGGCAAACGGACGGGCTTCCACACCACACCGAAAGCCTTTTCGTGGCCGGAAAGCGCCCCAGCAGGTTCGCGTCTCTCCTCCACGCCACCCCCCTTTCTCCTCCTTTATGGGAGTTGGTAGTTTCCGTCGTTTGGGCGAGGCACCCACAGCGAGCGCTGCACCTGAGGCGCGCGGAGAGAGCGAGAGCCCTCAGAGGGGCTTGGCGGTCGGACGTAACTCGGGAGCTTTGCGCGGGGCGCGGCTGTTCCTGAAGGATTCGGCTGAAGAGTCCGCGGAGGGAAGAAGGGGCCGAAGTAGTGAAGGATCCGACGGAGTTCTCGCTTCCCCCTCCTTTGCCTGCGGACCCCCCCCCTCCCCGCGTCTCTCAAGCCAGCGGGGTGGGAAATGGAGACTCGGCCGGCCATGCTGCCCTTGCTGTGGCTCTTGGGGAGCGCCTGGATCTTAGGTAAAAAGAACTTTTTAATTTTTTTTTTAAAACAGCGCGAGCGGCGGGACCCCCTTCTGCCTTGCCCCTCCACCCTCCTCTGGGGGAAACTCGTCCGGGGTCTTCTGTTTTTTTGACGGGGGGGGGGGAGAGAACTCGAGAGCTGATTGGGCGAAGGGCTCGCGCTCCTTTCTCCTTCGCGCTGACCTTTTTTTGTTTTGTTTTGTTTGGAGAGCTCAAAGGGGGGGTTTCTGTCTTCCAAAGGGTATGGGGATATTTCGCAACTTGGGAAACCCACCTGTTCCAAGGTATGGGCTTCCTGGTGAGGAAAGCGTATGTGGCTGCTATTTTCTCTGCGCCCACCCCCCTTTCACAAAAAAGAAAATAGGGTTTCCGACAGGCAGAAATTAACAGAGTGAAGCCTTTTTCTTATTATGGAAGTGATGAGGGAAATCAGCACCTGTTAGGTTTCTAGCTGTTATGTAGTTGTCGAAGGATAAGGAAGTTGGCAACTGAGATGATTTATCTACTGTATTTGGCTCCCATCTTTTTCTCCAAAGGGTTGCAGGTGGTGTACAGAGTTTTCTCTCTCTTTCTCTCCCTTCCCCACATTTAATTGCCTCAACAACCCTGTGAGGTACGTTAGGCTTAGGGGCGGGGACCAGTGATTTGAAACTTGGTCCTGTAGGGAGGCCAAGAAGCTTGTTTTCCCTAATCTGCTTCCCATACCTCTGGGATGTAAAATACATGCCCTTTCTCTTCAGTTCCTGGGCCTTCTTGGATTGAAAAACAAAGTTGTCTTGTTGGCTCCCTTCCCGCAAGACAACAACCTTTCTCAACTTGAGGGATTGTCTGTGTCTTTCTTTGCATATAGGTTTGTCTGGTTACAGCCCAATGATCTGCCTTGTTGACTTTGACTCCCTCAGTTTGTTGGGAGAGGAGGCTCATTGGGAGATTTAAAGGAACAGGGGCCAAAATAAGACCTAGTAACCCCATCTACGTGTTGTAGAAAGTGCCTGTGTTTTCAAGGATATAAGGAAAGGTAGTAATGTCCAGCATCAGGGAATCTTATGAAAGCCTCGTTGGAATTTCAACAGTGTTTAATAGTTGGTGGAACTAAGAAATCCTGTTGGTGGAACTAAGAAATCCTTGCTTGCTGAGAAAAGTACCTTAACAAGTTTCCAGCCCCAGGGTTAGGGTTAGGGTTAGGGTTAGGGAGATAAAAAAACATTTGCTCCAGGGGAAAAGATTGGGATCAACCCATTGGTGGCTTAAATTTAGGCATGCTGTTATACCCCTTCCCCCACTATTGGCTGGGATTAGGTCTACCACATGGCAGGGTGTGTGCTTTGCATTTAATGGCCTTCCTCCAAAGTAAACACCCAGGAAAGGACTGATAATTGTTTTTGCTCAAACCTTAACCCTTTTCTGTAATCCTAGTTTCATGACCTAGAGAGAGGGATGGTTCTTCTGTAGCAGGTGATGTCACTTTTGTGGTGGGTGTCTTGCTTAGAAGCCTGGAGTCTACTCAGACCCAGCTTGTGGGAAATGTGGTCATCTCGTTCCTCTCTTTTTCTCGGGTGATGTCTCATCTTGGCTGCTGTGGCAGCCATGACACGCCTGCCGAAACTGATCTCTGTACCAACCCACCCCCCTTCAGGCGAAACCACGGGAGCAAATAAAAAGAAGAAAGTTGATTCAAGCAGTGGACAGGGGTT